>NC_030677.2:74098721-74698721 GCF_000004195.4 Xenopus tropicalis | reverse complement strand
GCAGTGGCCAGCTCCTTGTTGTAGCTCCCACCCCTCCCAGCTGCAGTCAGGTGATCCCAGTGGAGCCAATAAAAGGGCAACCATATGGGGGTTTTAACCTTGAAAGCAAGTAAGTTGCAGGTAAAACTTAGTCCCTTGGCTAAATGTATATTGAAGCAGTAGAATTCTTAATGAATCGCATAAGTCAGTGTAGGAACTGGTCAAAAGGGATGACTTTGACGCAGTTGGCCAGCTTGAAGTATATTGCAATATATGGACAAACAATCCCTGTTTTGCTTAAAGGGAAGGGCATTTCTTAGTAGCTTAAATGCACCGAATGTCTTAATGTTCTATATATTGATAATGGGTGAGTGCAGAGGATCTCTTGTTGTTGTTTCTATGTATTTCGTGGTCACAACCTCATTGCACCCCCGCCTAATGGTTTAAAATTTAGTGGTTGAGCACAACTTTCCCTTTTTTTGCTATAGCTTATACAGGAGCAGTGGCCAGCTCCTTGTTGTAGCTCCCACCCCTCCCAGCTGCAGTCAGGTGATCCCAGTGGAGCCAATAAAAGGGCAACCATATGGGGGTTTTAACCTTGAAAGCAAGTAAGTTGCAGGTAAAACTTAGTCCCTTGGCTAAATGTATATTGAAGCAGTAGAATTCTTAATGAATCGCATAAGTCAGTGTAGGAACTGGTCAAAAGGGATGACTTTGACGCAGTTGGCCAGCTTGAAGTATATTGCAATATATGGACAAACAATCCCTGTTTTGCTTAAAGGGAAGGGCATTTCTTAGTAGCTTAAATGCACCGAATGTCTTAATGTTCTATATATTGATAATGGGTGAGTGCAGAGGATCTCTTGTTGTTGTTTCTATGTATTTCGTGGTCACAACCTCATTGCACCCCCGCCTAATGGTTTAAAATTTAGTGGTTGAGCACAACTTTCCCTTTTTTTGCTATAGCTTATACAGGAGCAGTGGCCAGCTCCTTGTTGTAGCTCCCACCCCTCCCAGCTGCAGTCAGGTGATCCCAGTGGAGCCAATAAAAGGGCAACCATATGGGGGTTTTAACCTTGAAAGCAAGTAAGTTGCAGGTAAAACTTAGTCCCTTGGCTAAATGTATATTGAAGCAGTAGAATTCTTAATGAATCGCATAAGTCAGTGTAGGAACTGGTCAAAAGGGATGACTTTGACGCAGTTGGCCAGCTTGAAGTATATTGCAATATATGGACAAACAATCCCTGTTTTGCTTAAAGGGAAGGGCATTTCTTAGTAGCTTAAATGCACCGAATGTCTTAATGTTCTATATATTGATAATGGGTGAGTGCAGAGGATCTCTTGTTGTTGTTTCTATGTATTTCGTGGTCACAACCTCATTGCACCCCCGCCTAATGGTTTAAAATTTAGTGGTTGAGCACAACTTTCCCTTTTTTTGCTATAGCTTATACAGGAGCAGTGGCCAGCTCCTTGTTGTAGCTCCCACCCCTCCCAGCTGCAGTCAGGTGATCCCAGTGGAGCCAATAAAAGGGCAACCATATGGGGGTTTTAACCTTGAAAGCAAGTAAGTTGCAGGTAAAACTTAGTCCCTTGGCTAAATGTATATTGAAGCAGTAGAATTCTTAATGAATCGCATAAGTCAGTGTAGGAACTGGTCAAAAGGGATGACTTTGACGCAGTTGGCCAGCTTGAAGTATATTGCAATATATGGACAAACAATCCCTGTTTTGCTTAAAGGGAAGGGCATTTCTTAGTAGCTTAAATGCACCGAATGTCTTAATGTTCTATATATTGATAATGGGTGAGTGCAGAGGATCTCTTGTTGTTGTTTCTATGTATTTCGTGGTCACAACCTCATTGCACCCCCGCCTAATGGTTTAAAATTTAGTGGTTGAGCACAACTTTCCCTTTTTTTGCTATAAATATATATATATATATATATAACAAGAGAAGGCACTGTACTCACAAGAGTTGGTGCAAAAATGAATATATATCATTCCACTTGTCGTGTCTCCAGCATAAACTCTCATTATCCATCACTCATTTGAGGAGATCTCCCTGCTGGCTATTTGCCATATATGCAGGAATTCATTGTGGGAATCTAGACTCCATTTTGTAGCCCATGCTGTGGAAGAAACACGCCATATCCATCTTCTCCCCCATGGTAGCATCGCTGGCAAGTACACAGACTTAAACCAGTATCCAGCTACTTCTACAGCTGTCAGCACCTCAAGGACACTGCTGCATTTAGAACTTGTGTCAGGATATATATGCATGTTAATTCTACTGCTACTTGGTCCATGCAGTCATGCTTTTCATGTGATTTATTCTTTATGGTAGTTTGCCCTATTGATCCAATAAAATTTTTACAGACTTCACTCTTATGTCAAGCTACATACTACTTTAGGCACGCAGTGAGGACACCAATGTTTGGGAGAGATGTGATGTCAACAAGAGTAATGAAGAATGGGAAAGAATGATATTGAAAAATGTATTATTAGTGAATTATTTGCTAATTAATATCATGTAAAAATAACTGATTACTGATATTACTTCATTGGCTATAATATCATTTAATAATATAGTCATAACTTGTTAATAAATACTATTTTCTCAAGAAATATCACTGAAATAAACTGTTTAACATAACCTCAGTGTGCTGCTAAAAAAAAGAGTTATAGACAATTTTATGAACATTTGTAAATAGGAGCCTTAATCTTGTTTTATTGAATACCACACATCATATTGTTATGTTTACATGGATTATGGTTTTTAATAGTAAAATAGCATACAAGCATTATTCATTCATACATACATTTCCTTTAAATGGAGGCATGATAATAACATTTTTTTGCACTGTCATCATGAGAGTAAAATGTTCAATACTACATAATCCTGCCAATATTTCTTTCAAAAGGTGTGGGCAGAAATATTAATAATAATTAAATGCCAGTTGTAAACTTGCAAACACAGGGCACTTGGCAGAAGCAATACCCACCCAACATTGATACTGCCAAAACTGACAATATAGTAGTAGCAGGTTATACTCTAATTATTCTTAAATTAATCTCTTCTTGGCTCCTTCTCCTCAGTGACTGAAGAGTAAGTCTCAAAACTTTTGGCTTCTGCTCATCTGACTACTTGCCCGCTTGATCCCATTCCTACCAAACTTCTATGCAATGCCAACCCCTGTCTTATCAAAGCCTTAACTCATCTATTCAATCTCTCGCTCTCTACTGGAATCGTTCCCTCCCAACTGAAACATGCACTTGTAACCCCTTATCTGAAAAAACAAATCTTAGTAACCTCCAACCTATCTCTCTGCTCCCACTCATCTCTAAACTACTCTAGCACCTAGTTTATAACCAACTAACACTATTCCTCTCTGACAGTAACCTGCTGGATCCCCTACAATATGGTTTTAGACAACAACACTCCAGGGAAACTGCTCTAACCCAACTAACTAATGACCTTTTATCGGCTAAAGCCAAACACCACTACTCAATACTTCTCTATCTCCCAGCTGCTTTTGACATTGTGGATCACCATTTTCTCCTCCAGTCTGTCCACTCTCTCAGCCTTCATGACACTGCCTTATCCTGGTTTTTATCTTATCTCTAAGATCGATCTTTCAGTGTCTCTAACAATGGAGCATCATCTTCTCCCTTGCCTCTTTCAGTCAGGGTTCCTCAAGGCTCTGACCTTGGCCCCTTACTATTTTCTCTCTATACCTCCTCACTTGGCAAAATAATCTATTCTTTTGGCTTTCAGTACCACCTCTATGCAGACGATACTCATATTTATCTTTTCTCTCCTAATCTCAACCCAGAGCTCCTATTTCTACCTGGATGTCCCAACGTTACCTTAAATTAAACCTCGCTAAGACTGAATTGGTTCTCTTTCCCCCATCCAACACCCACATTGTTCCCAAGGTATCTATCACTGTTAACAATTCTACTATCACCCCATCTTCCCAACCCTGGTGCCTTGGGGTTATCCTTGATTCTGCCCTGTCCTTCACGCCTCATATCCAATCATTTATCAAATGATAAAAGCAATAACCTGTGCCACACCTCTCACATTGCTTAACTCTGATCTTGCCCATTCCCACACCTTTTGTCTCAAACCTTTCTCCTTGTAGATTGTAAGCTCTTTTGGGCAGTGCCCTCTTCACCTCTTGTACCGGTTATTGGTTGCTTTATATGTCTAAATTCAGTGCACTTTAAAAACATTTTACACTATAAGAGTAGCTATAATGTTTACTGACAATATTAATAAACATAAAACCATTCTACTAAGTACTAGACTGAAATATACAGGTGAATGGTTTTCAGATCACTAACCATCATGTTCTTTAGTACAATTAACATGTATGTGACAGAGCTACTACCCATACAGCAGGGGAGGTGGGACTACCATACAGCAGATCCCACGGTCTGGAAAATATCCCTCCAGCTTACACAGGGACCACACCCGATATGGCAGCCCTGATCTCCTCTATAGGGAACTATTCACTTAACTACCTCTCCTCTGTCCCAGAGATAAGTCGATGGGCAGATATGGGAAAAAAATACTACAGGATATAGTAAAAGATGGTGAACTGAAACAATTTGTAACTCTCAAAGAGGAGTTAGAGTTACCCCTTGCCATGTATTTCCAATACCTGCAATACCTTTTCAATAGATAAACTCCCTTGAAAAATACTTACATTAATCGGACAAAGGAAAGGTTTTCTAGTGGTTTTATACTTTACAATGGCAGCCTGCCCCTAATCCACTAGCCAAAGAAAAATGGCAGAGAGATGTTCCAGACCTAGATGAAGAAACTTGGGATGATGCAATAGAGCAAGTTCCAGAAATAACAATGCCAGACATAGATTCAACAAAATAAAATTTCTCAATCATGCCTATTTAACACCCCACAGGCTTGCAAAGCTTTACTCTCAAACTTCAGACTTATTTTCCATGTTTTCTGGGAACATCCAGCCACCCAACAACTGTGGACTTCTGTATTAAACAGTTTTTCCCCCAACATTCACTGGAGGATATTTGGTTGACCAAATATCCTGGGCATTGCAATATTTTCCCCAAATAGCATAGTTAAGGAGCCACCATTGTGTGCAGCTGCAGACCCAACTCACTTATAGAGCTTTAGAAAGTGGAGCTGCATGTTCAAGTCATAAAGATGAGTATTTTTGTTTTTGTAAAAAAACACAAAAAATGCAGATTGTGCTCTGCAGAAATTTAGAAACACAAAGCAACAATAAATTTTGTATCCATCCTTTATTAAAGCAGACACATAGGCAACCAATGACCCAAATATGCCAGCAGCTCTGAACAGTAATGACCAAAGACCAGCAAACTCTATGGCCTTGTGTTTTTTTTGCAGATTACAGATACACCAGCTGTTAGAAGAGTAAATTGCAGTTTTCTATAGTGACACTCACATACAGAGTCTTCTATGAAATGCAAATGCTGAACTTGCAGTATAAGACTTGTATGGGGTCACCGTTCAGCCTGGAGGAAGATGGAGCTCAAGTTCTGCAATGATGATGATTTTTTATACAGGAACTTGTTGTCTCACTGGGACCAGTTCAAGGTGCAATGTGAGTAAAATCACAAAAAGCAGGAATTTTTTTTCTATTTAGCCATTAGCAAATGAAACTGGACTAATATTATCTGTATTTATAGTATATAATCCAGGTTGTTTCTGAGTTGATTTCAACAGACGAACTCATCATCATCATTCACACGAACTCATCATCAAAATAGTACGAAGGCTGTAAACGAAAGCAGAGACAAAATATTTAATCTTTTTACAAGACTTACCATGCCCAGCTGTTTCCAATACATGAATAGGGAAATAAAACACTGTAAGCTATTTTTTTAATAGTGAAACTGACATGGTCTTATTAATTATAGAAATGTATCACATAGAAATAGTATATAAGATATTAAAGCCTTATGGAGACACTTTAGGTGATCATTAATGCACCAAAGTGGGCCAGATTCAATTCAAGAAGAACATTCTTTATACTGAGAATTCTCCATTGAAATCTAATATTTGTGCTTGCTAACTATATATCAAGTAGGTATTCTTTATCTTAAAACTTTAGTTATCATAACAGCATGAAGCTCTGGGCACTTTTAAGGTGTTCTGTAACATGCTTTAAGTACTGCATTCTAGAACAGCTACACTGGGTTAACCAGAACCCTTAAAAAGTCAGAATAGTAACAAGATCTTTTGACGGTAGTGCTATTATTTTTTACACAGAATATTTATTAAACATAATGGGGTTGATTCACTAAAGTGCGATTAATTTCATTGCACTTTTTTTGCGATAAAATAGACGTGAAAATCAGCGCACGATTCACTACAGTATTACCGCGTGCGTTAAGTTGCGTATCGCATGCGCTATTTTTCACGCAACCGCATTCGTTAATTTTAACGCGTGCGTTATTTAGCGCGCTGAAAAGAATACTAATGCATGATTCACAATCACTTAGGCACGCTAAATATCGCATTAGGCTATGCGAAAAATAACACCTACTTGAGGCAGGAGATAATTATAGAAAAGTACAGTAAATGAGCTTTTGGCAATAAAATATGGACTTTGCAGTGCTATTTATTCAAGTCTGTGTTGGCCCTACAGTGACGCAGCCTCTAGTTTGCAGGGAAATGGTAATTTTTAATACAGTAATTTGACGAAAGTATTGGCGTGTATGGCTAACATGGCGTGCGTTTATTCGCGCGACTATTTATATGCGGCTACAATTGCTGAAATGTTTCGCCAGGCATGGATTTGCAGCGAATTTTTGGACGTGCAGCAAATTTTTTCATGCGTTTCGCAAAACAATCCGCCAATGGCAAACGCATGAAAAAATTTGCCGTGGAAAAATTCGCCACACGTCCAAAAATTCGCCGCAAATCCATGCCTGGCGAAACATTTCAGCAATTGTAGCTGCATATAAATAGTCGCGGGCAACAATTTTTTTGGCCGCACGACATTGCAAATTTTTCGCTAAAAATAAACGGAACAGATTCGCTCATCACTAGCAGTTACTATTTATAAGCAGCTACTAATTATATCCTACCATTTATATGCTACCATTTATATGCTACCATTTATATGCTACCATATATATGCTACCATTTATATGCTACCATATATATGTGGCGACAATTCATATGCGGCTACTATCTATTTGTGGCGACTATACGCGGGCGTTAATTAACGCATATACCCGCAAATACCGAACGAAAATAGTCTTCGCAAGTTAAATAACGCATACAATATCGTGCGTAAATTAGCGCAAGTATGCTTATAGTGAATAGTGCGATAAGTCGCAAAAATTTAGACGCGATAAAATTTTTAATGCACGCTATAAATAGCGCACGTTTTATCGCACTTTAGTGAATCAGCCCTAATGTGTGCAAGTGTGATTTGCACTGACATCAGTAACTAACAATAACCTTCCTTTCTGCTTTGTTGCACTGACATCAGTAACTAGCAATAACCTACCTTTCTGCTTTGTTGCACTGACATCAGTAACTAGCAATAACCTACCTTTCTCCTTTGGTCAGGACATCATAGGCTTCATTGATTTTTGCAAGTGGCATCTTGTGAGTTATCAGTCCGTCAAGGTCAAATTTCTTTGCCATTAAATCAGAAACCAGTTTTGGGATATCTTTGCTTTTACATCCTGTAATAGAGTAGTAATAATTGTATACTATATATTAAAAAAAAAAAAAATAAATAAATATATATATATATATATATATATATATATATATACAAAAGAGATCCTTTTGTAATTTGGCTTTATATAACCTAAGTCTAGGAACAAACATTTAAACATTAAATAAACCCAATAAGATTGTTTTGCCACCAATAGGAATGCATGCAGCTAAGCTAGCATCAAGTACAGGTCACTTTATTAAGCAAGCATAATAGCTTTCTGACACAGCTACTTGCTTTTATATGGCCATGGAGCTTTTTATATCCTTTCAGTTCCTATTGATGGTGTCTTTTGTATGCTTCCAATCTGTGCCAGGTAACAATGTCCCATTTATGACCTGCTCTTTCCACCTACCTCACACAGCACTAACAAGGATTATTAAGTAACTCTGTGAATATATCTGTTTGTTAGCACACACATATTCTCACCACTAAACCACCAGCTGGACAAACAAAGCAGTGTGTACATCATAATAAAATAAAAATCACCTTACAAGTAGATGCCTTTAATTTGCTGTAGCATTATTCACTAGTTTTTTAGGATGGCACATAAAGGAACACAATAAAATATGAAGTAGCAAGTAGGTATGGAACCCCATAAGTGGAACTCAGAATGTGGTGCTAAGTGTAATATAAAATTTTGTGATGTGCTTTTTTCACACCAATCTCTGTGTTCTGCAATTTAATTGTAGATAGTATTGCATATACACAATATTACTGTATTTATAGTGCTGTTGGTTTTCTGGAGGCATGAAACATAAAGCTTGCACTAATATATATATATATATATACTGTATAGAAAGCATGTAAACAGCACACCTTTAGCATAAGATAATACCTGGGTGCCAGTGCAGGAAATC
This sequence comes from Xenopus tropicalis, assembly GCF_000004195.4. Lineage (NCBI taxonomy): Eukaryota > Metazoa > Chordata > Amphibia > Anura > Pipidae > Xenopus > Xenopus tropicalis. The sequence goes on along the minus strand of NC_030677.2, from coordinate 74,690,144 downwards.
GATATACATTTTTTGTAGGTTGTGACAGCACTCACAGGAGTTTTTGCGCAAAAACTCCTGTGAGTGCTGTCACAACCTACGAGATATATGTATATATGAATCTGGCACTGCATATACTGTATACTTCTTTATATTTGGTTTGTAGTCACAGGACATAAAAAACATCAGTATAACACACTGTACTTGGGGGCGGTTGAGATTAAATAAACCTTAGAAATAAGGTTGCATTGCTGTTTTGTGCACTGTAATAATATATAATATTAATATATTAATATAAATGTACATTATATGAGGAAATGTATCATGGAAAACATATATGGCTGTGTCTAAGTTTTGTGGCGTTAAGGGGGAGTGGCAGTGTGGGTGTAAGCATGTCAATCATGGTTCCTGGATTTCACTATGAAAACCCGGCAAATTTAGTCTATTGCACACAGTATATTGTTTAGAATCAAATGTAAAAGTACTATACTAGGTTTAGTACTGCAATTTACCTCCAAGTAAGCCTCCTTTCAAAGTGCGTCCTGTGAGCAGCACCATTGGATTGAAGTTCATCTTTGCTGTATAATGAGCTAAGCCAACAATAACTGTTGTTCCAGATGCAAAGTTGGTGGACAGAAGAGCAGACAACTAGGAAATGTAAAAGCAATGAAATATGAGAATTACTCCGGAGAGAGTGAATCCAAATCTAAGATTTATTAATTCAAAGGGGAAGTACTATTACTTAACATAGTTACAGGGTTATGTAATAAAAGGCACATTTATTATTGCCCAGAAGCAGTAACCCATAGCAACCAATCAACAGGTAGTATTTACTGGTCACCTGTTTAAAAGCAAACATCCCATTTGTTGCTATAGATTGCTACAAATTGTGTTGAATTCTTTATGCAACAACCCAAACCACATCCTTTGCACACCTTCGTCAGTATTCCTATAAAGTATACCATCGCCACAGTGGAAGAAACTCAGCCGCAGGCCTGTTATTTGGGGGGAGGTGGTTTAAGGCATATTGATATTTAAGATTGTGGTATGGCACAGCAGGAGTATATTAGCACATGGCTGCAATGATTTGTATGGTTCTATGTGAGTGAAAGAATGTTGCTGCTCAGGAAATGTGCTATCAATATTCCTTATTTTTTAAAATAGGTAAAATAAAGGGCTTTAGGTACCCAAAGGAGCTCTCAGGTTCTGGTGGAAATGAAGGTGTTTAATGAAGAGAAAAAAATGTAAATAATTTGTATTGAACCAAAAACATAAATGTGAAAAATAATATATAAATTATCTGACATGAAACCTGTTAGCTGTTTTTGGACTAAAACAACATTATCCCATTAAAACCTTTCTGTTGGAGGAGAGAAAACCAAGCTTAGATTAACCTGCTAAAAGAGAGACCCCTCAAATCAACAGCCCCCCATATGCCATCATCTTCCCCATTAGGAGCCATTACCATGGTTGCTCCAGATTTGGAGATATCACTTGTGGTAAAAGTACACATAAGTAGAAACATGGTTAACTGAAAAGCTGACAGAACAGATGGCTTGCACACTATATTTCTCATTCTAGTGTGACCAATATGTTCTCACTATGCTTGAGAGTTACAACTACTAACAATTGCCACCATTGTGTGAAAATGAGCATAATTGTGTACTCAACAACTGCATCGTTTTTAGCACAGCTGCACTTCTGCTGCAATGGTAAATGAGCCCTATAATGTATGCGTTACCATTTAGATGTGTTTACTAACCATAACATTGGTATCTCCCACAAACTCAAGTGAGTAGTCTGTTCCCAGCCCAGTCATCTTTGTCAGCACTTCATGGACTGGTTCCTTATAATCATTTGGATTGATGCATTCAGTGGCTCCTACATTTTTGGCTGCTGTAAACTTTTTGCTGTTTGTGTCCACTCCAATTATTCTAGAAGCACCAGCTGCCTTACAGCCAATAATTCCAGACAGGCCAACACCACCCAGGCCAAACACAGCACATGTGGATCCCGGCTCAACCTGCAGAGTATAGAAATAGGTCATTTATAAGGGAATAAAACAATGTGGAATGAACATCCATCCAGACAGATGTCCTTGCATATATCTGCTTTTCCAACCCTACATCCATTATTTTTTTGTTTTACAATTATGTTTTGGTTGTAGGACTTAACTAAAACTTAAAGCCATCTTAGCTATAAACATGTTGGGCAATATGTGTTTGCACAGGGGCCACTATACACTGCCACATAAATATGCTACTGTGAAAGTGGTCTTCTATATGTTAAAAGAGCAAAGGCAATAAAGTAATGGATGTGACCTAAGTCCATCCATAAATCCAGTGAATGTTACATTAATAAGTATACTCATGTATACTATATGACATGTAACTGACTGACTGAGTGGAGGTTAAAAGAAATATGATGCAAGATATTGTATGACCTAATTGCTTTAGAAGCAAATGTTAATACTATGTCTGTAGTTATAAGAAAACCCAAAAGGTACTGTTTTACTGTATTCCACAAAAGAGCAATACATATATTGTTTATAAAACATAAGTTACAGAAAGAATTGTCAAAAAAGGACTGTTAATACTCCTTTAATCAACATTGGGCCTAATCATTTGACCAATTGACAATCATTCTGTCATATAAACTGATTTAAGGTGCCATTACATGCATTCTGAATATACAAAGACGACTAATTTTAAATAAATGTACTAGTATTTTTTTAACCCAAGCAGCTGAATATTTAATTATACCCTGGTTTTGATACTGTATTTAAATGTTTGGAAAATGCATGAACTTGAAATTAAAGCTCTGGGTAAATTTGTCAATAGTTTGAAAATTCTAATAATCTTATTTATAATCAAACTTGCTGCTTAAGGTATATAATTAATTTAATTTTTTTTATAGTTAATACAAACCTTTATGGACTAGCTTCATTATATTATGCTGTATTATCCTGCATCAATTTACTCTTTGTTACTCTATGTATTAAGCCAGAAGGTTGACTCATTGTATCCTGTGGAGAGTCCCCTTGAACACTTTGTTATGGACCTTTTATTCTCTGTGTTTCTTGTGGATTGGACACCATTAATATGTAATTATAAAGGTGTTCTATTGTACAGGTATGCTCTTCAGTTATAAAGATGAACTGATAGTGTCATTTATTTATAAAAGAAAGAGCTATAATATTGGTAGAAGACAGGTAGAAGGAGGAATTATTTTCCATTTGTATTTGACCAGTAGAAAGACTATTGGGGGCTTATAATAAAAAACACAACATTGCATAATTCCAGTTTTGATTCATTTCTTACAATAACAACAAAGTGTTAAAAAGAAAGAAAGAAATGGTGGCTCACCTATAGGCTTGTTGTGTCTGTGGGTAACAAAAATGAGACCCAGTGCTACAAATATGGGGCTACACATGTCTCTACCCTGGAGGGAACTACTGAAGTCAGAGAAGGGACATTGATGACTTAGGTGGGCATTTATGAACGCTTTTTTTATGATTCCGATTTCTTTCAAATTATGATATGATGTCAAAATGATATGATCTCATATCGTATATGAGAAAAAACACAATTTTTTTGTGATTTATTATGCACCAAAACTGCAACAAGTCCGAAAGAAAAAACATGCCATTATATTGAGATCATGTAGAAACTAATGGTAGGTGTCCCTTACAACTGGAAGGTCTTGTTTTTTCTGCATCTTTTTTTTGTTCATGCTTTTTAAATTTGGATTTTTTAATAAATGACTAGACATTCGTGGTTTTTGAGGAAATAAGTTTAGCTGGGGGTTTCAAGAACTCTAAACTACGAAAATTAGAATGTTAATAAATCTGCCCCAACATCTTTGGATTCAGGGTCCACAGTACCCCCACATCTTGAGAAAAGGGACAGGTTTGAGAATGTTAGCTTAGGGCCTGCAGTTAGTTAATATATGTGGATATACCACCTTGTATTTGCTTCTCAGGCAGAATTTCAGATGCTCTGTGGGGCACTGTAGGGCAGCATACAGCAAAGTTCTATTTAACAACCCAGAGACATGCAAAGTAGAGTATATATGAGCACTTATTAGCCTTTTGTTTTGCTAGAACACCTGCAGAGTAAACAGTAAGGAGACTGATTTATCAACGTGTGAATTAGAGTTTCTACATAGATTCCAGTTTTTCATGAAAAAATCCTGATCATTCAATATCAATTTTACTATTCAATGGATATAACTAATCTAATCTAATTAGATCAATTCAGAACAAATTGTAAACTCTAAATTCTAAATGTAGGGGATCAGAGAACCCTGTCCCCTGTTTATCAGTCTGTGACCTCATCCAGCCTAGCTACAGACTGGGGAGGGATCCGATTGGCTGGATGCCCCAGTGCACATCTGGGAGAGGTGTGCCTAAGGTTTGGAGCCAAAAATCTAGGGGCGGGCCCAGCAGTTTATAAAGGGAGCCCCTGCTGTTGTTTGCCAGTGTTGAAAGAGAGAGCCAGAGTAAGCAGCCAGTACAAACTGTTCAGACTGCAAAAAGAGAAGTCTGTGGGGCTGCTGGTGATTATAGTCCTCTGTGTATCTCTGTGTGTGTCCCCTGGAGTAAACAGGTATTGCTCGTTTGCCTGCTACGTGGGAGCAGCCACCTTTTCAAAGGGGAAGGTACTCTGGGGCAGGTAGCGCTACCTGAGGGGACTAAAGAGCTCTTGGGGAAGGAATTGAACTGACAAAAGGGGTTGTGATCTGAAACTGTGATAGAAACTGACTGTGCCAGCAGTGGATAGGCTGCACAGGGTTCCTCAGAGCAGGATTATCAGTTATCCCCAAAGCTGTGTTATATTCTATTTTGACCGTTATATAAAGTTTGATATTTCTGCAAACCTGTGTGATTATTCCTAGTGGAAAGTCCTTTGGGGTCTGTTCCTCCGCATCCACTAGGTGGAGGCACTGCGCTACTTTCCAGTTCCCAGTATCTATAATTCAAGAGAACAACAAATCTCCTGTTTTCCTAAGCCTATACACAGCCAAGTTAAGTGAGTGTGCCAAGAAAGGGTTACATAAACTTAAATTATTTTGTAAAATTCTAACAATACACAAAGCCCTCACCTTAGCAATCTTCACAGCAGAGCCGTAACCAGTGGAAAATCCACAACTGATTAAACACACTTTATCGAGAGGAGCATTGTCATCAATCTTAGCAACGGATATCTCATCCAAGACAGTGTATTCAGTAAAGGTGCTGGTTCTTACAAAGTGGTAAATCAGCTTCCCCTTGCATGTAAATCTACTGGTGTTGTCCAACATGAGTCCAGAATATTTTCCAAAACTGTTCAAATTTAGGTAATAAGCTGATCAATATTGTAAAAGTAGATACACTGAAACATCCTAATTAGTCTAGCTTTATTATTGTATAGCTAGTTATTTGTTTAAATATAATTTTACAGCTACATAGAGTTACAAATATGCACAATGACAGCCAAAATACTGAAAATAACTGTGCACAAAAACAATATATTTTGGGCCAAATTCTGTTCTACAGCTTATCATATGAAGTCTAGAAGTTTATGGGGAAATTCAAAATTAAATATAATTATTTACATACTGACATACAATAGGTCCTCTGCACTTACCCATTATCAATATATAGGACATTAAGACATTCTGTGCACTAAGCTACTCCCCTTTAAGCAATATATTGCAATATACTTAAAGCTGACCAACTGCTTCAAAGTCATCAGTCCAGTCTGGACAGTCCTACACTCACTTTTATCTGATTCATTAACAATTCTACTGCCTCGTTTTATTCAAGGACCGAGTTTTACCTTCCCCTTACTTTCTTTTTGAGCCTCACAAAGGGTTGCCCTTTTTATTGCCCACCACTGGGATAACCTGACTGGTAAGGGTGGGAGCTACAACAAGGAGCTTAGCAATGCTCCTGGATAAACTATAGCAAAATTAAGTAATTGAACTCCCTGTTCTTTTGTGAAAAGAAAAAGATTTATTTTATATCACAATTTATTATCAAGATAAAGGTCTTTGGTAAGACTGATATGTCAATCTCACAATAAATTTTCTCTTCATTTTCTTTCTCTCTCTCTATTATATATATATATATATTTTCACTTTCTGTCTATATATAACATTCATGTGCCGATCTGTGTAAAAGTATGATATAGAATTAGATGGGTGATAATTTCCCAATTTCCGTTTGTTAAATTTAGTATCCTCAGGTATGAATTTATTATGCCATTATACAGGATGGTTTACTGCTCTATATAGATTTCTTGGGAGGTATTGCTCCATATATTGTTCATGGTCATGTGAATTTTTGCAGCTACAAAACAGTGTTATGGTAGGACCTATATCTTCGGCCCTCTGATGATTCCCAGCTAGATTGAGCTGCATTGCTACTGCATCGCTAGGTTGCCTGTGCTAGGTAGTTGAACAGTTATTCCACAGAGGAAATATAATGAGGTTAGAATACCATTGGGAGCCCTACCAGAACAATAACTCCAAGGGGCTGATTCATCAAAGTACGAGTTCGAATCCAAAATGGGTAAAATTCGGATTAGATACGATAATTTCTGATGATCGCAAATATCACGAAAATGCTTACGAACAAAAACGTATTAGTCATGATAATATCATATTGGTGATCCGAAAGACACAAAATTTTCGTATCCGAACGATTGTAAACGGCTGGAAAATCGTTCTGACTTTGATCCTTCTGTGCATGTTTTTGGAAGCCTCCCATAGGACACAATGGCACTCTGCAGCTCCAACCTGGCCCAAGGAAAGTCATGATACCGAAGCTTGAATGAATCCGAAACTTTCGCAAATATGATTTTGTCGCAAATTAACAAAAAAGTTGCAAAAAATACGCACAGTACAAAAATACTTTTTTTTTGTATTCAGAAACGGTCGTGCTTTAATAAATGAGCCCCCAAGAGGTAAGTATAGGGATAGAGTAAATGAGTAGTTCCTTTTGGAAAAACAAAGGAGTAGCTTTGAAGTGGAGAGGCATTGTATCAGCTGTTGCTATTGCCCAACTATTTGCTCAGTAGCCTTGCTGTTCAGAAAAGGTATCTCTATTCTATTGAGCTTTCCATGGTACAATCATACACACTTAACGGATCATGTAGTATTGCTACCATCAATAAATAATTGATCACAACAACAGAATCATATCAAACATATAACATTATTTTAACTAGTGTATTCAGAAAAGAATAAACTAACTCAGATTTTTCGCATATGTTGCTCTTGGGATTTAAACATAAAAGGCATTTTCCACACTGGGGAAGCGACAGAGGAATGACTTTGTCTCCTAGGGAGAAAGACAAGAATTTGAAAAAGTTGTTTCAAAAAGCTAAAACATTTATAGAGTGTATAACATATTGAGCAATATGCTCTGCTTAAATTTTATACATTATTATTGTTTTGTGTCTCGGGCATAGATCTTTATATTGATGTTTAACTGATCATTTTCTCCTTCCAAATGAGTGGGATCAAGTATAAAGTAAAAACTTTCTTTAAAGGAGTAACTTAACTCAACATTCAGTATAGTTTTTTGAGTCATTTTACAATTAGCGGCAGATTTAACAAAATGTGAGATTATGTATGAGATTTTATGTAATTAGTATAATCAACGATTTTTATGAACCATGATTCGTGAAAATTAGAAAAATACAAACATTAATAAATGGGCCCCTAAGGCGCAGATTTACCAATGGTCTTATTTTATTTTTAACACAAATTCATTTTTTTTTAGCTAAAAACATGATGTTTCATTAAAAACATTATTATGTGTCAAAATTTTGAAACAAAATGTATAGATACACCATCTAAAAAGCTGTCAAGGTCATGTAAAATTCAATGGGAACTATTCTATGCAAATTGTAACAATCTTTTTTTAATAATTAGTATTTAATATAAGGATACTTTTCTTTGCATTGGCATTGTAAAATACATTAAATACATCTAAAATACATTTCTCTTTATTGCTGTAAATATCTCCCAAAACACAAAAGAAAGATAACACACTGTGCTGTTGGATCCAGCATTGTGTCTAGTTTTACAGCTGACCAAGTCTTACCTGGTTTTACTTTTTTTACTCCTTCTCCCACACTTTCCACTATACCAGCACCTTCATGCCCCAGAATCAATGGGTACTTGATATTATCTACTGATCCACTCATGACATGGTAATCTGTATGGCATACTCCAGATGCAACAATCTGTATTAAAGAATATAAAAATCTTGATTTATATTCTGAAGGGTAAAAACAAAACATGAGATAATCTAATTTAGCAATCCCCAAACCTTATTGGTACCTTTATGATTCCTGAATACAAAATGCATAATATTAAATATATCCAATTTAACTAGCTCCATAAAAACCCTAGCAGAATATATACTTTTTATGACCTATACCAGATTGAGCTCTGCAGACTGATGATGAAGCTGATGATGAATGGCATCTTAGGAAAGCCAAAATCTACGTAAATGATTAGTCTCTTCTTGCTTGGATTCACCTATTTATGCTAACTAAACATGACAAAAAACTGTAGCATTATGGCTATGTGAGTATACAAGAACAGTCATAATATAACAAGTGAGGGTGTAATAAAGCAATAAACCTATGTTGCGAGCAATTCTCACCTTCACTCGAACTTCATGAGCCTTTGGAGGAGCAACTTCAATGTCCTCGATGCTGAAGGGTTGGCCAGGCTCCCAGACCACGGCTGCTGTGCACTTAATCACCTGTAAAGAAACAATCAAATGTATTTGTAGCACTCTTTTGGCGAAATACTCATTTAACCTCGATAAGCAAGTTATAATTAGTTATATGTGAAGTTATTGCACGGAGATCCCATCAAGAGAAGGAATAATAGTTAATTATTATAATAAACAACAAAAATTTTTGTGGTACTGAAGTATAACAATGTTCATATTGTTCCGCCTTTATATCATGTCATTTATTAATGATTGTGCTACCAATCGCTCTCTCATAAAAGGCATTTCTCAGTTTATATGTGCTTACTTTTATTAATTCCTGCATTATACTGTGTAGTTGCTTTGCTATGTGTTTTTACATTTTTTGTTGATTATCTTTTTCAGATTAGTGTGCTGTACACAGTAGGGCTGATATTAATCATAAATGATGGTAAGTGCTCAATAAAATATACCAGCAGTTTCAGATTCAGAATATTCTTTTATTTTTGCCAATATAAAGAGAGCTCCACATTCATTTCCATTGCATTAATGTAAATACAATGTTTTTTTTGTTTTGTTTTGTGGGTTGTTAGTGCTCAGCTTTTACAGCCCACAAACAGAATGTTGGCTGACTGGTACACTGATCTGCTTTTATAGATTATTGGTAAAACATTTCTCTAAAAACTTTTCTCACAGGAAGGTTTAAAAAAACTACAGGGATTCCCACCGGATTCCTCAATTCTGTATTTCATCTAACAACAGCCATATTCAACGTTAGTCCAACCCAGTTGCTAGACTTAGCTATATCCATGCACGACATCCTTTGCACTGATTTGCTATTGTATTTATCCTGTCATTAACACAAGACTGGAGAACTAGTACTATTTTCAATTAAGCTATTTGCTTGCTTTTTACCTTGTAACAAGGTACATGTTTTAAAAGAGTTCTTTTAGGAACTTGTTTCCTAAATAGTTATCTTGAGTTATTTGAGCCCACTATAAAAAGCAGAGAGACTTCAAGTCCCCTTCAAGTCACCTTAATAAAGGGGACACCTTGCCCCGAAACGTTGCACTACCGCAATAAAGTTTGATTTAAAGGGCTTGTCCCGTTTGCAGCCAAGTAACAGTAATAGAAAGAAGCAGTAGGGGATTAAAGCGATAGGAGTGCTAAACCCTATGGGTCCCTACACACCTATAGGGCATCACCATGGAACACACCTCATACAGCACTATACTTACCATAACAGGAGCCATATGCAAAACAGCAGAAATGGATAAGAGTGCATTAAACATATTCAAAAAAGACACTTTTGCCCATACACACCCATTTAAACTTGTAGTGAAAGTGAAAGCAATGATACAAGTGAACTCTGAACCTACCAATAAATGCAGGCTTACCTTATGAATTGTTATTAACTCTGTTATTAAAGGCTAACGCCAGAAGGGGTGGCATTCCAACACACAATTTAAGGCCTGCTACCTGTAACGATTTACCAAAACAAATGCCAATTTGCACCAATATTGGTAGCCAAGGTAATTTTATTTGCACCTGTAATTATAGAAAGAATGCTACATTGTGGCATAATAGCACTACGATTTGTGTACAAAATTTGCAGTTTGGACATTGTTCATACATTTATGCATGAGACTGAAAATCTAGTACTTAAGCAGAGCAGATTAACGATCTTTGCTACTTTAACTGAACAGTTTGATGATGCCCAAAAACCATATATTTTTGCAAAGTACACATTCAGGTGAATTAAACTATGTGGCGTACAGAGGCACAAATATGAAAATAGTGCATATGAATTTTCACATTCAACACTCAGTATGTGTATAATGTTCAGGGTTGGACTGGGGTGTGAAGGGCCCACCGGGGCTCCCGTCCCAGGGGCCCTGTGGGCGTGTTCTCTAACCCCTCCGTAGGGGCCCCCCTAACCCCCCTCGCAGGGCCCCCACCCGACAAACTCCCCCGAGCACATAAATTTGACGCTTCAGGGAGGAGCGTTCAGGAGGGGGAGCGCCAGCAAAGGCCGGGATTTTTCCCCTGTGTCCCGGCGGCCCAGTCCGACCCAGATAATGTTCCATAAGAGCCCCCACAGAAAACCATATATTTTCTGAAAGTACACATTCTGATGAAACTAAAATGGGTAAATACATAATTCTACTGCAAACTACCAAACTACAAAGCTATGCTAAAGATAACAGTTTTTATGAAATTTATGAAAATCGTCACAAAGACGTCATCAGACACTTCCTGCGCAGCCAGAATTTACCATAGGACTTTCAGAAGCATCATGAGAATGCTGCTGGATAGGAGACTGGTAACTCCTGAACAAATGGGGAGGGGGGTGGGTTGACAGCTCTGCCCTAGAAATGGGCATATGCCTATACAGAAAATACAGCTGTACATACAGTATGATCTATGCACTCTCTCAGAATCCTTGTAAAATATTAGCTGAGACTAGTGATACACTGGATCCATAATTTTTCAGTTGTTCAGGTGTCCAGAGTGTTAAAACTCAGAATTGCTTTGGCTGAATACAAATCCTTCAAAAAGTGATAGGATTCAGCCAGCACCCAACTGAATTCTGAATTTATTGCATCCCTTGTTCAAAATGAGTGTTTCTTCAAAGAGGCAGTTCACCTTTTATGTAGACATGGATATTCTGAAACAACTTGCAATTGCATACTAATTTTTGTTTTGTTTTTTCAGTTATTTAGCTTTCATTTAGCAGCTTTCCAGTTTGGTATTATTGCAGGTATTTTGCTGCCAGGGTCCAAATTACCCTAGCTACCAGGGCAGTGGATTGAATAAAAACTGAAAGATGAATAGATGAGGGACTGAATAGTTAAGAAAATAATAATAAATAAAGTTGTAGCTTCACAGAACAATAATTGTTTCCCTCCCCGGGACTGTGACCCCCTTTTGAAAGCTGGAAGCAGGCAGAAATAGAAGGGAAAATGGTTAAAAAACTATAAATAATATATAATAAAGTCCAATTGCAAAGTTGCTAGGAATACGACATTCTATAATATACATATAAAGTTAATAAACTCAAACCACCACTTTAATTCTACTGGAAAGGAATCTAATATTTAATAAGCTGCTACAACTGCATATTGTTACATTTGTATTTAGGGGGGATACATCTAGTACAAAAAAATCAGTTACATATAAAGATCTTCCAAACCACACAGCTTCTTATTTACCCACACCCCCATAAAGGTAAAAAGTTAAAAGCTAACTGCTTACTTTCCCAGCTGTAGACATGATATCTGTGCTTCCTGGCTGCAGTCTGTACAAGATAAACTCAGTTTAGCCCAGTTATACTGTGCCATACCAGGGCGGGGGACAGACAGAGGGTGTGATGCCACATAGGAGTTTGAAGCTCACAGCTACATTCTAGCCTGCCTGTTATAAAATGGGCTGTTAGACAATCTGCACAGCAGTACAAGGGATCCCTGCACATTTATCTTTGCACTTATATAATGTTTTATGGGTGGGGTTGGCTTTTGCACACTTGAAGCTCACACACAAACGTATGTCTACTTACTTTTAGTGTTTCTTAAGAGGCATACAATGCAGGCAGTGTGCTGATTTTGCAAGTGTCAACAAAATTTCCTTGCACCATTTTCATAGGGGTAATATTATGTATAAAATGCATCAAACCACTGGCATGACATGCCAGAGATAAGATGCAGTGAAGTGCAAGCTCTGGAGGCAATTTTCTTTGCATTCATATTAGTGCAGGAGTGTCTGGAATATAGGAGTTTAAATCTTTCACTAACAGCAGATTTTTTTATTTCATTTCACAGCCAGTTCTTGAAGGGGTGTGTAGCATGACAGATATTTGTTCCAGGTGTATTCAGGGGAAAGGCAAGTAATTACCAAAATAACAACTGTAGGGAATATTAGTGATTTGCTGATTAATAGCTATGTAGTTATAGACAACGCCTTAAAGATGGTGTTGAAGAGACAGCGCCTAAAAGATGGTGTTGAAGGCTTTGCTATTTGACAATGTGAGCCAAAACAAAGACTAATTTCGTCATATAGATATTATGCAGGCTTGCATATGCAGTATATCATGATGCAATTATATATCATGTTTTAACTATTATAAATAATCCTGGGGGTATGCCAAGTAACCACTGCTTATATTTGAATACAGAACACAAAAACTACAACTGCAACACATTTTTTCCCTCTGCCAATTTAAATTACTCAGTACCTGCAATACTAATGTTCTATCCACATGGTACTGAGAATGTATAGCCACTGCCTTCCTTAAAGTCATGGGTAATATTGCCTTTTTCTTTGCTATTAAAAAGAAGCATGGTGTTAATAAATCTGCAAATGAATCAAAGGGAAATGTATTACATCTTAAATTGATACACAGATCACACAGAGGTGGGGCGGTTCTAATTAAACTCCATGCTTAGGAGGGGTTCAGGAGTAAAAGAATAGAGAAAAATAAATATAGAAAAATTAACTGCTATCACTGAAGGTTGAGAAGTGTGTTGGGTGGTTTAATCATTAATTTCTGTTTATTTTATACTTATATAAGACAGGTTGTGGGGCACAGGTTATGTGGCAATGAATTAATAACTGGCAACATGAAGGGTGGGGCAGCACAACTGATTAGCCAAGAGCAGCACAAATTATTACCATAAATCTGGCACCCGGAATAAGTAAATGAAAGACAAAAAGGAGCTGCAAAACATTTGTACTGAGAAGGGGAAAGGCACAGTATAAAATGGAGAAAGGAAAACATTCAGTTGCTGGTGTCCTCTCTACCCTTTCTTTATGTGCTGACCGCTTAGTGCTACTTTCTTTCTATCAAGGGGGTAACTCTCTGACCAATGAAACGCCAGCACAGCAGAGCAATTACAGGTAGCCCACTATGTAGTTGTTGATTTCATGAAATTCAGTGTTTTGGGAGCATGCCCCATAACCCCGTGTAGTTTATTTTGTGAAATTCATGATGAATTGCATTGTCCCTGAAATGTTACATTTCACAAAATAAATGATGCAGGGGCTACCCCTGGTTACAATTGCTTGGCTGTGCTGGTGTTTTGTTTGCATTGTACACACTGGCAGGGCAACACTCCAAAACAAGAACCTAGCTCAATGTTTTGAGAGGTTCTGAGGGGCTGATTTACTTACCCACGAACGGGTCGAATGGAGTCCGATTGCGTTTTTTTCGTAATGATCGGTATTTTGCGATTTTTTCGTATGTTTTGTGATTTTTTCGGATTCTTTACGAATTTTTCGTTACCAATACGATTTTTGCGTAAAAACGCGAGTTTTCGTATCCATTACGAAAGTTGCGTAAAAAGTTGCGCATTTTTCGTAGCGTTAAAACTTACGCGAAAAATGCGCAACTTTTCGCGTAAGTTTTAACGCTACGAAAAATGCGCAACTTTTTACGCAACTTTCGTAATGGATACGAAAAACTCGCGTTTTTACGCAAAAATCGTATTGGTAACGAAAAATTCGTAAAGAATCCGAAAAAATCGCAAAACATACGAAAAAGTCGCAAAATGTTCGTTTTCAAGTCGGAACTTTTCCAATTTGGGTCGGATTCGTGGGTTAGTAAATCAGCCCCTGAGTGTGCTGTTGATACTTTTTGCTGTTGTGTTCAGCCAGGAAGCAATGTCATTTTTCTAGCTCCAGAACTTTCTGGTTCCTCTTTTCCTACACTACCTCCGTCTGCAGAAGAATCACCCATGTTCAGAATCTCTGAGCTACACCTAGGGGCACATTTACTAACCCACGAATCCGAATCCGAATTGGAAAAATTCTGATTCGAAAACGAACATTTTGCGACTTTTTCGTATTTTTTTCGATTTTTTCGTCGCCTTTACAACTTTTCGGAAATTGTCGCAACTTTTTCGTTACCAATACGATTTGCGCGAAAAAACGCGAGTTTTTCGGAGCCATTACGATGCTCGCATCTTGTCGCGACTTTTTCGTATTGAGCGCTCGTAAGCGGCGGGCGAAACTTTCAGACTTAGCATGATTTTGGAAGCCTCCCATAGGACTCAATGGCACCCTGCAGCTCCAGCCTGGCCCAAGAAAAGTCACCATACTGAAGCTTGAATGAATCCGAATCTTTCGTACTCGGCACGAAAGCTGCGAAAAAGTCGCGACTTTTCGCGCAAGTAGTAACGCTATGAAAAAATTTCAACATTTTGCGCAACATTCGGAATTGCTACGAAAAAGTTGCGACAATTTTCCGAAAAATCGCCAAATACCGATCATTACGAAAAAAAAGCAATCGGACGCATTCGGCCCGTTCGTGAGTAAGTAAATGTGCCCCCTAGAGAATGCAAAGTCTTGTCATTTATGGAAGTTGGGGTTTCAGAAGCATGCCAGATGGTCTCACTTACATAGTAACATAGTAAGTTAGGTTGAAAAAAGATACACATCCATCAATGTTCAACCTTAAGACACATTATAATTAATATAGTGGTTGAGCGCAGGTGGTTTTACTGTATCCGACAACTAATTTGAAAAAACAGAGAGGAAAAAGAGACCCCTATGGAGCACCATGTAGTAATATTAGAGTACTATAGGCTACATTTTGTTTACAAAAAAAACATATTGTATGCAGCAATATTCCCAGTATATTTTTGGAAACAAAATGAATTTTTTCCAGGGCTATATTTATATAATAATTTTTTATAAATATATATAAAAAAAAATTCCCAGCACTGCCGGAGACTTGCAGCAGAGCTGGGAGGGTGATGCTTATCCCAAGCATTGGGAAGTCACACACTGCCGGAAGTGATGTCACACATTGCCAGAAGTGATGTCATTCTCACTCGTGCATGTGACTTCCCTTCCGCATACTGGAAGCAACCTTGAATTTCTCTCAGGGTGCTTATGTAACTGTGACTGTAAACAATGGTAACAAATATGAAAAAACATGTTTTGAGTCATAAATGATAACAACATCAAGTTTGTGCCCAAAAACATATTATAATATCACAAACTATATTCTGTATTTATAAACATGAATCCTGTCTCTCAACATGTATTTTAAGGCATATTTACTAAAGGGCAAAATTTAATATTTGGAGTATTTTCACCAGAAATGAAGATTTGCTACAAAATCACCGGTTTACTAAAAGTAGAGTAGAACAAGTATTGGCAAATTAAATTAACTTCACAATGGCAAAAATGTGACTAAAAATGCCATTGTCAAGAACTATAGCTTTAAAAATGTTTAAACATCATATCTTTTTGCACAAAATCCGATTTTGTCACAGAAAAAAAATGCATTGTTTTCACAATTTATTATGTAACAAAAATCTAAAAATTGTTGAGATTATGTAGAAGTCAATGGCAGATGTCACAACTAGAGGATTTTTCTTTCTGTCATGGTTTTAGAGGTTTTGGAGGTTTTTGGACACTTGCATTTGTACAACAAAAGAGAAAGTTGCGGTTTTAGTATTTTTCTGGGTCTCTTTTCATTTGTGTTTTTTTTCAATTCGGATCTTTTGATAAATGACTCTCATTAATAAAAGTGAGTTTAGTCCTAGTTTCAAAAACATCTAAAACCACTAAAATGAGAATGTTGATAAATGGGCATCTATGTTTTAGGCTTCTGTACCAGCCCAAGGCAACACTAGCCCTTTAGCACGGAAGATCTGCACATTGCCACCAAATATGCCCCAGTAGTTCCCCATCTTTATTTCTGATGATTCTCAGCACATGCTCAGATTCAGATGCTATATTCAGATTCATATTATGTCAACTGAGAAACCAGTGCTTTGTGCATCTGATTTTAATCATTGGCCCCGGAACATCGGTTTCTATGACTGACAAACCTTATTTTCTTCTTGTGCACTAACAGTCTAATAAAATCCAAGATGGGGAGCTCCTGTAAATGGCTTTGCTGGTACAATACATAGATAAAATATAGCATTTCTAGGCATACTTATTTTTAGGCTTTAGTTCTACTTTAAAATGTATTGTTTTAAATGTAAAGCAGTAATCTGTTCACAATGTGCAACAACGATATACCAATATAACAATATATCTTTGTATGGCATCCCACAGTGTAGCTAGCAACTCATTATTGCAGCCCGTCCATGCGTGTATTCCTCTGTTTAATGTAGCAATATCTTAAGTTATATACATTAACATTAACATTTATTTATAAAGCGCCAACATATTCCGCAGCGCTGTACAATAAGTGGGTTACATACATTGGACATAGAGAGTAACATATAAAGCAATCAATAACCGATACAAGAGGTGAAGAGGGCCCTGCCCAAAAGAGCTTACAATCTACAAGATATATAGAGTCCTAACCTTGGATGTCTCTATTTCTTTGCAGTTTATACACATATTATACTGAGTAGCCTTTTTGTGTCTGTACTCCGTTCTTGTGTCCCCCTTTTACTGTCTGTACTGAAGTAGCACCAGAACAGCACTCATATGACTTTGGTCTTCAGATATTTCTAACTGCATTTTAACTTTAGACATAGCTGGAAAGTGTCCTAAACATTCCACAGGTTGTAACCTTTGTCCTGGCATCAAACTGTTACCTTTGCCCATTGCCCTGACCTTTGTAACTGTGATCTAAAACAAACAGTGAAGGCACTGTCTACCAGGCACTGTAGGACTTTCAGATATTCAGCAATTTCTGTTCCAGTTGTGGACCTGGATAGGATTTGGGGTTCACCTAGCTAGATGGCAAGAAAAGTGTTTTTTAGTTAGAATCCTGATCTATGTTTCTTGGTTAAAGGACATGGAAAGGCAAAGTCACTTGGGAGTTCCAAAATGTTAGGCACCCCCAAGTGACTTAAATCGCCTACCTTTTACCCCGGGCTGGTGCCCAGGGTACCTGCAGCGAGCGCTTCCTCCTTCCTGCTTCAGTGCGTGCGTATGCGCAGTAGAGTGAAAAGCTGAACTTTAACAGAGAAGTCGGCTTTTCACTCTACTGCGCATGCGCCTATCATATAATCGCAGGTAAACGAAGCCGGAAGGAGGAAGGTCTCGCTACAGGTACCCCAGGCTGGTGCTGTTTTCTCCTAACAGGGGCACCAGCCCGGGGTACAAGGTAAGCGATTAAAGTCACTTGGGGGTGCCTAACATTTTGGCACCCCCAAGTGACTTAGCCTTTCCTTGTCCTTTAAATGCATTAGAATACTAATCCTCCTTAAGAACAGTAAATAAAACCCCAAACCATTGGGTTAATTTTGTACTGTCAATGCACATGTTTAAGATGACTTAAGTGTCTATTCATTAAAGTACTAGTTCAAAATTGGGAAAAATTTGGATTAAATACGATAATTTCTGATGATCGCAAATATCACGAAAATGCTTACGAAAAAATCGTATTAGTCACGATAATATCGTATTGGTGATCCGAAAGTTTCGTATCTGAACGACCGTAAACAGCAGGAAAACCTTTCTGACTTTGATCCTTCTGTGCATGATTTTGGAAGCCTCCCATAGGGCACAATGGCATGGAAAGTCACGATACTGAAGCTTGAAAGAATCCGAAACTTTCATACTCGGCGAGACAATACGATTTTGTATGAAAAAGTCACGCAAAATACGAAAAAGTCGCAGAAAATACGCACAGTATGATCAAATACAAATTTTTTGTAATTTGTACCTGTCGTACTTTAATAAATAGGCCCCTTAGAGTAGCATTAGGTATAAAAACTTAAATGGTGGTGACAAGGACCATTGTTAGCATCTAATATGACGGGGGGTGCCTAACAAATTCAAAGAATGTGGGTCATTTATAAAAATGATGCAGCGCAGAATTTTTCACACAGTGAACATATTTGCCCTGCCTATGCTTATATTTATAAAGCTGGACAAGACTGGTACATTTATTATGAAAACCTAATTGCGAAATTTTTATTCACAGTGCGAATGTCCTTAACGCTTTTTAAATATGGCATATTTGTAAATTGTGAACATTTATGCACACACCCTGCGTCCAAATTACGCCACAACTTTAGTGCGAAAAAAAAGGAAAGACAGGCACAGCAGTGCAAAATGTAAGCGTTTAGGGGAAAACATGCGCAAACAACCATTTGCAAAAAAAAATATGCACTGCGTAAACTTTATAAATGACCCACAGTGTCCTTTAAAAGTATTTGTGAATTTACAGAAAGTGCACTTAAATACAGTATGAAAATTTCAATATGCAAGCAGTTCTAGTTAGTCTGTAACACTGTAACTGAATGCCCAAATACATAATTAAGCCAAATTCACTATTAAATTATGCTTTCAGTAAATTCATAGCAACATTTCAGTAAATCTTCATTTTATTCTAATGGATATTAATTATTTGCCTTTCTCTCTCTATCTCTCTCTAGCTGGCAGTTTGGAATTTGGTCTGGTTGCTGGGGCCACTTACACTGGCAAACAAAAAATATTCAGTGAGAGGTTTTTATTTTATTAAAACTTTTACTTTTTACTGGGTGCCTTCTTATACACCATTCTTCCGAATCTCCTGTTTTAACTTCTAAACCATTACATGCTTGCTAGAGAATATAAGCCCATGCAGTCAAAATGCCATTAATATTATAAGTTGGAAAGCTGCAGAAAAATGAAGGCCGATTACAAATTATATTAAAATACCACTGCTTGTAACTCCCCCATTAATACTGTGACTCACAGTGGGCCCTGCACCCCCCAAGGTGCCCCTGCCAGCCGAGCCACCCGCACCCCACGTCACAACCCCCCCTAACCCCCTGCAGGGGCCACCTGCCCAATGTCCTCCCCTGAGCCTGCATAAGTAAAACGCATCAGGGGAGGACATCAGCAGCCAGGGGAAGAGGCAACAGGGATTGGGGTCTGGGCCGCCGGGGCCCACCATGTTTTTTTTGCAGTGTCCTGGTGGCCTAGTTCGACCCTGCTGTGACTGAAAATACTCTGGTATGGAAATCATTTGGCCACTGTTCCTGCACAGGTCTATTGGTGGATATAAAAGAGACCAGGATCATTTAAGCAGATATATTTATTGTCTTTAAGTCACAGTTACAGTTTGTTTCAATATAGAAAAAGAAGCTATAAAATGCATTAAATTGGCTTTGCTATATATTGCTATGTATTTTTAGCTTTAAATCTTTATGATCCACATAGTGATTCCACTGAAGCTGTATGACCACGATCTGATGGGGCAATGCAGCAAACTCACTGTGAGATCTGAAGGATGGTTCGAATGCTGAGGGAAGAGATAAGAGATGACACTATAAATAACTGACCATAATCTGTATTTTATTCCAGGGTAAACAGCTCTCTAACATGGTCAGAATGAATTTATTAAGTAAAAGTATTAATTATCTGGTGCATTTATAAATCTCCGCTATTGTGCATTATCTGTTATAAAGAGACAATTGCAGTATTAATGGTATGTCTTTTATTCTACACAATTTACTAACACCACCTCGAACCTGGTGTAGCCCACTAAAATCAAATGGATAAAATCCGATGGCAAAGAAATTCATGTTTTAAGGAAATATATACCCCTTTTTCACACAAGCTCATTCAGTTGGGCATAAACAATAAACATCTAAACTGACAAAAATAATTATAAATATATAATATTATACATATATTTTTTTAACATGGACGTAGCTTCCACAGATTGAAAGGAAACCACAATTGTCTGTCTGTGACTGCAGGGACCACTCTGCCCTTAGTCTCACAGTTTAATGAAACCCACCCCCCACATTGCTCAACTGTAAAGAGATAGATTCTGGGTCTCGAAGTCTCTTTACTTCCAATACCAGAGAATCTGCGCACCACCCTCAAAGGAAATCAGAGGGACTTCAAGTCCCAGAATTCATCATTTCACTATGGAAGAAGATGAGAAAGGGATTACATTACACTGCGAGCCTATTTGGGGTTTGAAATGGTTTCTGGGATACACTATCATAGTTAATATACATAAATGGAGGGCACTCAGCATACAAAAGAACAATAATATAGGTATTTGGTGCAAAAAAACCCAAAAGCAGTACCCCCATACACTATCATGGTTGTTGTAACTGCTAGACATTTTGGTTAAGTACATTCCCACTGCTTTGCCATTTGTCTTAAGATTAATTATCCTGCTCCTGTTTTTTGCTTCCTGTCTAGTGTGGAGCAAGCCTGTCTTGGTTTGCCACCTGCACGGTTTTGACCCAGACAATTTTTTGGGAGGGCTGTCCGGGTCAAATCTCCCTGTCCATTTTTCAAAATTAGGGCGACCAGGCAGAACTCCCTTAGATTGACAGTGCCAATCACCGATCACCATGTCGTAACCGTGCCCCTGGTGTCACCCGTCACGGCCCAGTGACATCCCCACCAAGGTTTCACCCGGTCAGAAAGTGGCAACCCTAACTGGCCAGGTCTCCCCTAGATTGATGCTGTGATTGGCCATTGTCATAGCCATGTCACAGCTCTACCCCTTGTGACTGTCCTGCCCATGTGACAACACACCCTGCCCCCCTGCCCCCCTGTTAATAACCTACCTGTCCCCTTTGCGCAGGAGATCAAACCCTTCATTGATTTTATCAAGAGTTGACCTATGAGTTATCAGCCCATCAAGTTCAAACTTCTTTGCCAAAAAGTCAGCAACCAGTTGAGGGACTTCGTCTCTGCTCTTCCAGCCTGAAATATTGGCAGTTTGTTTAATTTTATAAAACATCACTATAATGAATGCTTTATGGTGCAGTGGAATCCATATGTTAAAGGAAAACTATACCCCCAGAATGAAAACTTAGCCAACAGATTATATTTATATATATTATGTTAAGTGACCTATTAAAGAATCTTGCCAAACTGGAATACATATATCAGTAAATATTGCCCTTTGACATCCTTTCCCTTGATCCACCATTTAGTGATGAGCTGTGTGCTCCCTCAGAGATCACATGGCCAAAAATAATGCAGCTCTTACTGTAACAGGAAGTAGTGTGGAAGCAAAAGCCAGAACTCTGTCCATTCATTGGCTGATGGGGCCTAGCATTAATGTGTGCCTTGGCTTGTTTGTGTGCACTGTGAATCCTATGATCCCAGGAGGCGGCCCTTAATTCTTAAAATGGCAATTTTCTATTTAGGATTACCCAATAGCACATACTACTAAAAAAGTGTATTTTTATAAAAATGGTTTATTTAGATGAAACAGGGTTTAACATAAGAGCTGGTTTATGCAATATATTTTTATAGAGCCCTACATTGTTTGGGGGTACAGTCTTTCTTTAAGGACAGTTTTTGGTTCCCTCTCAGTACAGACTATGAGGAAATGTAGTAGGGATCTGTCTATTTTCCCTGTGTCTACTCTGTAGTGTATTTAATAACATGCTTATGCTGTGCTATACATCGGATATAAAAGAAAATGTATATGTAAGAGAAAACATGTAATTTCACATTTAATATGCTATAACACTAACTTAGCAAATATATATTTCATATATCTTTGGAAAAATACAAGTTGGTGGAAAAATTCCAAATATACTTGGCACCTCATCATTTTAGATACATACTGATTTCATCTCACATTAATTTACATGCATGTTACATATTACACTGGGTTCTGTGCAACATTTTAGAATTCATGTTGATTCATTGTATTTTTATTTATTATATTGTATGTGCAGTTTTATCAACCTTAATTGGAAATTATTTCACAAATAAATTTTTTACCAATTTGCTCCCTGCAAATATCTTATGATCTTCGGTGACATCTTGTGGTATAATTTAAATACTACAGGTGTTGTAATAGTTTGGAACCCCAAAAGCACCCATTGTATTACTAAATTATTCTTAACAAAATGTATAAATCTCTAACATATTCTGCAGCAATAAACAGGTGTATACATTATAATTGTCTTTTTTGACGTGGATTAGTACCAGAACTAGGGGTAGGCAGAAGAAGCATGTGCCTAGGATGCAACGGTCGGGGGTACTAGGCACATACCATTCCTGCTTGTCTACCTTGAGTTCTGGCCCTCCTGTTGCTTTCACCACCTCTCATCACTGCTCCCTTATCACTGTGTACCCCAACCATTCTCCTCATTCTGTAACGAAGGTAACATCGCATTTGGGCAAATCTGTGAAATTTATTGTGTGTATGGTAGTGGGGAGGAGTGGGTGGAAAGGGTGATGAGCTGGCATGGGTTAAGGCATGAAGAGTGGGGGGATCCTGTCTTGGGTGTATTCACCATTTGGATCAGGACTAGCAAGTACAGATGTTTTAAGGAATGGTGATTTATATCATAACGTATGATAAAGAGTTAAACTACATACTGTATGTGAAGCACTAGTTCAGATGTCTGTTGTTTTTATTATACATTTATATTATGTATCTGTTACAATGATTGTTATTGACTGTGACATTTCAATCCCTCACCTCCAAACAAAGCTCCTTTTAATGTGCGTCCTGTGAGCATCTCCATTGGGTCCACTGATACCCTGGCTGAGGCAGGAGCTAAACCAACGATGACTGATGTGCCACATCCAAAGTGGGTAGCCTTAAGAGCAGATTCCTGGAAAGCATGCACACATTTATACATGTTAGACCAGGGGTCCCCAACCTTCCTTACTTGTGAGCCACAGTCAAATGTAAAAAGACTTGGGGAGCAACACAAGCACCATAAAAGCTCATGGAGGTGCCAAGTAAGGGCTGTGATTAACTATTAGGCAGCCTCTATGCACACTATCAGCTTACAGGGGCTTTATTTGGTAGTAAATCTTGTTTTTATTCAACCAAAACTTGCCCCCAAGTCAGGAATTTTAAAAATAACTCCCTGGTTTGGGGGCACTGAGAGCAACATCCAAGGGGTTGGTGAGCAACATGTTGCCCCCGAGCCACTGGTTGGGGATCACTGTGTTAGACAGTGTGGCTTATGATATGATAACCCTTATTTTTCAATCATATTGCTGCATTTAATACAGTATAAGAAATGGGACACATTTGCAGAGAGTTAGGAAATGACTCTTGTGCAGACAATCACTGAGCAACTTAGGCCAGACAGCTGCAGGAAGAACAATTAAAAGCAACATTTTTTTGATTGCCAAGGGCAAACTTGACCAGTGTTAGTCCTAGCTCTAATTTCCATTATACATTACCCTGTTCCTATTTACTAGACAAAGTATATTGAGGAGGCACACTCTGGTTCAATGGTTCACACAACACACTAGCAGGCATATTTAATATAGTGTGTAAGCCAACATCACCGGTATGCCGGCATCACCGGTATGCCCATAGCAACCAATCAGCATTAGAGTTGAACGATCACCTACAAGTTAAAAAACAAAAGCAAACATTTAAATGGTTGCTATGGGCAACAATTAAATGTTGCTTACACACAATAATAAATATATAAACCAACCTAGGGGTCAATGCAAGACGCAGTTTGCAAAGTGTTTGCAGACCGTGTGGTGCATTCTAAGAATGGGCACCCTGTTGATTGAGCACTGTCCGAGAGGGGTGGGAAAGGCAGATATAAGTGGCCCCGCCCACCCCTAATGTAAAATGAAGGTTATCAACATAAATTAATCAATTAAGTGTAAACTGTATTGTAAAAGAAAAAGTACTCATTACTCACAATTATCTTATTTTGGTGCAAGGGAAATAGAATAGACAAATAGACAGAGTAGATGGTAGAATGTTCCCTATCCTGAATTCTGTTTTACTATAACATACCTTAATTATTGTGCTATCATTTAAGTATTGTTTCTTACCATGACCTTGGTGTTTCCAATGCACTCAAAGGTATAGTCTAATCCTCCATCAGATATCTTTGCCAGCACTTCATGGATAGGTTCATTATAATCGTTTGGGTTAATGCATTCAGTGGCCCCTAATTCCTTTGCTTTGGCAAACTTGTCACTGTTTGTATCCACTCCAATGATCTTAGAAGCACCAGCTACTTTACATCCAATAAGCACAGAAAGACCAACACCACCCAGGCCAAACACAGCGCATGAAGACCCCTGCTCAACCTGTAGGATAAAAGAAATATTTTTAAATAGAGCATTCTAATGAAGATAATCAGAGAGTGCAGGCAATATCTCAAGGAAATGGGCATGTTATCATGTTATAACTGCAATGGTACAGTGGGAAGCATGCAGTGAATGTATCTGAGCCTGGAAGCAGTATTGAGCATACCCAGTAGCAGCCTGTCTTAAAGGAATGAGCAGGTGTAATAACCACAATGGTGTAGGCCTGACTCAGAGATTTAGATTATGTTCTTAGGATGAAGGATTGATAAAGAAACATGAGAAGCAAGTGACACAGATGTTGCCACTTTTATCTTAGTTTCTAACTGGAAATAACCCTTGTGGAATATCCTGGCATTCAGGCTATTGTGAATACTTCATCTAATTAAGAGCCCAGAATTTAGGTATACACGTTCCAATCAGTACACTCAGCTACTGTTTCCTAATGTAGTTGTGTTTTGTGCATATTCCAGTAGTAGTAGTTTATTTATGATAAATCTAATTCCAGCAATGTAATCGAAATTCATACAATTGTTATAGTTATGAAATGCCCCTTATATAATTTACCGGCTTTTTTAATCAGGGGTCCCCAACCTTTCTACTTGTAAGCTGCAGTCAAATGTAAGGAGACTTGGGGAGCAATGCAAGCATCATAAAAGTTTGTTGGGCTGTTATTTGCTATTTGGTAGCCTTTAAGCATACTTTTTTTTAGCTTACAGGAGCTTTTGTTGGATACTACATCTTGTTTTTATTCAACCAAAATTTGCCACTAAGGCAGGAGTTCAAAAATAAGCACCTGCTTTGGGTATGCTGGGAGCAACATCCAAGGGGTTGGGAAGCAACATGTTGCTCACGAGCCACTGGTTGGGGATCACTGCTTTAAATATTAGTTAACTATAGGGTGGTACCAGACAACAAAGCCCTCACCTTAGCAATCTTCACAGCAGAGCCGTAACCAGTGGAAAAGCCACAGCCGATTAAACACACTTTATCAAGAGGAGCATTGTCATCAATCTTAGCCACGCATATCTCATCCAAGACAGTGTATTCAGTAAAGGTGCTGGTGCTTAAAAAAGTGTAAACCGGATTCCCCTTGCATGTAAATCTATTGGTGTTGTCCAACATGAGTCCTCTGTATGGTCCAATACTGTATAAGACAAATAAAAAAACTTTTAAGATATGCAAAAATCATTTCCCTGAATGAAATTGTGGACAACCAATGAGATAGTCTGGAGAAGATTGCTTTCATTTATACACTAGGGAAAATTGCTTTGATTTGTTTTACAGTTTCATCTTAAAAATAAATAAATAAAATATATACAGATTATAGTAAATAAATAGTCCCTTCTTTTTCAATCTACGGTATAATTCTCTTTTCTGTAAAGGCTGTGGTTGTCAAATGATGGCAGATATAAGTAGGGAATGAAAACAGTAACTGTAACTGTAATTGACATTTCAGGACTTAATATAAATATTATTCTCCATAATGACCAATTAGGCATTTGTTTTAATTTAATTATTTCTATTATCCTGGTCAAAACTAAATGTTGATGATATAGTATATTAGCCACTAAAATCTGATCAGCACAAGCAATTATTCCAGCTGGTTAAGCTATTGTTTCATTTAACATAAACATTTAAGTACCTATACACTCAGTAAACATGTTCTTGTTCGCTAAAGTAAGAACAGTAAATCACATACTCATGTTTGTCACATAGGTTGCTCCTCACATTAGTGCAGCATCTGCATTCTCCACATTGGGGAACAAAGAGTGGGATAACTTTGTCTCCTAGAAACACAAAACACAAAGTTTTATTTGTATTTATTTATTCTGTAGAAACCCAATTAGAACTTGAGTGGTCTTACATTCCAAATGGATTTTGTTATACCCTAGAACAGTGCTGTCCAACTTTTGTGGCACCGAGGGCCGGAATTTTCCCGACCTACGTGGTGGAGGGCCGATAATGGAAGCCAGTTTTTACCACTCCCCTTTTTGAAACCACACCCATGTTATTACATGACCATAACCATATTAATGGTTGTAGTACAGCAAAAACCTGCCATACTCTGCTTTCCCTACCCTGCCTGTGTGTGCCATACTCTGCCTTCCCTGCCCTGCCTGCATGTGCCATACTTTGACTGTGTGTGCCATTCTTGGCTGGTTTGTGCCATACTTGGCCTGTGTGTGCCATACTCTGCCTGCCCTACCTATGCTGCCTGTGTGTGCCATAATCTGCTTGCCCTATGCTGCCTGTGTGTGCCATACTTTGCCTTCCCTATGCTGCCTGTGTGTGCCATACTCTGCCTGCCCTATGCTGCCTGTGTGTGCCATACTCTGCTTGGCCTATGTGTATGGCGCACACAGGCAGCATACATTGACACAATGCTGGCACTGCTCCTACAGTCTGCACAATAACTTTATATTAAAAAAACTTTTTAATTGCAGTACCACCTCAGTATATGTTCTCTTTGTAGTGTGCAGGCATTATTTGTGGGTTTCAACTGCTCCTACAGTCTGAGGTGTGAACAGGTAGACAATGTGGGTGATTACAGCCTGAGCCTGAGGTGTGAACACTGCAGGGGGTGAACAATGCAGAGATTAAAAGGTGTGAACAACACAGGGGATTACATATTTAAACAACACAGCCTGACTACAGCCTGAATCTGAGGTGAGAACCACCGCGGGCCGCCAATTGGACAGCACTGTCCTAGAATACAATATTTACGCTGTGAATTTTTTATCAGTCTTGGTGGGAATATTTCTTGTACTGCTTATTGTTTAGGTGGAATTCCTTTAGTAGCACCCCAGTGAGTAATCCTCAGGTAATTATTCATATATTCTGATCTGTTCTGTTTCTTGTGTCTGTATCTGATCCAATACATCAGGATCAACAGTCTAGCAAGTACCACCACCCTGAAATGTTTCTGTGCAGACCATTGTAATGTGCCCTTAAATGCCAATATAGGTGGTTTTATGAAAGTGAGAAGTGGTGCTGTTAAATTTTGGAGTTTGTTTGGATGTCTGCTGGAAGGAGGCCACTGAGGAAAGTGCACTTTTTAAAGGGGATATATAGCATAAATTTTTACAATGCACTAAACCATGGTGGTTTTATGAAAGTGAGAAGTGCTGCTGCTGAGTAAAGCCTGTCAGTCAGTGCTGTGACCACTTCCTGTGGGAGACTGAAGGACACTCCCATGTCTCATTTTGCTCTGGCTTCTGATCAGTGAGCTTGTGTGTGCAGCTCTCATATAATGGCAGTTTTAGGAGGTAAAATGCTTTCAAAACATCTTTCTTTCTGCATCATTTCACATTTTGAGGGAGGATGAATATTATAACTGAATATGTACTTTATATAAAATGTCTCCTTTAAAAGTTTAAAGAGGGTACACTGAATAATACAGTGCATTTGTAAAACCAGTATGGGATTATCCATAATATTTAGGAGCTAGGGTTTCTGGATTAGTGGTATTACCATAATTTGGATCACCACTAAAAAATAATTAAAACATTAAATAAGCCCAATAGGACTGTTTTGCCTTTAGAAATAATTAACTGTTTAGTGGTTTCTGAAACATTACCAGTTTTAGACTGGTAAGAGTCAGTGACTCTAACTGTCTATACATTTTCTATGCACATTTTGTATGGTCATTTAGCTCTAGGATTGCTGAAATTCAGAGAAAACTATTAAGCCAGTGCTGTCCAACTTCTGTGGTACCAAGGGCTGAATTTTTCTGGCCTATGTAGTGGAGGGCCAATAACGGAAGCCAGTTTTGACCACTTCCTTTTTTAAAACCACACCCACTTCAGAACACACCCATGTTATCAAGAGGGTTGAAGACCACATAAACCTTAATGGTGGTAGCACACCAAAAAACAAATATTTGGTACTCACTGCAGGGATATCAGCCTTCACTCATATGTGAAAGGGGGTTATTATGTCATATTAAAACATACCCTTAATTCCATATGGCTCCATATATTCTCCCCTGTGGATAGCACAGCAACCCCCAGCACATAATTATACACCTTAGAGACCCCCTAACAACTATTTCCAAATGGTAACAAACTCCCAGAACAAATCCCTGCCAGATTCACCTCCCACAGGCAGCACAGGGCAGGCAGAGTATGGCACACACAGGCAGAGTATGGCACACACAGGCAGTATAGGTCAGGCAGAGTATGGCACACACAGACAGCATAGGGCAGGTAGAGTATGGCACACAGACAGCATAGGGCAAGAAGAGTATGGCACACAGGCAGCATAGGGCAGGCAGAGTATGGCACACACAGGGAGCATAGGGCAGGTAGAGTATGGCACACATACAGCATGGGGCAAGAAGAGTATGGCACACAGGCAGCATAGGGCAGGCTGAGTATGGCACACACAGGCAGCATAGGGCAGGTAGAGTATGGCACACACAGGCAGCATAGGGAAGGCAGAGTATGGCACAAACAGGCAGCATAGTGCAGGTAGGGTATGGTACACACAGCATAGGGCAGGAAGATTATGGTACAAACAGGCAGCATAGGGCAGGTAGAGTATGGCACACAAGCAGCATAGGGCAGGCAGAGTATGGCACGCAGGGAGCACAGGGCAGGCAGAGTATAGCACACACAGGGAGCATAGGGCAGGTAGAGTATGGCACACACAGGCAGCATAGGGAAGGCAGAGTATGGCACAAACAGGCAGCATAGTGCAGGTAGGGTATTGTACACACAGCAGAGGGCAGGAAGATTATGGTACAAACAGGCAGCATAGGGCAGGTAGAGTATGGCACACAAGCAGCATAGGGCAGGCAGAGTATGGCACACAGGCAGCATAGGGCAGGCAGAGTATGGCAAGCATAGACAGCATAGGGTAGGCAGAGTACAGCACACACAGGCA
This sequence comes from Xenopus tropicalis, assembly GCF_000004195.4. NCBI lineage: Eukaryota > Metazoa > Chordata > Amphibia > Anura > Pipidae > Xenopus > Xenopus tropicalis. The sequence continues at coordinate 74,660,602 of NC_030677.2, read as the reverse complement.
GCATAGGGCAGGCAGAGTATGGCACACACAGTCATCATAGGGCAGGTAGAGTATGGCACACAGGCAGCATAGGGCAGACAGAGTATGGCACAAACAGGCAGCATAGGGCAGGTAGAGTATGGCACAAACAGGCAGCATAGGGCAATTTTTGTATGGCACACACAGGCAGGGCAGGCAGAGTAGGGAAGGAGACAGAGAAACCTATCATGTCTGACCACACAAGAGGGGGCTGCTGGTCAGATGTGGCCTGCAGGCTGCCAGTTGGACAGCACTGTATTAAGCCAAAAGACTGGTATATATAAATTCCAACATTTCAATAACCTAGTAACTGAAAAACTATTTATGAACACACCCATATATAAAATCATTTTAAGCTCAGCTTAGACAAGCTTTGCAGCCGCTGTACAATAAGTCTCACCTGGTTTTATATTTTTCACTCCCTCTCCCACACTCTCCACTATGCCAGCCCCTTCATGCCCAAGAATCGCTGGGAACTTCATGTCGCTTATAGCTCCACTAAGAACATGGTCATCTGAACGACAAATGCCAGTTGCCACAATCTGCAATAGTAATGGACATGTTATCAGATATATTCACTCAAAATAATTCACTTATAACAACGTGAGGATTTCTTAATTTTCTGTTAATCCGGAATCAAGCCAAATAAATAGGAAATTGTCATTGCTGTAAACATGCACCCAGACTGTAGTGGAAATTTAATTAGTAATTATTTTTCACAAAATGGTTCTATTCTTATTATCTATCATTTTTTGTGAGTGTTTCTTATGATATATTTCTTTTTTTCAGTCACCTTACCTCTGTGCATTGCATGCTGAAATTTGCCAATTAGAGAAGGTGAAATCTGTCACCTGACATCATGAGTATGCTGTTTGGAGCAATCATTTTTTAATTATTTGCCATCCCCTTATACATCTTTGCTGTTTCAAATGGAGGTCACTGACCCCAGCAGCCAAAAAAGTATTTCTCTGTGAGATTACAATTGTATTATATATAAAAAAGGAATAAGAAGTAACAATAATAATATAATTGTAGCTCATAGTGCAATAGGTTTTCATCTGCCAGGGTCTGTGACCCCTATTTGAAAGGTCTAGAAGAGGAAGGTAAATAAGTCAAAAACTATAAAAAAAAATAAATATTAAATACCAGTTGCAAAGTTGCTAAGAATAGGACCTTCTATGATATAGTTAAAGTTAACTTAAAGGTGAACTACCCATTTAAAGCCTATTGTCACATGTTGCTTATTTCCACCAGAGGAGATCGCAGTGAATTTCCGCATTTGACTATTGGCGAATTGTTTCGAGAAACTTCTGTGAAAATTAAAAATTCGCTACGGAAAAATTCGTCGCACAGAATTTTTGTCGCACGTCAAATTTGGTGCGGTCGCGTAAAAAAAAAACCACAGACGACAAAAAATTGACATGGCCGACAAAAAAAAAATTGCGCGACAAATGCGTTTCGCAAAATGGGACAGATTTGCTCATCACTAGTCATTACTATCTCAGCAGCACTGACAGATCTGGGCAGATTGCCGTTTAATGCCAGTGGTAAAAATGCCACCTGTGACATAAGGCAAAAGTATTATCTGGTTGGTTGGATCCCATTGACACATGAAGTTGAATAGGGAAGGTTCTAAATGGAAATATAACTAATAAAACTAATAGCAATAACAATCTAGCCTCATGATTCTTCTGCTTTCTGGCTGGTAGGTTTTTCTCACTGCAGCAAGTAGACAGCATTTTACATTTTAAATAAGGCAAAGGCTATATATAAAAAGTAAAAAAAAAAAAAAAAAAAATGGAACAAAATGAAAAGTGTCCCAGAAATATTAATGTCCCATTCTACCAAAAACTCACTAAAAGCCTCACTAAGAATATTCTCTTTAAACAAATGAAATATATATATATTTTTTTTTTTTTTTGAGAAATTCCAGTGAAATTCCAGTGAAAATACAAACTAGTCTGCATTCTATATTTATCTTGGGTGAATTTTGCAGAATCATCAGTTTCATTTTTTTTCTTTGTTTCTTTATGTCAGGCCACCACCCTCCCCTGTCTGCAAACTCAATAACAGTGTTGCTCTTTTAGGAGTGGGTGTAATGGAACTAGCAGTTTCCCTTATATAGAAATGAATTCACTCAAAAGCAAACCTTACTCTTTGTTCCCTGTATTTACTTACGGCTGTAAAGGACCAGCGTGCAGCTACTTGTTTTGTAGTTTCCTATATATTCATTTAGCTGCCATATTCATCCCCTATCATCTATCTATCTATCATCTTTCTATCTATCATCTATCTATCTATCTATCTATTACGCATGAATTCTGAATAGCCTGTAAATTACATCTTTATAAATGGTGCTTAGTGATGTAAAAAGGGGTACAGTGTTGCCTATATATACTATATATACTATATATACGTACATGGTAATCAACAATTACTTTTAATATTGTATTTGTAATCTTTACCTTTACACGAACTTCATGAGCCTTTGGTGGAGCAACTTCAATATCCTCGATGGTGAGGGGTTGCTTGGGCCCCCAGGCCACAGCTGCCTTGCATTTAATCACCTGTAAAAAGAAAAATTTACAGTACCTTGAAAGATTTTTCAGAGACTTGACCCATTCCAATATTTTTTCCCCCTACCCCACTATATTTGTCCTGTTATTTTAAGATTTTGTTGAGTAACTTTTTTGGGCAAAAATACATGGGGCGAGTAGTCACCAAGATTGTAAAAAAAAAAAACCCAGTCATGGCATTGCGTATTTTTTTTCATGAAATGGCCACAAAAATTTGAGGCAGAAAAAATTCACCATGCATCAAAAAAAAAGTTGTGCGCATCCAAAAAATTTACAGGCGTGTCAAATTGGGCATAGTTGTGCCAAAGTGGGCACAGTCGTGCCAAAATAGGCACGGCTGCATCAAATTGGGCACAGCTTTTTCAAAATAGGCACGGTCATGTCAAAATAGTTGCTGTTGCATCAAAAAAGTCACATGCGTCAAAAAAAGCTGCTTTGCACAAATTTGGTGCCGTTTCGCTAATTTTTTTGAAGTTTTGCAAAAAAAAAAAAAATTTCAGCAACGCGAAGTGGGACAGATTCTCTCATGTCTCAGGTTTATGTATGACAACAAATGCCCATTCTCCTCAATTCATACCCTAACTGGCCTGCCTGCCACTGCCTAATATCTCCCAGCTACAGCTTGGAAATTATTTTCCTAGATGTAAATAGGCACATGGGTTGGCAGGCATCAGTTGCCCTACAATAAAATCCTTAATTTCAATATATTTTTACTATATATGTATTAATATTTTATGTTTGCATTAAATAATGTGCCTTGTGATTAATTGCTCTGTGGATTAATTTACTAAACAGAGGACAAAGTTGTCATTATCAGTGTTTAGCTAATTATTAGCTCTGTATCATACAGGAAAGGGATCATTCAGATAGGCATGCAAGTTAGCAGTATTTATCTAAAGGAAAGTCATCAAAGTTAATATTTATAAAGCTTCAGATGAAGAGTTAGCATTTACATTTACACAGTATTTACACAGCATTTACACAGTAATTTAGAGACACCGGAGCCTATTTACTAATAACATGTAAGGGGTTATTTACAACTCCTAAGGTAGCGTGCAAAAAACAGATGCCCAGTTTTACACTTTGCATACTCCCTTGCTCTATTGCAGAATCAGGGGTCCCCAACCTTTTTTACCCATGAGCTACGTTCAAATGTAGAAAGAAGTGGGTAGCAACACAAGCATGAAAAATGTCCCCGGAGGAGGTGCCAAATAAGGGCTATGATTGGCTATTTAATAGCCCCTATGTGGACTGGCAGCCTATATGAGGATCTGTTTGGCAATACACCTGTTTTAATGCAATAAAACTCGCCTCCAAGACAGGTATTCAAAAATAAGCACCTCCTTGGAAGCAATATACAAGGGGTGGTTAGCAACATGTTGCTCAAGAGCCACTGGTTGGGGATCACTGATCTAGGTCTTCGTGCAATTCTGCAATGCATCAAGGCAGTCATGAGGGCGGTTGCATGTAGGGGTCCTTAGCCTTCCCCTAACTTGTGCGTCATTCAGATATGCAAGTCAGGGAGTGTAAGGGGCTGCAACCACGCTCAGTTCTTTCTTCTTCTCTATAGACAGGACTAACCTGCACCCCCTGACAGACAGGGCTGGCCTGTGCCCCTTGACACTGCAGATTTTTTTATCTGCCCCAAGGTGCAAACCACAGCCAAACTGGGGCAAGAAGTGTTTGCTGGATAATCACTACAATGCATGACCCATATGGTTCTCTGCACTTCTTTGCAGAGCATGAGCCCTGTGTTGACATGTTTATTTGCTTATATATATAGAGAACAATGGCATGCATTACATTTTTCATTATGTTTCCAATACAGTGACTCTGTGCTGTTTGACCCATATGGTCTTCAAGCACAGCCAGTGCTAACTAATTGATAACCATCCATGTCTGTCCACAAAATGCCCCCACTCATGCAGATGCTGTCTTAGCTGTGACACATACTGGCAAAAAATATATAATTGTTTCTGTAACGGAGCCACACACACATACATATGCAGTCGGGGAGCTTACCCCATTTATTATGACCACCTTGATCAACGTTTTGGGGGGGATACACCCTCCCTTCGTCAGGATCCTGTTCGATTGAGGATAAGGACCTGCCAGTCCTGCGGAAGGCTTGCACCACTATTGCAGTGAGTATAGCAGCGACATGTGTGCGGCTTTAACAAGTTTGTTTAAAAAAATATATAACGGCATCTACTGGCAAAAAAACTGTTTCTAAATTCTCTGGTGAAGGAACCAGCTTTACAAACTAAAAATTGGTTTATATCCAGCTATGCATCATCTGTTACTGAAACTTTTTTAGGGAATTACTGACCCACCTCAAACAACACCCATATTTACCGACTTATAGATTATCATTGACATAAGCATGCATGACATTGTGGAATAAAACATGCAAAAACAAGGAATTTCTCCACTTGCTAGTTTTACAAAACAACAACAACAAAATAATACAAGGAAGTATATTGTAAAATGTTAGACTTGGCAAAAGAATAGTGAAAACTGTATTTTACTGAGCAATTAATGATACCTTATTTTTAGGGTATGTTATTACCAGAGTAAATGGAAATTCTGAATATAAATGCCAAAACCAAGAAGCAACTATGTCTGGATTGCATTTTTCATAATTACACACTCTAAATTGAATTATAATCCCATGCATTAATATATTCTAATTTTCATACATAATGTCTGCAGTGCTATTTCTTTTAAGATGCATCTTATAATGCATTTGTTAAAATAGGAGAAATGTCTTTATAAATCAAAGCCTGTATCCGCATTGACTGTTTGGCTGCAGGTTCCCTTACAATCTGTTGCTAATGTATATCTTTGTAATAAGTAGAGACTTTGCTGCTTACTTTCCCAGCAGTTGCCATCTCGATGTCTCTGCTTCCCAGTTTACAGCTTGCTTGCCTCACCGTTACACTCTATCTACAGCTGTTATAAATGTAACCACCTACCAGGGCCGCCCTATATTATGTTAACTCCACCTAGAAAATTCTCACTGTGAACTTACATCTGCAATGGATTATTTATGAGCAGCAACTGCTTACTGGATACAGTATGTATGTATTGTATATATTATGTACAGTGTTATGTAACCAGCCAGAATCTCATGCACTAAGGAATGACCTCTATTCACTGCTATAAACAGTGATCCATGTATTTAATAGAAATTTGATCAGTGCAACAGGTCAGCACAGCTTAAGCACATTCTTCAGCTTAAAATTAACCTTAGAAGAGCTGAATTTAAATTCACAGGGGGGTGCAACAGTAGGCATACCCCCCCCCCCAGTGATTATAATCGCTTACCTGATACCCTGTGCTGGTGCTCCTCTTCTCTAAAAACTGCACCAGCAAAGGGTATTTCAGTAGAAGATCCTCATCCTCTGCAGAAATACCCAGGGCTGGTGCACTTTTATGCTAACAGGAGCACCAGCCTGGGGTTTCAGGTAAGTGGTTACAATCACTGGGGGGGGGGGGGTTGCCTAACATTTGGTAATTTAACAAGGGGTGGATAGGAGTGGATCAGCCTTGTAGATACACCAGCAGAAAAGTCACATGTTGTGTACAGTCACTTCTCTCCATCTGCGTTTTGTGGGCAAATAGGAGCAGATCCACTATAGTGCAGCTCCCTATAGCTGCACTGAAGGCACAGCTTCCCCCTGGGTGCAGCTACTTGGGAAAAAAACAAGAAAGCATGCATGTGCCTTTGGTGCAGCTACACAGAGCTGTGAATAAGAGCTGACCTGCTTCTGCCTGTCTGCCTACAAAACACAAGCAGAGAGAAGCGGACCCTACACAACTTGTGACTTTGCCCTTAGTCTGTAAGATCTTCACTTTTCCTGGAAAACACAACAATTCTTATTTAAAAAATACCCGCAGCTTCATTTGGCAATGTTTTTTTCAACATGTATTATCTAAATATCAACTGCAAACAATAGATTGTGTAGGGTTATGTTAGATAACAGATAAGAAAAAGCTGAACACAGCAAAACTGATAGCAAATTCACTGTGATAAAATCAAGGTTTGCTTCAAAGAAAACATCTTTACTTGTTATGCAGTTCAAACTAGAAAATGTTGGTCAATCAATTCTTTTAAAAGTTTATAAAAAAATATATATTTTTTCAATTATATACAAATAAATATGAGTTTACAACAAAAAATATATCTTATTCTTAATATTTTTATTTATGACCAAGGGCACCATTGGGGGGGCTGGAGAAGCAGGGCTGCCATCACCAGCCCCAATGATGTGAAAAACCTGGGCTTGAAAGGAATGTAGTTCCTGTGGGTGGAGTTTGGACAGATTGGGTGGAGTTTATGAAGGTCAGAGACAAGGAGCCTTCCAACCGCTTAAGGCAACCCTGTTTATGATATACATAAGGTGAATAAACAGCCCCACTGATTTTTTATTCATGGCCCCCTCTTCAGCCACATAAACCCTACCTCCCCAAACTTGTAAAGTTTGTCTTCCCAAATGCAAATCAGTGCAAATGATTCAGGCATTCAAAACAGCTCTGTGTGCCCAATCTCACTTTAAGCCAGATATTTGTACTTTACCTGCTTTTATAGCTGTGTATGGGATGCAGCTTTTGAATGTCTGCAATGTAGATTTCTTTCTGCACTAAACATAGAGCTGTTCTTTCTGACTCTTGCTCCACACCAGGCATATTTTGTATTTAAGCATAATTATTGCTAAAGCAATGAAAAGGGAAATAAAGAGTAGACTACTAATATAAAGCTATAGGTGCATTGAATGTTACAAATGCCTGGTGTTATTGGTCCTTTAATAAACCTACATTGTCCTTGTTTGCCAATAGCCAAAGCTGGAATATTAAACCTCTGGTTTTGGTTCCATAATTACATTTTTCGTATTTACTCCCCCTCCTCCAAACTTATTTTTTCAAAGCTGGAGCCCATTTCATTTTGTGCAAACTGATCTTTGTTCTTTGACAAAACAGTTTTACAAAGTTGTACATTATACTTACAAATAGGTTCTTTACTTCTGTAAAAATATTGCAACATCAGTGAATCAGTTACGCAAAAGATAAAAGAGAATATTAAAGAACACTTTTCTGGCCTATCCTATAATGGAAGTTGCTAATCATCAGATTTTGCATTAAACCAACATGACAGTGTAAGACTATAGTCATCAATTCTGTAAGTAACAGAAGAATCATCTGTCTAAATAATAACAACCCAACCGGTACGTCTCCTGATTGACTGACAGAAATTCAGAGTGTCTTGTAACAGTAATGAGGAGATCTTGACAGAACTGACAGGAGTCTAGCGGTTGCATGCTGTATTTTTATTTAAGCACAGCCATATTACAGCATATGAAATGTTATTTTGCACTTTTAAACTAAATAGCATCAGCAACATTATAAAGGACAAGGAAGGTAAAATTACTGGGGGGGAAATGCTAAGAGATCCTAGGCACTTACCTGCTACACAGGGCTGGTACACCTCTGGCGGTGGGGCCTGCCGAAGGTAGCATGTACTGTTAGTGATCAGAATCACTTGGCACCCTTGAATGCTTATACCTTTATATCTCTTTCAAGCTACATTTATTGCAATAAATATTATACATAAAGGTATGGGATCCCTTATCCAAAAAACAGTTATCCTGAAAGTTTCAAATTATGGAAAGCCCTCTCCCATAGACTCCATTATAAGCAAATAATTCTAACTTTTAAAAATGATTTCCTTTTTCTCTGTAATAATAAAACAGTACCTGTACTTGGTCCCAACTAAGATATAATTAATCCTTATTGGAGCCAAAACAATCCTATTGGGTTTATTCAATATTTAAATGATGTTTAGTTATGGAGATCGAAATTACAGAAAGATCCCTTATCTGGAAAACCCCAGGTCCCGAACATTCTGGATAACAGGTCCCATACCTGTACTATCTTCTGGCAGAGGTATAATGAAAAAGGGTATGAAGAAGAAAACGAAAACGTTGTATAAACCTCTGTGTGAATGACTTTTGCACAGTAAAATTCTCTCATAAAAGGTGTGTAAAAAGTCAATTTACTATTTTATTGTGCAATTGCTTTTGCCTCTGTATCTGTTTTTTTATAACAGGTGAATAATCAGTTAAAGGTTTGCAATATGATGAGTGTTTTTGTGAGCTATACCATGCTTATAGGTAAACTATTAACTCCCAAGGGCTCATTTGCTAAAGGTGCAAAAAAACTGGCCATGTATCTAAACATCATTCTCCTTCCTGGAATTCTAGCATCATTGCATCTGCCATTATAAGGCACTTCCTTTAGATTCCAGAGGTACAAAAGTTAAAGGGAAATTGGTTGCAAATGGGTGTAAGTTGCAAGTTGCACCTGCAAAGGAAGGGATGACATTCAGCCAGGACTTGGTGCATCACACTCGTACATATGAAAGCAAGCGTGTACAATAGCACTGGGCAACTGTAGGTTACATTCTTCATTTCAGCCTACAAGAGATTTTGTAACTCCTTATGCAGAAACAATAAATAGGTAGGGAAATGACCTTTGTCCTTTGTACAGTGCCATTCGTCACCTGCACGAGAACGCCAATCCCTCCCAAAAATATTGTAGTACGAGCTTGTTGGAATCTCCTGTAAACTTTATAAAGGTAATTCTATAGCAATCACATACAGAAAGTGCAAGGCTTTAACCTGGGTGTGTCCTTCCCATTCATTGCTGATATTGTATGGGCTGAATATTAACCAAATAGGATAATGCCACCTATGGAATGCTGTGCATGCGCATTGAAACTAACCACAAATCCAAGATTTACTTTTCATTATTCTATATGCCGTAGACAGATCTAACCTTGCTGCTGATGATTGTTATAGGTTAATACGCTGCACCAAATGTGCTCAGAACTCTCCACTATTAAGGAGTATCATTTCATTATCTGTGAGCAGCCACCCTTCTGGCACATTACGTTAATGCTATGACCCAGAATTACAGGACCAGGTTGGCCATGTAGGTGAACCTGAAAGGTAGGAGGGAGAAAATTGCATAACTGAATCTTAAATGTCAGAATTGCTGCCTGTAGGAAGCAGCTTCATATAATAAAAATGATTCAAATAACTTTGTTAATTGCAGACTGTCATTTCCCTTGCAGTTATTTAATTTTTTCTTTAATGCATGGTTAAGCATAGCTCATTGTGAAAAACAGGTTATGCTGCTAAGCACCCTTGTATATGTTAATTACCATGTTTTCCTTATAAATTGCCTCTGTATCTGTTTTTTTATAACAGGTGAATAATCAGTTAAATGTTTGCAATATGATGAGTGTTTTTGTGAGCTATACCATGCTTATAGGTAAACTATTAACTCCCAAGGGCTCATTTGCTAAAGGTGCAAAAAACTGGCCATGTATTTAAACATCATTCTCCTTCCAAATGGGAGCTGTCATACTGTTTTCTACAAGTGCATATTTAATCTTACCCATCTTGAATGAATCAGTGCCATCCATTGTTCAAGTTTCCCTATGCACATAACTAACACATCTGACTGCACTACACTACACAAATGTGTATACAAATCTTGGCATAAAGTTTTATTAAGAAGGACTGGGTCTGTATAATTTTACTATGCATATACAGTTCTGACCAGGCCTGGACTGGCAATCTGTGGGTTCTGGCAAATGCCTGTGGGGTTGCTTTAAGATGCCATAGACAGTCACTATTTAGTGAGCTGCTGGGGGGCTGTTTGGGCCTCTTTGTACCTGTACTTTAAAAATGCCAGAGCCTATTGTGCATACCAGTCCACGCCTGGTTCGGATCATCCAATACCTTAATACCCTAGCCAAAAGTTTGTCCTGACAAAGGGAACATGTGTTCAACTACAATCTATGATGTGGATAATATTTCATTCTAAATACACTTATTTGATTAAAAGATAAAATCCAACTGGAAAAAAGCTCTCTGAGCTGTGTGTGTAAAGCATGCCTCTTCTAATGCCCTTTAAAATGCTATCAATGCTTATACTGTGTTGGCAAAAGAAAATTCACTGTTAAAAATGCAAGAACAAGGTTAATTCATATTCTGGGTTCATAGTGATTTTAGATGAATAAAGTTTTTATATACATTAAAATGCCTTAGAGTTCATGACTTGAAAGTCATATAAAGGCATGATAGGAAACGCTTTGATGTCAGTCACAAGTTTAAATTAGTGTGGTAACTGGAATGAATGAAACTGATTGATGCAGGTTTACATCATTGAGACGCCAATGACCATGGGTTGTACATATTTTCAAAATTAATAAGTGGTATACTTGGGCACCTGGATGGTCTGCTCCTTTATAATCACAAGTCTTTTGGAGCAGAAATATGCATGTTCCAGAGTGGCACCCATGACTCGATGAAGTCTCCTACACTTTCATAAAGAGTCCATTTAAATACCTCACCATTATTTCTACCCAGGCCCTAATTATTCAGCAACTATCTAGACACATATTGTTTATTATGGAAACCCATCCTCTGTACAACTGAACCTGACTGTCTCAATAACTACTATCAATGCTTGTGTGCTCTCTGCTAACAAAGTTGCTAGAATGCATCTACACTAAGGGGACTATTTATTAACACTGGAAACAAACATCACCAGTGATGCTGCCCATAGCAAATAATTAGCTATTAGATCTAAATAGTTACCTACAAGTTAGAAAACATCTGATTGGTTGCTATGAGCAGCATGACAGGTGATGTTTGCCTCCAATGTTAATAAATACTCCCCTAATTCTATGACCCTGCACTTATATCTTCCTGTTGCCTCTGAATTCAGCTGTTGCCTTGGGTTCAACCTTTTATGAAGTCACATTTGCACTATGTTCTAATATCAACTTTATGTTTGTTTGCCTGAAGTAAGATATCCACTCCATTCAGCCAAGTTGGAGGTAGTTGAAGTTGGAGGTAGTTGAAGTTAGTGTAAAAAAAAAGATCTTCAACCGTTTACTGTAGGTGTGAGAGCTAGGATCAGGGTAGTGTGTAGAGCAAAGATGAGTCAAGAAGGTTAGTACCCTGCAGGGTCATCCATTCAAGTGGTTGGGCTCAGGGATAGGAGATTCCTAAAGCAACCACTGTGAGCATCTGCTAACACTGGGACTAGTTCATCTGTAAGTGAGCTCTACCTCTGGGTTGCTGTCAACACTATGGGGCAGATTCATGAAATCACTAATTCGAATCCCGAATGGGATAAATTCGGATTGGATACGAAAATATTTGAAGATCGCAAATATCATGAAAATGCTTACGAAAAAATTGTATTAGTCACGATAATATCGTATTGGCGATCCGAAAGTCACAAAATTTTCGTTCCTAACGATTGTAAACAACGGGAAAACCTTCCCGTTTTTTTGCGCCAGTGTACAAAAAAGTTGCGCGGGCGGCGAAAAAGTCACGCAAGCGACGAAAAATTAGGCGAAAATACGCTCAGAGCATTCGTGTCTTAGTAAATCTGCCCCTATGCCTGTGTAACATGATCAAGTGGATGAAATATCTATGAAGAAAATGTGCAGTACCACAAAACAGATCAAAAATAAAGAATGTATTGTTTGTTTCAAGAACAACTGGCATTAAAATTATTGTGAGACCAGTTCTCTGTGTGTGAAGTCAGTGTAGTTAACCCTTCTCCAACACAGTGGGGACTCACCTGAAAGCATTCACTGTAATGCAGGATATATCAGGAGCTTCAGGAAGTTGGGACTGGTCCATCTGGAGGTAATACAGGTTGGCGGTACTCCAGTCATCAAAATACTGCTACATACAGATGGAGCAAATTAGACTTTAAGCTCAGATGTCTTATTAGGTCTCTCCATTTAAATAGATTGCACCATTTTTTACTAAAACAAATTCAGTGACATCCTCTGCTGTGGAGTGCTGTGAGTTGTGGGATGCCAAAACATTGTATTGGTGAGCAGAATAATTTGGCAGGCATGGATTTGCGGCAAATTGCCAGATTATTTAGCGAAACAGGCAACAAAATTTGCCGCATAAAAATTTGCTGCGCAACAAAATGTATTTTTTTTGACATGCAACATTTTCGCCATTTTCAAAGATTCGCAAATTTTTCTTTTCAATTTTTTGGGACAGATTCGCTCATCACTAATCCATTGTATAAAATGAAAGCATGATATCTATTACAAACATCTATTACAAACATCTCTAACCATGTGGAAAAAGAAGTGGCATTTGTGATATTGTACAAATCAATAAAACGTTCTTTTTAGTTTCCCTTTTATCTGTTTAGAAGTGAATACGTACAAACTATCATATTGCATAAAACCTAGTGCAGTATACAATATGCCTCCGAACTGATTCATGATTAGCAATATGGCATGTTTACTTTATAGCAAGCTGCCTGAGAAGATCTTGCAGAACCTGGATTATGATCTGGACAGTGTATCTGCCAAGTGTTATTGTTCAAAGGAATGGTTTTGGTACCTTACGTAAGATCAAGTATTTGTAGAATATCTAGCCCACCAAAAGAGATGAAAAATCGCGATGAGCAAATTTTTTTGCCAGGCATCGATTTGCTGCGAAATTCCACATTTTGCCATTGGCGAAAAAGTCAAGGTTGCGTAAAGAAGTCAAAAAAGTCACAGTCACTTCGAGAAATTTTCACCATTTCACAAATTTTCGAGCAAAATAAAACGTGACAGAAAATTAAAGGAGGTACTGTACCTCCCTGCCAGTCCCTGGATTACATCTAGTAATGTTATTATGGACACTTTTTACCAGTTCTTCTTAGCATGGGATACTTGCAATCTAAACAAGATTGGTATAAATGTGTTAATTTAATAACAATATAGGCATATTACTTCTGAGACTTTGGAACCTCTTCTTTAGGCTGATAATACAGAATTACAAAATGAAATTTACTCGTAATGTATATGTACAGACAACTATATATTGTATAATAAGGCTTACTGAGTCATAAATTCTTACCCATCTCCTAGTGTAGACTCAAAGAATGCGCTCTGGATTGTATAGATAAGGGTTATGAAAGGTTTGTGGCCATTTTAATAGGAATTTTAATTGGCCGTAGCAAGGTGATGACACAGTAGAACGCTACATTTTATTAAAGCTCAATAAAGCACATAAATCCAGTGCCAAGGTTAAGTCCTGTTTTGAAACTATGGAATATATTCATAAAATTTGAATGTAAGTTAATCTAAAATTACCCTTTAGTACCAATATTCTCACAATTTGTAACATTCACCTTCTCCACAGTTTTTGGCTTTCTCTCTTATGGGCCATTTAGCGCATGGAATCATATAGAACATTGGCTGCAATAAAGATGGCACCTGGTATTGAATAATCTTGTTGTCTATTGAGAATACATATTGTATATGTGCCAGAGCCTGCAGGTTGAAACCTATAATTTTTAAAGTTGGGAGTTCTGTGTATGAGAAGAAAAATTATTTTTAGGCAGCCATCTTTTTGTAGAATTCTCCTTATCATCTCTTCTTAGTTTTTTTAATTGTGAGTTGTAGGTTACTACAGCAGTTGCCCAGTTTCTTTTTATGCTGGCTGCATTTGCTAAGATGATATCTTGGTCATTTTGGGGCTCTAGGAAGCTGATTTTCATTTGCTGTGATTCTGGAAAGTCCAAAAGAAAACAAGACCCAGCTATCAGTTTTACCATTAATATTGATGGAATGATTATCTTGATAACGCATGTTCATACTGACTTGTGATTGTTTTAATCTTATCTCAACCTTTCTACATGAATAGCACTGTTATTAAACTAATATTGCTCTGTAAGATCTGTAAAATATTGCAGCATATCTAGTTTAAACTATAAATTATTCCATTGTTGCTGTACCCCTCAAAATGTCAGAAAAAAACAATTTGTTTGTTCCATTATTCCATTCAGTGCAACATATTGAGTAATAACAATGTTTCGAGGTCTCCACAGCCTTTCATTGTTTGCCTTCATTAAAATATGTGCCAGCCCAACTCCAAGGTGCAATACAGACTACAGTTGTGACAGTGCTGGGAAGCACCAAATGCACCAAAGATTCAAAAGTATATTTGTTTTTCCTTAAACCTTTTTCTGCTATATTGCTAATATCTGTCCCTTTTAATTTAGACAATGACTTAGAAAACATATGCATTCCTTCATCCAGTTTTGTCTAGATTTTTTCAGCTTCGTTCTTACTGGCCTATTTCCAGGCTCCATTTGAAATTTGTTGCAAGGTTACTCACAGTTTTTCATGTAAGTTATTATGCATGTTTGTAGCCATATTTACTTTTTGGCTTTTTGTAAGTATATAATCAACAAAAACTTTTAAACTTTCAAAGCCTTAAGGAGCAAGGAAACGCAGAAATTCTGAAGTCTTATTTTTCATTGGTCTACACAACTGAGGAGCCAGCTAATCAAGGCTTCCCTTTTATTAGACTCAATTCTAGTAATATAACTACTGATACATGGGTCACTCAGGAGGAAATTCAAAAGACATGAACATGTAAAGGTTAACAAAGGTCCAGGACCGGATGTTATTCATCCCAGGGTATTAAACGAGCTTAGCTCTGTGATTGCCAAACCTCTTCACTTAATTTTTCAGGATTCATTGAGGTCTGGCATGGTGCCCAGAGACTGGCAAATTGCTAATGTGGTGCCGTTATTTAAAAAAGGGATCCGGTTCTCAGCCTGTTAGTCTGACACTGACATCAGTGGTACCAAAGCTTTTGGAAGGGGTTATAAGGGATCGGATGCTTGAATACATTGCAAATCACAATACTATAAGTTAGTTGGATAGAGATTTGGCCGAAGGATAGATTAAAAAGAGTGGTGGTAAATGGAACATTTTCCAATTGGGCCTTTGCTTTTTAACTTATTAATGACCCAGAGGTGGGCATAGAAAGTACTGTTTCTATTTTTTCTGACGATAATAAATTGTGCAAAACTATAAGTTCCATGCAGGATGCTGCCACTTTGCAGAGTGATTTGACAGAGATGTGCAACTAAACTGGTAAAGGAGATGGAAGATTTAAACCTTGAGGTTAGACTGTCGAGGTTGGGGTTGTTTTCTCTGGAAAAGAGGCGCTTGCGAGGGGACATGATTACTCTGTATAAGTACATTAGAGGGGATTATAGGCAGATGGGGGATGTTCTTTTTCCCCCTAAAAACAATCCGAGCACCAGAGGCCTCCCCTTTAGATTAGAGGAACGGAACTTTCACTTGAAGCAGCGTAAGTGGCTTTTCACGGTGAGGGCAGTGAGGTTGGGGAATGCTCTTCCGAGTGATGTTGTGATGGTAGATTCATTAGGAGAAAAATATTGGACAACTTTTTAAATATGTGTTCAAACGCTCAGCCTTACTGCTCACAAGCTTGATGCCATAATCCCCAATGGCTCACAGCTTGGCCCTTTGGTATATAACAAAGTAAGAGGAGAGCACCTTCATGCAGATTAACTGCTTTAGCACATATTTATTTAATCCACTGCAAACGACATGTTTCGGGCTATATCATGTCCTTTCTCAAGTGACACGAGTCGGGCCTCATGACAGTTCTACAGCTATTTGTACTGTGCACAAGGGAAACTGACCCATCCGTTGCCCGTCTGTATTTTCCTTGTCCTGTTTTTAGATCTTTTTCTGCCTAACCCCCAGTCTGTCCCTTTCTGGACCTAAAATACCATTAGCTGTTCCATTAGTGCAGTGCTGTCCAACTTCTGTGGTACCGAGGGCCGGAATTTTTCTGGTCTACATAGTGGAGGGCCAATAACGGAAGCCAGTTTTGACCCTCCCCTTTTTTTACCGCACCCACTTCAAGTCACACCCATGTTATCACAAGAGCTTTTAAGACTATACCCGCATTAATGGTGGTAGAGCAGCAAAAACCCAGATGGTTGGTGCTCACTGCAGGGATCTCACCCTTCAGTCATATGTGAAAGAATTTTATTATGTGATATTAAGACTTTCATTGATATGCCACCCCTGTGGATAGCACAGCAACCCCCAGCACATAATTACACACTTAAGGGACCATATAATGACTATTTCCAAACGCTACCAAACACCCAGAACAAAACCCTGCCAGGATCACCTCCCACAGGCAGCATAGACACACCGGCAGGGTAGGACAGGCATAGTATGGCACAAACAGGCAGCATAGGGCAGGCAGAGTATCACACAAACAGGCAGCATAGGGCAAGCAGTGAATGGCACATACAGGCAGATTAGGGCAGGCAGTACATACAGTGACACAGTCTCTTACAGTCTGTCTGAGGTGTGAACAGGTGAACAACATGGGTGCTTATAGTCTGAGCCTGAGTTGTGAACAATGCAGGGACTAAAAGGTGTGAACAATACAGGAGTTTAAAGGTGTGAATGATGCAGGGGGGTTACAGCCTGAATCTGAGGTATATTCTACATAGTCCTGCTATATTTTGTATGGTGACATAAAACTAACAAGATGCAGGTGCAGGGACAGAAATGTCAATTTAATCTGTACCAGATGTAGGCCTCTAAGCTTGACTATAGTTTGTAAACTGACAAAAAAATTGTAACTACCGTATTTTCTATGAGAAGGTTAATCTAATTTTGTTTGCAGTGGATGAGACACCAAAGATAGCCATTCATGGAAAGATTTGGTCAGGTGGTTTGGACAATGCTAACCATACTTCCTGATCACTTGTCAGGTATGGACTGCCGTAAGTTATATGCTCATGCCCCTTATTTGGTGATAAAGCTTTCCATACATATGAGAAGGTACTTACAGGTATAGTATCAACTATTTGTGAATAGTATGCCATTTCCTGCCTGACCAGTTTTGTAAGTGGCATACCTCAGAGGTTTGCTCTTGGTTGCCTCTTTTATTTATGACTTTTGTGACCTTGATGTTTGTTTTGAATATACTGTGTTTGCCCCAACTGTTTATTTAGGTAGTCATTTGGTGTCCAGTAATATGTCAATGAAACTTCAAATATGTCATTTTTGAATTTAATCTTTCAGGGCCCCTTTTCACAATCAAATCACATTTTATATTAAAAATATAAAGCACATTTACATAAGATGGCATGCAAAAGCAATTCAATGCAATGGATCTAGGCCTGTTTAAGTTCAGTGTCAGACTGGGGTGTCCTGGGCCCACCAGGGCTGCCACCTCAGGGCCCTCCACCACAGTCATGAACTCTCCCAGTCAACCCCCCCCCCACACACTCACGCCAGTGGAGTGGCCAAGGTTCCTGGTGGGGAGTGGGCCTGGGCCAGCGGGTTTTTTTTCCAGTGTCCTGTCGGCCCAGTTTGACCCTGTTCATGTTTCATGTTTCATGTTCCTCTGCAGCTGATTTCTTAAATGTGCAGCAGTAACGTTTCAGGGGCATACCACTTCGTCAGGCATACAAACCAGTGCAATGCAGGTACTTATATAGTCACTCCTTTACGTTAGTTGCTAATTGTTTTGAGTTAGTTTGGTAGGTGTTTTGCTTTACTTATGGGGTTACCTTATCAAGGTTTATTTTTTCATTATTTTCATGTTTTTGATATATGCTTGATTTATGGACTCTTTTCACATGGACTATTGCTTCTTTACATGGATATTGGCCATTATGGAATTCTGGGTTTTTGCATCTATTATGTAATGAATATGTTAATTTTTGTACATTTGAATTAATGGTGTGACTATATAAGTACCTGCATTGCATTGCATTGTAAATTGAATTACATTTTTGTAAATGTTAATTAATGGTGTGACTAAATAAGAACCTGCATTGCACTGGTTTGTATGCCTGATGAAGGAGTATGCCCCTGAAACGTTGCTTAATAAACTCGCAGGGGCTAAGCCCCGCTTGCATAACACTCATTGTGCCAGATATCTTCATTCCTGTTCCTGCGATTAGTGATGAGCAAATCTGTCCCATTTCGCTTCGCCGAAAAATTTGTGACCATGCATATTTTTTTTGAAGCGACCACGCCTATTAAGACGCACAACAAATGTTTTGTGGAAAATGGAAAATATTATTGCTATGAAAAGGCATTCCAAGTAGCTTTTGATCAACAATGCTCCAGTCATGTCAGACCTCATACCATCCCGCACCCAGCTTCTTATACGGTTATTATTAGTGATGGGCGAAATGTTTTGCCAGGCATGGATTTGCGTCGGATTTCCGCGTTTCGCCACTGGTGGATTTTTTCCAATGAAAAAAATTGCAGCGGAAAAATTCGCCACACGTCAAAAAATTGTTGCCTGAACTTTTCGCCATTTTGCGAATCTTTTCAAATTCACTCATCACTAGTTATTATATTACTACAAATATACAAATACCACTTTTGCATTACACATACCACAAATGATTGTGTATAACAGTGCATTGCAATTGCATTAAGCAAATTATTTTAGTTCACACAAGTTCAAAATCTGACTATTGATGGTCACATTGACCAGTACATGTGATCAATGAATGATCAGGATGAATGGACCTACTTTAATCAAGTTAACAAAACTGAATGTTAAACAATGGGGACTAGAAAATGAAAATCCAGCTTATTATTAACACTTATTCAAAAAGCACAAACATCATAAGCATTTTATAATAAAATAGTGTCTACATCAAACATACCAAGATGTGACTGACTGATACAGGAAGTATGTTGTGCCCTGCTTTTTAGAGCTTACTAGTTATTTGGTGGCCAGGCTGAAAAGTGCTTCTGGGTTGTGTGGCCGGCTTTACAAAACCATTAAATAAAGCCAGTTGTTCCTTACTGCCATGATTTTCATGCTCTAAACCTTTTCTGAACTCTGTCCATGGAAACTGTTTGCATAATGACATATGTAGCAATGGGCAAACATCCAGAAATAGATATTTTCCTTCCATGATTTATTATGCAACTGAATTCTTATCAACAGATGGGTTACTTTTGATAAGAATGTATGAGTTTCAACAGCATAATAAGCTTGGATGTGGGCCTGAGTTTTAAATCAACAAAAATCCTGAAGGACACTAACCATGACGGTTAAGGTTAGGGGAAGCAAAATATATGGACTCTTTAAAGTATTTTTTTTTACATTTTTACAAACTTTAGCAAATTATATGATTAACAATGTAAAGTTTATAATAAAGGAACCAAACGGATAGTCATCCCTACCTACTGTAATGAGTTACATTCCCAAAAGAAAGAAGAATGGATCCACTAGTATTGTGTGTATTAGTTGTCACCCCCCCCCCCATTTTTGTTTCTTGGAACCTTTTAGCGAGAGGGAAGGAATGTTGTGGGAAAGGAAGCACAGTGAAAAAAAAAAAACACTAGGGACAGAACCTTTGGAAACATTTTTGGCAGAGGACCTGTGAAGGAGGGGCAGGTTAGTAGACATATATATATATATAATAGACATATATTGCATTTTTTCAACTCTTTTGATTCATAGCACTGTGTAAATAAGTTACCACACCACTAGGTTAGCAAGGACCAACTCCCCAGGGGCACCAATGATTTGCCCATTGGTCACCTGGGCCCTCTGGCTGGAGGGACTTGCCCAAATAAAAAAAAATGGGCTGAACAGACAGCTACACCCCTGATCTACCACAGTCACAGCCCATTATGGCTAAACCACATTAACTTTCCCATGAGACCCACCCACTTTGATGCCTATAAATCACACTTCCATGTCTCTTGGGTCGCCTGCCATGGGGCAGCCCCCTCGGCAGTTATTTCTATGCAAATACAAAAGAATGCATCTTTAGTGAGCTGCCTATGTGTGCCCACTTAGTGTGGTTCTAAAAGCACTGACACACAGGTATACTTGTGCTCCTTTGCAGTTCAACACTCGATTTTGGGAGCTGAGAACAGAAAATAACTTTTCTGACACTGTTTTTTTTTTTTTTTTTAATACCTATACCTCTTGCACCCACAAAACACATTTATTGGATATGCTAAAGTGAAATCATGGCATTAGGAAGTGCGTGAGTTATTCTGGACGGCCAACATGAGCATCCTTAAAATCAGCAGTGCTTCTGGGCAAAGATCTCAAGCTATAAGACTACTGACCTAGTGTCACGCACGGTGTCCCAAAACTCAGAGCAAAAGCCAAGGTCCCGGTCTGAGCTCCCTCTTCTGCCTATAACAGCCACCTTTGGCTTCGGGAGGAGCCCTCCGCTACTCGGGTGCCGCCAGGACTTAATGTGAGAGGACCAGGGCAAATGCTCTGAGCAGGCAAGGGAACCTAGCGTATGCAGGATTTGGGATTAAGAGACAAGGTGATCAGGCCGAGGTCAAACCAAACGGACAGCGAAGTACAAAGTCAGATACCGGAAAGCGAAGTCAGGACAGGCAGAGGGTCAATACAGGCAGCAATCAGCAAACTCAGGGTCAGGCAAGGATCAAAACACGAATCAGAATCAGGAACAATGAAAATAACACTCAGGAGGCGAAACCGAAGTTGGGCAATCAAAATACCTTAGAGGGACCTTTAAATATTTGAATTTGGCGCCAGCGCGATGACGTCATGCGCGCGCCGGCCTTTATAAGGATGCGCGCGCACACCTTCGCGCGCCAGAGCAGCAGAGGACGCGCATCGGCGCGGGTGTTCCTGCCTGGAGAGCGGCGGGCGTCCCCGCCGTTCAGGTATGACACCTAGTCTTTTATGAGCAGACTACAAGCAGTTTGGTTCTTTTCTTCAGTTTGAGTTTCTGCTACTGAAAATAATAAAACCATGTTTGAGCTGTAAGTCCATTTATTATAGGGGGTAGCCCATTAGCTAAAGCTACTCTTGCATAGACTCCCACACACACCTGCCTTCCTTCTGTCATTTAGTTCTGTGGGGGGTACACACTTTATACAGCGTATGTGACCCATCCGACCTATTCTGTGAATCATGGCCACCTTACTCAGCAACATGTGCTATCATGTTGAGTCCAAGCAAGATAGGAAGGAGAGACCAAGCTGCCTCTCTGAAAACTTGGTCAAGTCCTTAAATAAAATATGTAGCTTCTAAAATGGTTGCCAAAACTGAACCAAATCTGGCAAGGGAGGGAAGCAACAGGCAAAAACTGGAAAGTAGTAAATAACTCTTTCTGTGTGATTTCCAGGCCCTCGCTCAGATTCCTTTGCCCATCCCAACTTTGCTTCCTAATGCCACATTGCCACAATGGACCATATGGGAATTCGGCACTATGCATGCATGCATGTATGTATGGAGTATAGATGCATGTATGTACAGTGTACAAATTCGTGGCTAGGATCTAGTTGTAGGCAGTAGGCAGCTACACATTCTTTAAACTTGGTAAAATGAGCATACGGCATGACCTGTAATGTAACTAGGACAACCCAGGCACTGCTTCTGAATCCTGCTAGCCAGGGCTTACCTGCACTGTCTCATTTTAAATGACTTTAAATTCAGCAGTGCCTTCCTCCTCATGTTGGCGCATATAGTGCCTGGCATCTATTAAAACATCCACTTCATGTTAAAAATAGTGGCAACTGCATATTGCGTGCCTGCATAGAAAACATACCAAACACACCTGTCTTCAGTAGTGCTGTAGGTGAATTTAAAAACAAAACAGCATAGAAATTCCAGTTAAAACAGGACTGTTCCAGGAACCTCTGTTATATAATGGAATGCTCTATTTGTTACATAGGATCAAATAACATTAGTGCTATGGGTAAATGATTTGTATTCTTCACTCTAAGCTCAGACTGAGAACTGCCAGAGCTAACATCTGTGCAGTGGTCTTAGAAATCCAGTGCAGAATCAATTCCAGTTTAGTTGTATCAGCTAATCAAACCCAATGCCTTTCAAATGCCTTCCAATGCTGTGTTAAATAAACCTCCATGGCCTGCCATTAGGCTTGCAGGAAGACCTTCTTGTTCAACTCGAGATAGCGAGGGCATTACTATGAAATAACCAATGTTTAAGGAATTGTGGGAGAAGACATGAATTTATTTTGTATATGTATAGACCAACTAATGACCAGTTTAATGTGCTGAGATAAAGCTACAAATATAAGTCATGTTGCAGAAAGACTGTTTTGATCTCATTAACACAAAATATGGCATCATGGTCCCTTAGTATAGCATTAATACAGGGTAAATAGAAGGGTAATGTTGACACAGATTCAAAGGTGCCAAATAAACCATAAAGCCATACTTAAATAATTACAAAAATAATAATACTAAAAATAATTATAATAATAATACTAAATTCCTTTGAACAGCCAACTTAAATTATTTTCTATTTCATGGTTATAACATACAATACATTGCTACACTGGCCCACAGAAAAAATGAACAGAACATAAGCTGCTATTTTATTTAATTCTAAGACATATGTGATTTGGGCATAAACTCATCAAATAATTTTCCACACTAGTCAGTAGTAACATGTACATGTATTATGCTAATCGTAACTCCTCCTTTTGCTCAGGGTGCTTTTCTAAGCACTTTTGCAATTTACATGAATTTTTTTTTTTGTTTTTTTTTTAAGTTTCAGCACTATTTAAGTTTTTATTAACTGTACAGTCAAAGAGATATGCATTTAGAAGAAAAGCAGGGAACTATTCTGATTTTGCATTGCTCAAAAAAAAGTGTCCTGAGAAATTTTACATTCAATGTTAAGGTTTACTTATCCTTTAAAAGCGGTAACTGCACATAAAAAGAGGAATGAGCGGTCATAAATCTGTAATGCTGTATCGCCTCACAAATTCAAAATATGGGCAAAAGTACTGAGGAAAAGTAATAATTATTTCAAACAAATCTCTGTTTATACAGAGAAAGATTTATATTACAAAGCTGTTAACAGAGCAGTTATGACCCCATAATTCAGGCTTACTGGTTTTCCAGTTAGCTGGAACACTGCTTAATACCAAATTGTTTCTGTGCTGTACATTAAGTGAAGGTATCAACCACAGGAAAGCTTTCAGTTCAGGAAATCAGAACATCAGGATAGTGCGGATGCTTTGGGAGGTAAAGAGACAAAGATATATATTGGTAAAAAATACCAGATAAGACAAAAAAAAAATACAGAAATTAGATATATCATCCAGAATGCTATGGATCTGGGCTTTCTGAATTAAAATTCACTCCCTTTACTAACCCAATACCCCCTTTATATCTCCCTTGCCATACCATTGCTTCATATCTGCACTTTTTTCAATACCTGTTGAAAAAATGCAGAGTAATGCAGCATAGTTCAAAGGCACTGTTATGCACAGGCACAGAGCATGCACAGTTGGATCAGCTGCACATGAATCTGTTCCATTTGTCTGCATTGAGCAGCTCAGGGCATACTTGGAAGCCTGGAACAAGATGATGACATGCTTTGATGAAAACTTTTTTTTTTTGAAGGGGCAATGATGGCCCATGGTGGGAGGTTAGCAGAGAAGGAAATGAAATATCATTCTGGAGGCCAATTTTTTAGGGTCCTGATGTTTTGTTTATCAAGGGGAAAGTAATATTTAGTTAGACATAATATATTTCTATAATGCGTATATAAATAGTGGATTTATTTGGGCCCTTGAGGGTGCAAAAACAAGAGGGATGCACTGAACGGTTCTGGGGGGGGGGGAGCAGGACAGAACAGCTCTGGGTGGGGGGGAAGAGGAATGGAACGCGACACAATCAGCTGTAAGGGGGTGTGGGCGGGTGGAATTGTGCAGTTGTTATAGAGGGCCCTCCAGCAGGCATATGAATGAACCTAAATTGCAAAACTAATACTGAGTCAGTGAAGCAAAACTAATACTGGGGTGGGACTTTCATGGAAGTTCTGTCCTGCTTCCCCCTGAGAGCTGTTTGTAACTTCTGACAGCAGAACGTTTGGCTCTGTGCTCATTTTGGATAGAGAAGTAAATAGCCAAACATTCCTTGTAAGCAGCACAGCAGCTGCTGTCAGAAGTTACGAACAGCTCTCAGGGGGAAGCAGGACAGAATGGCTCTGGGGGGGAAGCTGGTATGGCACAGCGATGGGCAGGCAACGTTTACCCCTTCTGGATCCAAATTAGCATATGCTAATTAGGATTCATTTCGGTATTCCCCCTTACCATGGATTCGGGGGTTTGGCTGAACCCAAAAAACAGGGTTCGATGCATCCTTAAAAAACTATTTAATTAAGTGTGTGTATATACATATTAGGGATGCACTGAATACAGGATTTGGTTTGGGATTTGGCCAAGGATCCGGATTTGGCCAAATCCATGTGCCTGGCTGAACCAAATTCAAATCCTTAAAATCACGTTAGTCTTGTCACATAAACACAGACGTTGAAAACCTTTCAATGCGCACTCAGCACGTGGTTCTCTTTAGCGCTTCCATGGCCTTGTTTCCATATGCAAATTAGGATTCAGTTAGGCATTGGGACAAATCTTTCACGAACGATTTTGGGGTTTGGCAAATTAAAAAATAGTGGATTCAGGGCATCTCTAATACGCACACATATTATATATATATATATATATATATATATATATATATATGTACATACATCATTTTTTTTTTTTTTGCTGAAAGCTTCATAATTCCAAAATATATTGAAATCCCTTTTAAGGGGTGCTTTTAAAAACAGTAAAATAAAAACAGTATGTGATAAATAAAATGACCCACCTGTTACCAGAGCGTAAAAGCTCAAACCCCTCATTTATCTGATCAAAAGGCAAAGTGTGGCTCACCAATCCATCAAGATTAAATTTATTTGCCATGAATTCATCAACCAGTCGAGGGACACTTTCCTTGCTTTTCCAACCTAAATGAACAACAAAGGGGTGACAAGGCGCAATTGTTAAGACTGATGAAGGTGTAGCTCATTTACTTCCACCGCTCCACTTTAAGATGCTTTCACTTTAATTTGGGGATTATTCAGTTTGTAGACAATTTGCAGAGATAGCAATATTTTAAATCATTATATGTATGGATGCACTGGGATTCTGTTTGGGATTTGCCATTCTGCCTTTTTCAGCAGGATTTGGTTCTGGCCGAATCCAAGCCTCTGGCCTAACCGAATCAGATTCCTTAAAATCATGTGACTTTTGGTTACATGAATACAGAAGTAAAAAAAAAAATCACCATGCGCAAAGTGTGCACTTCTATTTAACCCTTCTGTAGTAATTTCATATACATGTGTGGAACTTAATGAGCATTTGCTTTATAATCTTTTCCATTAATGACCAAGTTGTAAGCTTGAGTCCATTTCAGGATCCAGTGCTGACCCCTTGTGGCTCTGTGCAAATCTCTAAGCTATGTGTGTATGGGCCTTAATTAACTATACAGGCCAGCATATACTGTAAGCAGTACTGAAGATGTAGAAAATATTTAGAATATGCTACAAATCCAAAATATATTAATATTAAGGTGACAAAGTACCTACAAACCACCTTTGAAAGGTGGTAATGTCTTTCACTATACAAAAACTAAAGGTTCATCATTCATTTTTAAAAGCTACTAAGTTGGTTTAATTTTTTTGTGCAAAATACAGTAATTGTCATAAGTGAAACTGGCAAAGTGAAACAGGGCAGATTTGCTCAGCATTAGCTGTGACTATTTAAAAACTTGGTTGCTGCTACTAATCACAGTGGCTTTCCTGCCATAGCTTATAAGTATAAGTCACTGTGCAGATTAGTCGCATCGACTAATACTAATCACCACATGTGTGGCATTTGATTGGTTGCTCTGCATCAGTAGACCAGAAGCACATTTTGTACCTGTTAGATATGTTAGATTACATTACCTGATTTGTAGTATTTATCAATATAATTAAGGAGTGCACCAAATTAAAACCTCTTTAGCAGGATTTGGTTCCAACCTAACCCAAGTGCCTGGCGAACCGAATCCTATCACGTATCACGTTACTATCAGTCACACATTTAAGGAAACTGAAAATGTTTTCCTGTGCGTCTCTGTTCCTGGTGCTAATTTGCATATGCAAATTATGGTTAGAATTTAGATCTGTATTTGGATGAATCCTGCAGTAAAGATTAAGGATTCAGATGAATCCCAAAAATACGTATTTGATGCACACCTATTATTTTTTAACTGTACCTCCAAATATGCTCCCTTTCCATGTACGTCCTGTAAACAGCAATATTGGATCAAAAGAGATTTGTGCTGCTGATGGAGCCTCTCCAATAATAACACTGGTTCCATATCCCATGTGACAGCATTCCAGGGCCGCTTTCTGTTAATAACAAGTTTTTAGGAAATAATGTTAATGGGTTAGTTTACATTGAAGTTAACTTTTATTATATCATAGAATATCCCATTCTTAGAAACGTTTTGATTGCTTTCATCTTCCAGTTTAAAATGCTGTCTAGTTATAAGGGGGGCACTGAACCGGTAGCCAAAAACGTATCACTCTGTGAGGCTACAATTTTATTGTGTTACTTTTTATATTTATCTTTCGATTCAGGCCATCTCATTTCACATTACATTACACTACATGTCACACGTATTAGATATTATATGTTACATGTATTATATTATATATTATGTCACATAACACTACCATTATACCCATGTTACATGTGGCATACCATAAGTTAAGTTTTCCATAGAATTGTCTGTTATTCTAAAAAATCCACATAAAAAGCAAAACTAATCCTTTGTATTGTTTTTTTTCAGGATTTGTTAGCTATGATTATGAAATGTGGCTATGCAGGAGAGAGGGAATTTTTTCAGAACAAGGTTTTTCAGACTACAAGACAAGACCACTTGTATCAAACCGGAAAGGAAAAGAAATGGTAATTAGTGGTATTAGTGGTTGTATATATAGTTTATGTATGTGAGTGTATAGATTGGTAAGTATAGGTTGTGCGTGCTGGGTTTACTTGGATAGGTTGAACTTGATGGCCTCTGGTCTTTTTTCAACCCTATGTAACCATGTAACTATGTAAAATGTGTACTTGGAAAACTATCCATTTTCTATGTAGCTCCATTTATTTCTGTTTCTCTCATCAGCTGTCTCCTTTACGATTTTCTTCTAAACATCATTCTCTCCTTTTTTTTTTCCTTTCCTTTTCACATCCAAACATTCCCTCTGCTCCTCCCTTCTTTTTTCTTGCTGCTATTGCTTTCACCATGCATTCCATAGCTGAATAATAGCAATTATATTCTACATTGGGAGAAAGTTAATGCATCTCTTGCTACTAACCATAAACTTGCATGTGCTCCAATTACCAAGAGTTTTTCAAGATCTAGTTTGCTGCAATTGTACTGAATAGTTTTATATTGCCCCTTACTTCCTAATAGGCTAATAGAGGGCAAAGGAAACATAAAATACTACTGTGTTTAGAGAACTTTGAAAATGCAAAAAGTTGACTCCTCATTAAAGGAGAGGGAAAGGTAAAAACTAAGTAGGATTTATCAGAGAGGTCTATGTAAATACAACCACAAACACTTACAAAACTTCTGCTCTAAGCCCTCAGTGAAAAGAAACATCACATTTCTTTTCTTCTATTATGTATACATAATCTTCTGTGTGAGACTTCCTGTTCTCAGAAAAATCCTTCAGGGCACAACAAGAGTCTGCTGTTTGCTTCTCTCTCCTCTTCCCTTCTGCTCTCTCCTCTCTGCAGTAATTGAAGCTGAGAGCTGTTTGCTGTCTGTGCGCTGCTGCCAGGAAGTTAAGTCAGACCAAGCTAAAATGGCTGCTGCAATTTTAAACAAACAGAGGTAGCTTCCATGGCTGTTTACTTAGGTATGCTAAAGCATTCTGCAGCAAAAATGTAGCATTCTATCTTGCAATATTATGACTAATCTATTAATCTAGAGTAGCTTCCCTTCTCCTTTAAAGATAAAACTGAAAACTTATATTACAGTAGAATGCTTACCATTGTATCTGTGTTTCCAATACATTCAAAGGAATAATGTACTCCTCCATTTGTCATTTCAGTAATCACCTCCTGGATTGGCTTGGAATAATCCAGAGGATTGATACATTCTGTTGCCCCAAACACCTTAGCGATATCGAATTTAGCACTGTTTATATCAACAGCTATAATTATTGCAGCTCCTGCAGATTTGCAACCTATTACAGCTGAAAGGCCAATTCCACCTAACCCAAACACAGCACAAGTAGAACCGGGCTCCACCTACAGAAAGAAAATATTCAGTGCCAACAGTCATATTTTAATCATAGAGCACAAATAGGACTTATTTACTGAAAAACATGGTGCTATGTGCAAAAATTAGGAGCAAACCAACTCACACTCATAACGGTTATCCAGAACTGAACTGAAGGGTCTAAGGTAAAATATTGTGTTTTACTCAGTAGGCTGTTAGATGATATGAGGTAGATCCCTGAACAGCCACACTAGCTGCACGTGCTATATCCCTGCCTTGTGGAGAATGTATTTTGTTCCTTGTGCAAATAGTTCAAGTAATATAAAAATGATCACTTATACATGAAAACTTGCACATTAGCAAAAAGGCAAAAACTTGGTGGGGTGAAAACTTTACATGTAGTACCTTAGCAGTATTGACAACAGCTCCATATCCTGTTGGAAAACCACATCCAAAAAGGCAGGCCTTATCCATGGGTACTCTGTCATCAATTTTTGCAACTGCATCAACTGGAACCACAGTATATTCCGAGAAGGTGCTTGTCCATAAAAAGTGATAAGCAGCTTTTCCTTTGCACAAAAATCTAGATGTCTTGTCAGGCATTACATTTTGTGACTCACTGAGACTGTAAATATATTTGAAGATAAATAAATATCTATATATATATATATATATATATATATATATATATATAGTCTTGCAAAGAATCAGCACTCACCAGTATCGGGCACAGGCTGGGTGCTGACAAAAATAATACATCAAACTCAACAGTAGAAAGCACTCACAGCTACAGCATCAATCAGGTCAGTGATTTATTTCAGCATACCATCTACGCGTTTCGATCACCACAGGATCGTCATCAGGATGATAGACAGGAAGTGAAGTGTCAGGTTAAAAACCCGCAGTATCCAATCAGTGTTTATACAACATTAACCCATTCAATAACATGTGCAAAGTGTAATCAAATACCAGGCACTTAAAAAATCCCCATATGATCAAAAATAAAATTATCATCAAACATCTAGACATATTAATACATAAACTAGGACATATCCCATATATATCAATGTAGTAAGCCACATGGCAAAGCTCATAGTGAAATATAATTTTAAAACACATAAGTCAATCTATCAAGACACATGACAAAGTCACATGTCATGACTAAAAATTGAATTTATAAATATCACCATTAACTTCAATACTCATCTAAACTCATAATAGTGCATAAAATAGGACATATCCCATATATATCAATGCGATAAGCCACATGGCACAACTCATAGTGAAATATAATTTTAAAACACATATGAGTCAATCTATCAAGACACATGACAAAGTCACATGTCATGTCTAGAAATTAAGATGATAAATATCACCATTAACTTTAATGCTCATATACATTAGCTATTACATATTAATAGGGAAAAATAAGTTACCCACCCAAAGTTATAACGTGATAAAAACTAGCGTGTTGTAAAAAGTTATTTCATATTCATAGTGAGATTTAGGAAATGTGAACAGATAAACGGACAAAAATTGTCCAATACTAATAAAAAGCATTTCTTACAATCTTTATAAAGTTAAAAGCAGTCACACTTAAAAACATTTAAGGAAGTCACTACATAAAGACCAAGAAACATCACTTAGGATAGTGGATGATCAAAATAGCATCAAATATCTTAAATTAGGATCACGTTAATTAACTGACTTCAAATTACATAAACCAATGCTATCTAAAAAATTGGTCATAAGGCCATCATATAGGAAATACCCAGGGACACAACAGTCAGTTTATATAAAACAAGATAGTGATAACATCTCATTTAATCCCCTAGGGGCAATTGTGTCAAGTCTCCGGATCCATTGGGCCTCCCTCTGCAGCAGTAGCTTGGATCTGTCTCCACCCCGTGCAAGGGGGGGAATATGATCAATCAATATTGCTCTCAACATAGGCAGTGAATGTTTGCACTGTACAAAGTGTCGGGCCAGTGGAATATCGGATTTCCCAGATGCCAGGGCCAGACGAATCACGGCGATGGGCTCCAATGTGGCCCCCTCATACGCCAATCTATATATGAACTCCTTTGAATGTAAATATATCTATCCTAGATATGCAGACAGATATGTGTTTTAAAATTATATTTCACTATGAGTTGTGCCATGTGGCTTATCGCATTGATATATATGGGATATGTCCTATTTTATGCACTATTATGAGTTTAGATGAGTATTGAAGTTAATGGTGATATTTATAAATTCAATTTTTAGTCATGACATGTGACTTTGTCATGTGTCTTGATAGATTGACTTATGTGTTTTAAAATTATATTTCACTATGAGCTTTGCCATGTGGCTTACTACACTGATATATATGGGATATGTCCTAGTTTATGTATTAATATGTCTAGATGTTTGATGATAATTTTATTTTTGATCATATGGGGATTTTTTAAGTGCCTGGTATTTGATTACACTTTGCACATGTTATTGAATGGGTTAATGTTGTATAAACACTGATTGGATACTGCGGGTTTTTAACCTGACACTTCACTTCATGTCTATCATCCTGATGACGATCGAAACGCGTAGATGGTATGCTGAAATAAATCACTGACCTGATTGATGCTGTAGCTGTGAGTGCTTTCTACTGTTGAGTTTGATATATATATATATATATATATATAGAATCCACGTCTCGTAGGAAAGAACCGCACTCTCAGGGCTTAAACAGCAAAAAATAAATTTATTAAAGAACAAAACCTGACGTTTCGGCTGTGGCTACAGCCTTTCTCGAAGTAATTAACACAGTAGTGAATACCCCCAAGGGGCACTCTATCCCCCTTATGTTGGGTGCACTACACACTCACACTTACCTTTTCACACTGGGTCCGATCACCACTTTCCTCCTCAGTTTATGGACTGATCACCTCTTTCCTCCTCATCTTATGGACTAACATAATAATCCAAACCGTGCCTTCCAGCCACAATTTAAGATTATTACAATCGGACTATATACACCCGGCTAGGGACATAATAGGAACGCGGAGTTGGTCTGTGTCCCTGCGCATGATATGATATCAAAGATTTTGGGTTCCTGTGCCACTCCGTCGAACCAGTCCCCAGCTATTTAAAGTAACTGCCACTATGTTAGAGCCTCCCCGAGTGAGCATGGTAGGCTCGTTGTGCCTAAATTGCACGGGATGTGACACTTTGATTAACCTTGACCGGGAGGGGATATAATCGGAATGCAGGGTTGGTTGTTGTCCTACCATTATGGTTGGGTACGTGTGCCACCCTAGCAGACCAGTCCCCATCACCTCTTATCCTACAACCATTTTTCAATATTGATATAATTGTGTTTCAACCCTGACAGTCCCGCAAGGTTGGTTGAGACGTCTCTGTTAAGAATAATTTACGACTCTGACCACGTTCCCGGTTCAACCCGGGTTTGTGGTTCTTGATAATTAGATGGCACACATACTTGAGGGTTTGGATTTATTACAGCATCTCCACTTTTATTTATTTTTTATATTTTTTATTTTCACGTTATCCTTGTTTTCAATTTAGTTTTAGTTTCACGCTATCTCCATTCAACTAACACAATAGACGGTAAACTATACCAGGATGTAATGCTGATCACCTTTGATATAGCTTTCTTCTGTTTCTTTCTCTTTTGCTACCTGTTGGTACTCTTCCCCTTTACCTGATTTCTTACCGGTTCGTTTTCCGTTATAGACTGTACAACTAACACCTGTGATCAATTTTGTGTTCAATACAAGTAACCATAGGTTACCATTCTTGTTGCTACTATAGAATTGTGTCTGTCTAATTATGTATCAGTCTGTTCCGGGCTGCTCTGTAACATGTATATAGATACGTTGTTGTAACCAGAGAATGGTTTCTGTCCATCTAATTATGTATCAGTCTGTTCCGGGCTGCTCTGTAACATGTATATGGATACGCACATTAACACGTAACAGGACTTTTTTTCCCTGGTTCACTTACCGTATTTCACGTCATCAGGGGGGTGGTCACGTATTTGAGTTTCCCGCCATTCACACTATTTATGGGTATTCACTACTGTGTTAATTACTTCGAGAAAGGCTGTAGCCACAGCCGAAACGTCAGGTTTTGTTCTTTAATAAATTTATTTTTTGCTGTTTAAGCCCTGAGAGTGCGGTTCTTTCCTACGAGACGTGGATTCTAAATAACTTCTTTGAAAGTGCACCCAGGCCACCAAAGTTACTCCAATCGTGAGTGCCGACTCTACCTGTTTTTTATATATATATATATATATATATATATATATATATATAATTGCATATAATATATATATATATTAAAACACTTACTGAGTTTTAAGGCAGCAGTTGGTATTTGGATTAAGGCAAGAACTGCACTTTCCACACTGTGGGATACAAAGTGGAATAACTTTGTCTCCTGCAAAAACAGAAACATAACATTGTTTAAATGTGGCATTAGATTTGCACTAAATACACTAACCATAGAGATGCACAGGTCAAAACTGTAACATGAAAGCAGCCTACACCATTGGTATGATGATAAGGCCACCCTTTTTATCACAAACTCAAGTCTGAGTGCAGATGAAAATGCAGGAGTTTGGAGATGCAGGTATTTGTAAAGTGTAATTAAAAAAAAAAAAACCTATTGAATATATTTGGATTCCAGAGCTCTTGGATCGAAAAAAAATTAAAGGTGAAGTATAGGCTAAAAGGCAACAATGTGCTTTCCTCTAGAATTCTGTCCTTTATATTTTATCTTTCTGCAAACTATACCTGGTTTAAGTCCAGTCACACCTTCTCCAACGCTTTCAATTATTCCAGCTCCTTCATGGCCCAAAATGACAGGAAAATCAATACCTTTTAAAGCCCCCTTCAAAACATGGTCGTCGGTGCGACAGATTCCTGTTGCAACCATCTAAAAAATTGACAATAAACAAACAAATCACATTCCATTACATGACCTCATTTTGCAAGCAAGTTGTAGTATAATAACACAGAAATACACAAAATAGAGAAATTTCATCATCTTACCGTGATTTCTATTTCCAAGTCACTCTTCATGGCAGCATTCACCAACATAGGGTAATCCCCGCCCCTTTAGGTCACTGGACAGGAAAGTGTTAAGCTTGACATATAAGCTGCCCCCCCCCCCGCTGCCCCTTAGTCCAAGCAACTGAAGGGAGAGAAGTTGGTGAATGCTGCCATGAAGAGTGACTTGGAAATAGAAATCACAGTAAGATGATAAAATTTCTCTATTTCCCAAGTCACCATGGCAGCAAATCACCAACATAGGGAATTCCCCAAGCTAAAAGAAGGGTGGGACAACAGAGGCTGCTTAATCAATTTATTTCAGAACATTCAGTGAATGACTGCCTGAAGAATTTTCCTTCCAAATCTCGCTTCTTGGGACTGAAACACATCCAGCCTGTAGTGCTGGATAAAAGTAGATGCGAATGACCACCTTGCTGCCTTACAGATCGCCTTTTGTGGAATGTGCCTTAAGATCCCTTGGGATCTCCCTGTCAGCCAACTGGTAAGCCAAAATGATACAGGAAACAATCCATCGACTAACAGTCACTTTAGATGGGGCACATCCCCTTCTTAGACCCCTTGGAATTATAAACAATTTATCAGACTTGCGCCAAGACTCTGTTCATCCTAAATAATGCAATATTGCTCGTACCAAATCCAAGGTGTGCCAAAACCTCTGCTGCTCCGACTTGGGATCTGGACAGAATGAAGGCAGAACCACCTGGGCTTGAATCAGGACTCTGTGTATCTGAACCTCCTACCAGAGCAAATTGCGCAAAACATTTCCACACTTTGTAGTATTGAGCAGAGGTAGAGGCCTTCCTTGATCTCAACAACAAGGACAATAATTCTTCTTGACAACCTCTTCTCATCAACCCCTGCCTTTCAATTTCTAGGCCATCAAGGACAGATGACCCGCGTCCTTGTAGTAAATTGGACCCTGTGACAGTAGGTCCTGCCAAAGTGGAAGCTTCATTGGTGTCTTTACTGCCAACTGCAGGAGCAACGGGTACCAAGGACGTCTCGGCCAATGAGGAATTATGGCTATAATTAGACCCGTCTCCCGGTCTATTTTCTTCAGTACCCTCCATATCATACGAAAGGGAGGAAAAACATAGGCGAACGTCTTGCTCCAGTCTTGAAGCAAAGCATCCACACCTGCTGTGGATTGGGAAGAAGTCTGGAGAAGAATTTTTGACACTTGCGATTCTGAGATGTTGCCATCAGATCTATCTCTGGAGTTCCAAACCTTCGCACAATCATCCGAAACACTGTCGGACTCAGACTCCATTCGTTTGGATCTAATGTATTGTGACTGAGGAAGTCGGTTTGGAGGTTCTGTATACCTGGCACGTGCAGGGCTGTCAACCCTGCTAAATTCTGTTCTGCCCAAGACATTATTGAGGACACTTCCTTTATCAGCCTTGGACTTTTGGTCTCTCCCTGTCTCTGGATATAAGCCACTGCTGTAGCGTTGTCTGATCTTACTTTTACCCAGCTGTGGGCTATATTTTGGGCAAAGGCGAACAACACCTGACCTATTGCCCTTAATTCCAGGATATTGGAGGAAACTGCACGACAGTCCCATTGACCTTGAGCGGTCTGCTTGCCCAGAACTGCCCCCCAGCCTGTCTCTGAGGCATCTGTGGTGACGATTAGCCACTCTGGTTCTGCAAGAGGCAGCCCTCGTAAAAGATTTTCTGGGATGAGCCACCAGTCTAAACTCTGTCTCACCTCTTCTGGTAAATGGAGACGCTGGTTCAACCTCAGAGGGTTGAGGACACCTGAACAGAACAGGAAGTTTCATGTGCCACCTTGCCCACTTCCCCATCTGTATAGCAGAAGACATGAGACCGAGTACCAACATACACATTCTCACGGAAACTGTGGACAGGCTCCTTAGGCACCGCACCTGTTCTCTTATCTTCTGGATCTTCTCCAGAGGAAGGCAGACCAAATTGTCTAACGTCCTGAGATGTGCGCCCAGGAACACCAGGCTTTGAGTTGGAGAAAGGCAACTTTTTTCCCAATTTATGACCCAGCCAAAGTGCTGCAATCTGACTATGGCTCTGTCCAAGTTTTTGACTGCATCCATTCTGTGTCTGCCACCAACAGGATGTCGTCTAGATAGTGGTAAGCCGCAATTCATTCCTCTCTTAGAATTGCTATGATTGTTACCAATACGTTTGTAAATGTTCTGGGCGAAGTGGAAAGGCTGAAGGCCAGACATGTGAACTGCATGTGCTGCTGCCCCACAGCAAACCACAGAAAATTTCTGTCTGCTCTGTGCATGGGGACATGGAAATATGCATCCTTCAAATGGAGATTCATTAACCATGCTTTTGGAGGCACTGCAAGAATTATGGACACTAAGGACTCCATCTTTAACCGCCTGCATTGAATAAATTGGTTCAGTGGTCTGAGGTCTAGGACAGGTCTGAAGGCCCCTGAGGACTTCCGCACCAAAAAGAGTTTTGAGTAGAACCCACACTTCTGGAATGAGGGAGGAACCTCCTCCACCGCTCCTGACTTCACAAGAGTACTTACATACTCCTGGAAAATTACCTCCGCCTGAGGAATTTTGGGAGGT
Source organism: Xenopus tropicalis (assembly GCF_000004195.4). NCBI lineage: Eukaryota > Metazoa > Chordata > Amphibia > Anura > Pipidae > Xenopus > Xenopus tropicalis. Next base: position 74,624,362 of record NC_030677.2, on the reverse strand, counting down.
ATTGACCTTCGAAAAACATTACTGCTGGGTCTTTTCTGGAATTCGAGCCGATACCCTTCTCGAACAACCCCTAAGACCCAAGCATCTCTCACTGTAGAGACCCAGACTTTGTGAAAAAGCTGTAACCTTGCGCCTATCTTCAAAGTCTGGACCGGCTGAACCTCATTGCGATTTCCCCTAAGTTGGAGTGAAGGCAGAGCTTTTCCTGCCTGTCTGCCTCGTCTCCCCACGTTTTGATCTCCAGTTTGATTGTCTGGTATATGATCTATCGTGTATATATGATCCTGACGAAGGGATATGATCCTGACGAAGGGAGGGTGTATCCCCCCCGAAACGTTGATCAAGGTGGTCATAATAAATGGGGTAAGCTCCCCGACTGCATATGTTTGTGTGTGCGGCTCCATTACAGAAACAGTTCGATATGATCTATCGTGCCCAGAAAATTTCGAACTGCGAAAGGAAATCTGTGGATTTCTCGCTCTTATATCTCTTCTCCTGGGGTAAGAAGACACTTTTACCCCCAGATGCCTTCTTAATTATGGAGTCTAACTTTTCTCCAAATAACATCTCACCCTCAAAGGCTAACTGACAGAATTAGACTTAGAGGAAGAATCAGCCATCCATGGCTTCAGCCACAGTGCTCGCCTTGATGCCACCAACAGGGCCATTGATCTTGCAGATAACTTGACCAAATCTACCAAAGCATTCGCCATAAAATCAGCTGCCAACTTCATCTCAGTGAGCATCTCCTTCAAATTTGATCTCTTAACATTCGAAGTAATGGCATTCTCCAAATTATCAGCCAGACTTTCATAACCCTGGATGTTGAGGTTAAAGCAACTGCCGGTCTGCATGCTGCACCAGCTTCCACAAAAGCTTTTTTAAGATTAAATTCTAGGCGCTTCTCCTTTGGGTGTTTAGATGCTGCAGCATCTTCCACAGGAAGAGTAGTCTTCTTTGCTAACCGAACAACCGCAGGATCCACCTTTGGAGGACTGTCCTATACTTTAGAAAATGCTTCCTCCACTGGATACCTCTTTGCAAATTTCCCTTGTATCAATACCTTTTTCTCTGTCACGTTCCACTCTGAGGTGATTAACTGCTTAATTGATTTTTGGACTGGAAAAGTAACTCCCTTCTTTTCAGGGAAGGAAAGAATTTATCAGCCGCTGTACTCTTAGGAATCTCTTCCGTCAGGGTCAATGCTTTCCTTACAGCTCTAACTAGGCTATGTATAGCTGCAGAATCCAATGCAGTATCCTCCTCTGATAAGACTTCACCTTCTTCAGATATAAATGATTGACCCTCCCCGAGATCGTACAGTTCCTCATCCGATATTTCTGACAGCGAGTCATAAATAGATTATCTTCCTCTTATTGATCTCCTTGCAACCAGAGAAGAAGATGCTTCTTGCACTCCTTGAACTACTGCTTGCTTTATGATAGAAACCAGTGCATCAATCTGTGGTACTCCAACTTCCTGAGTTTCTCCCACTGGCTGCTGTATATCCGTAGATTTTCTAGCTTGTGCAGCATCTTTCTGGGTATCACTGCTGGCAGGGAGGCTGAAAATAAAACATCAGCATTAGACTCCTGCCCAGCTGTTTCCCCAGCACCACCCCTGAAGCCTCTCTTACCAGGGACCTTTAGGCTGTAACCCAGAGCTGGGCTGTTCCATCACAGCAGCTGCAAGAGAAGAGGATCCATAAACATCATGCTTCCCCCAAACGAAATTAGGAAGACTTACTTTACTTGTCAGAAGTCTCAGCAAACAGTCAGGCGCCTAGTCTGTGGACAGACAGCGCCCAATGCCAAAACGCCATTTAAATAGGCACCTAGGATGACGTCAGCGACGTGCACGGATTCCAGCGCATCCGCATCCAGCCATAGCGCTACTTCCGGGGTGTGGAACGCACGCGCGTCTGCCGCTTCCGGGCTATGGAACACATGCGATCCTGTCACTTCCACCCTACAAAGGTGCACCCTGGATACTCCTGCAGAGCCTGAGACTCCTACACATCCCCAACACTCAGTAAGGGAGTGTACACATTGACCTGGACAGGAAAAAGACTAAGGGGTTGCGGGGGGGGGGGGGGGTGGGGGGGTGGGAGCTTATTTGTCAAGCTTAACACTTTCCAGTCCAGTGACCTAAAGGGGCGGGGATTGCCCTACGATGGTGATTTGCTGCCATGGTGACTTGGGAAACATTGCTGGTCCATATTTATTAATACAAAACAAAAAATTCTGGAAGAATAAGTAAGCTATCTGTTCTGTAGTTTCGAAATGTGCCATACTCAAAGTATATGTGAGGCTCTGCTAAATTAAAATGTTCACAGTACTTCTTTTCTTGTATGCCTAATAACTGTAAGCCTACAGCCTCTATGGCTGCAACATCCACTAGTCTGCAGAGTAGCACTGAAGTTTAAACAGACCCCAGGCCAGTGTGTAGTTCCTTTGTGTTACTGTTGAGAGAGCACTTGGTCAGATTGGGCCAGCAGAAAAAAAACCTGGTGGGCCCCACTGACAAGTTCCCAATCCTCGCTTGCACTTTCCTGCAGATCTCCCTCCCATAATTGTGCTGAAGATAAGTATAATTTATGCAGCATGCTTGGGACAGAGAGGCTTGGGCAGGAGATGGGGGCCGTTGCTGAAGGGGATGTGGGCGCTCCTGGGGTGGCAGCCCCAGTGGGCCCTGCACTCTACACTCTGACCATAAGCCTAGCATTGCTCCCTTGTGGGCAGCTACACTATTTGTGGGCAGTTAGCATTTAGAGTGTAATGCTTCACAAACCTTAGAATAATGTTGTCACTTGGCACTGGCTACAAAGGTACAGCATTCTGGGGCAGGAGATACAATAATGTTAAGTTCACGCATTACTTCCAAGGTCTAAATATATCAAATAGGAATTTACGCAGATTATCGGAACTGCTTATTTTATAAATAACAGCTTTTCTTTTCAACCTGATATTTTGCATCACCCAAAAAATCCCTGTTGACAGTAATGCAAAAGCACAATAAATTTACCATGTTATTATTTTGAAGTTATTGTTTGCTGAACTGCCATATTTTACTAATATATATAGGTTACTACATATGTAGCATATTTATGGTATGTTTGGGAATTTTCCATGCTATGCCATTACAAGTCACTTTTGCTTGACTATATCCCCTTACCCTCAAGCTCTGCCCATGCTGACTTCTGGTTTAAAGGGATTGTTCACCTTCCAAACACTTTTTCCTCTTCAGTTGGTTTCAGACATAACACTAGAAATAAATAATTTTACCAGTTGCTCCCTATTTGTTATTTTTTTAAAACTGAAGTTTAAACTTAAATGTTCCTTGGGTGTTTAAGTCTGGCAGCTCAGTAATCCAGGTGCAGACTCTAAACTGTTACAATTTGCTCCATTAGTTTTTTCAGCAGCATCTGTGGAATGTTAGCAACTATTGTATTCATTAGAAGAGCAGCCTTTAATGAAACTCTGGGTTTATTCTTAGCTGAACCAAGCACAAGAAATGTATCAAGTAATGGAGCAAATTAGAACATTTTACTAAATAGGTGATCCCAATCCCACAGCTGCAATAGGGAGACATGAGAAATTATATAAAACCCTATGGGACAGTTATGGGACACAACAACAAAGGTTAGGGTCAACCATCTTAAGAATAATGGAGATTTATAATAAAGAATGCAAGGTAAATCAGTACTATATAAATCTAAGTATGACTTAAAGCTCTTGCTATTTCCAGTAAACAAATAACAAGGAGATTTTTTTAAAGGCTATAGATTGTTGCAAAAATTTAATATTTGGAGTGATTGTATTTCAAAGGAACATTATTTTTTTATTATTATTGGTCTCATACCTTGATTCGAACTTCACTGGCTTTTGGTACTTCAACCTCTATTTCTTCAATTGTAAGGGGTTTTCCAATCTCCCAGGCTACAGCCGCTTTGCATTTTACAATCTATTAGTTAGAAAACAGACACTATATTAAGAAACAACCTCGATAAAATACCTCAGACTAAAGACATTTAACATTAAAGTAAAATTCTCTTTTACCAGAATGCAAAATACCAGATTCATACACATAATAGTAATGAATATTAAAAATACTTCATTTGATCATACATCTTATCATGCAATGACAGTGGAGATGTTTAACTGCTGCCAGCAATAGCACAGCATTATGGTTGTTTTATTAAAGCCCACGCTTTAATGAAGGTGACAAAAATACCCATGTGTCACCGCAGAGTATGGCACATACAGGCAGCATAGGGCAGGAAGAGTATGGTACACACAGACAATGTAGGGCAGGCAGAGTATGGCACAAACAGGCAGCATATGGCAGGTAGAGTATGGCACACACAGGCAGCATAGGGCAGGAAGAGTATGGTACACACAGACAATGTAGGGCCGGCAGAGTATGGCACAAACAGGCAGCATATGGCAGGCAGAGTATGGCACACACAGGCAGCATAGGGCAGGCAGAGTATGGCACACACAGGCAGCATAGGGCAGGCAGAGTATGGCACATAGGCAGCATAGGGCCGGCAGAGTATGGCACAAACAGGCAGCATATGGCAGGCAGAGTATGGCTCACAGGCAGCATAGGGCAGACATAGCATGGCACACACAGGCAGGTTAGGGATAGTATGACACACATAGGCAGCATAGGACAGGCAGAGTATTGCACACACGGGCAGCCTGCCCTATGCTGCCTCAGGTTTGTGCCTGAGTCTGAGCTTTCAGAAAGAGCTAGCTCTACACATTATAACTGCTTTTAGATAACCTATTGTTTCTCCTACTCCCATGTAAATGGTAGAGTCCCAAGATTTCTTACTATAGAGTTTTATTCTGATATCTATTGGGAATTGCTATCTTGCTACCTTCCCATCATTCTGCTGATTGGCTGTCATGCTAGCCCCATGTGAAATTTCAAAATTAAATATAAGTAAATCTGTTTGCTCTTTTAAAAAATTGATTTCAATGCAGGATTCTGCTGGAGGAGCTCTATTAATTGATGTGTTTTCAAAAAAAATCCTGTTTTCCCAAGACAGCCATGTGACCTGTGCTCTGATAAACTTCAGTCACACTTTACTGCTGAGCTGCAAGTTGGAGTGATATCACCCCCCTCCCAGCAGCCGATCAGCAGAACAATGGAAAGGGAGCAAGATAGCAGCTCCCAGTAGACATCAAAATAGCACTCAATAGTAAGAAATCCAAGTCCGGCTTGGGACTCCTCCAGTTACATGAGAGCCGGAGAAACAATAGGTTCCTTTCCTTCTGAAAGTTCAGACTCAGGTACAATGAACTGAGATGGCTGTCTACATACCAAAATTACAGATAAAAAAAATACATTTGTTGGTTCAAGAATAACATTTCTGATTTACTGAGTTAATGTTTGACAAAGTAATGTGAAAGTTCAAGTCAGGTAGGTTGGAATGTAAAAGATAGGGCAGTCCAATTTGGCACCAGGTGCAAAGTTGCAAGTGTGCCCCTTAGTGCATTTCCCTCCATAGTCTTTTTACATGACCCCTATAGACTTTACTTTCAAAACACACTTATCCACACTCTCTCACTTGTGATACTTGCTGCAGTTGTTGTTGTTGTTGTTGATATAAGCCTCTCTCAGCGCAATCCACTGTCTAAAAGTCCACATGCAATAGAATAGAATAGCATAGAATCTACTGCATGACCTTAAACCAGCCATGCATTACTTTTACACAGCACAGGCATTAAAACCAAACCATTATAATGACTATTATATACTATTTAAAAGTAGGAAAATTCAGGCATTCTATATATAAATCCTTAGGTCTTGCTACTTAAATAGGTTTTTGTTCTTCCTCAGAGTAGGGAGATAAATACATAGCAGACACAGTTCTTCAAGTAGAGTATGTAAATATTGCATATGCATTAACATAACAGAGCTTACTTTCCCAGCAGTGTCCATAGTTCCTCCCCTGGTATATTCCCCCAGCCAGTGCCCTGCTGTACTGTGTCGCGCATTCACTTCCTGGTTCCGCCCCCTCCCTCCACCCCATGCTTCCCTGTGCCTGCAGCTGTGGGGAAGCTTTCTGCCTCACACTCAATTCCTGCCTTATGTTACTCACTGATTTTCCTTTAAAGGGAATTTTACACAAAAAAAGTTTTTTGCTCATTTAAAGACATTTTATAATTTCAATGGTTTTAAAGTCATCTGTAAATTTTATGAAAAACAGTCATTAGCCTGGCTGTAAATATTCTCTGCACAATTAGTTCTGAAGACGTAGCAGAAGTCAGCTAATTGCTGTCATGTTACTGTATAGTAAAACATTCTAAAATCATTAGTTCAGTTGAGGAGAAGGGGTTTAAGCAGGCCCGGACAGGCAATCTGTAGATTTTGGCAAATGCTAGAGGGGCTGCTGTAAGATGCCATAGACAGCCACTATATATTGGGCCTGTGGGAGCTGTTTGGGCCCCTGTGTACTTAAAATGCCAGGGCCAGTCCCGCTTTTTATAGCGCATCCCGCTGTCCCGGATAGTTCCCTGAATGTCCCGCATTTCCATAATAGATTACAGAAATGCGGGACATTCATAGAACGATCCGCGATAGCGGAATGAGAGGGCTAAAGCTGAGCACTCTGACTGCTTGCGCTGCTTCTCTCCTTATGTGGCTCCTTTGCCGGCGGTCCCAGGCCCTTTTATAAGGTTGCGCCCGTGCGTAATGACGTCACACGTACACACGGGGCGCAACCTTATAAAAGGGTCTGGGACCTCCGGCAAAGGAGCCACATAAGGAGAGAAGCAGCGCAAGGAGTCGGAGTGTGTATGGGGGGCACTGTGTTTGGGGGGCTTTGTGTATGGGGGGGGCTCTGTGTATAAAGGGTACTGTGTATGGGGGGCACTGTGTATGGGGGGCACTGTATATGGGGGGCTCTGTGTATAAAGGGTACTGTGTATGGGAGTAATGTGTATGGGGGGGCTCTGTGTATGAAGGGCACTGTGTATAGGGGCCACTGTGTATAAAGGGTACTGTGTATGGGGTCACTGTGTATGGGGGCTCTGTGTATGAAGGGCACTGTGTATGGGGGGCTCTGTGTATGAAGGGTACTGTGTATGGGGGCTCTGTGTATAAAGGGTACGGTGTATGGGGGCACTGTGTATGGGGGGGCTCTGTGTATGAGGGGTACTGTCTATGGGGGAAATTGGAGGCACTGTCTATGGGGTAAAGTGGGGGCACTTTCTATGGGGGGTACTGTCTATGGGGGACCTGGGGGGCACTGTGTATGGGGGGTACTCTCTACCCTGTGTGGGGGGGCAAAACTGGTAGATAGTTATAACTCAGTACAGTATGAGGGTATAGAACATTTGCATCTGATCCCGCCATTTCAACTATATGAAAGGAGTATTTTTTTAAAAAAATGGGGTGTGTTAATTGGGGCGTGGCCACAAAAGTGGGCGTGGTCAAAAATTGCTTTTTGTCCCTCTTTTCGTTCTTCACATGTTGCGAGGTATGCTGTTTTTAACCCCAGTCCAGACAGGTCCTTAAGTATATTTGTACCCTTATGATATGTACATTCTGCATACCGAATATGTTTACCTACTGATAAAAGAAGAAGGGAAATCTGAAGCACCATAAGTTTGATGATCACAGCTTTTTGGGCTATGATGTTAGGGTTGCTACGTGGCTGGGTACATCACAGCTCTGCTCATTCACAACACTACCACAACAAAATACTGGCCTGTTTGATAAGGTGGGGGCAGGACAATGAAAATGGGGGTCATGATTAAAGGGGGGCAGGACCAAAAAGAGGTATAGCCGTAACATAGATGTTGCAGGACAGACTGTGCCCAATGATACAAAAATTAGGTGAGCTGGGCATGAGGAGAGAAGACGGGCACAAGGTGGCTAGCCTATTCAGATGATTACAAGCTTACCAGCAAGTACATTACTAGTAAAATTGTAATACTGGATGTGGCTGGTATTTTACCAGCTAGGCCAGTGAAATATCAGTCAGGTGTGAACCCTAAATGCCACATGCAATAAACAGTAGATATTGATAAAACTTCATACCAACCATGATATTCCAACAGTACCTTTGTAAAATTCTTATACACCAGGTTTTAACATCAGATATCTGATATACCATTAAAGGGGTTGTTCACCTTTGCACCTTTGAGTTAACTTTTAGTATAATGTAGAAAGTAAAAATAACAACTGTAGCCTCACAGAGCAATAGTTTTTATTGCTGCTGGGGTCAGTGACCCCCATTTAAAAACTGCAAAAAGTTGGAACAAGAAGGCAAATAATTCAAAAACTATGACAAACAAATCATGAAGACCAATTGAAACATTGCTTAGAATTGGCCATTCTATAACATACTAAACGTTAACTTTAAGGTGGACCACCCCTTTAATGTAGTACACTCTAAAAGAGATAGCAGTAAATTGTCATTATGCCTTTTATGAACTACCTATAACCCATTCTTGGCACACCTGCAGAATAGGGTCAAATTCACTTCTCTGGGCTGTTACTTTTTATTCAATCCAGTAGAACCTGAACCTCTTTGCTTGTTATGTTGAAAGATACTGGGAACTGGGATTTACAGTGCAGTACCTCCACCTAGGGGGCACTGAGGAGTACACCTCAAGGGAAGTCCTCTGGGAAAAATAAATCACACACAAATTAGCAGTAACAAGGGTGAACTTTATCTAAAGAAGAATAATGCATAAAACAACATTTATTATTAACAGTAATTCTGCCCTGTGGAACCTGTGTTGCCTGTCAACCCCTAGCACAGTCTTTCAAGGTGCCACTCTCCCACACTCCACTCCGGATGGACAAATATAGATTACTTAGATTACCCAAGAATTCTTTTAACACCCCAGGTAGCACTACCTGCCCCAAAGTACCTCTCCCTTTGTATAGGTAGTTGCTTCCATGTAGCAGGCTCACTAGGAAACACCTGTCCTCACAAAGGGGACACACAAGGATGGCACAAGTATCCACAGGCAGCTGAACAGGATGAAAAACAATCTCTCTGTTTCTTGGGCTGAAATTTAAAGCTGTCCCAAGCTTAGCACACTGCAGCCTCTCTGGTTACTGGCAGCTCCCATACGTTCAACGCAGCAATCTCTCTGGGGCTCTGGCTAGCTACTGCGTCAAGGGATCCTTTATATCCTCTGTTGGCCCTGATTTTGGCTCCAAAGTAAGGTACGGCCTGGGCCCTCCTCTTTTCCCACAGGTGCACTGCAGCTACCAGCCAATCAGATTCCCCTCTAGCCTGTAACCAGGCTGGATGATGCCACAAAAAGAAAAACAGGGGAAAAGGTTCTCTGATTCTCTACTTACCAAATGTTACATTTCTGTTGTGCCTGCAGGCCCCGTATAGGGTTGCCACTTTTTAAAAAGAATAGATGTGCTGAGGGGTGGTCAGTGATGTGGGGTGGCAGGCCAGTGATGTAAAGGTGGTGGCCTGATAAATAAATGGGCAGGTAATGGGGCGTATTCTGTATGATCAGGACAGAGAAGGTGTAAAATGTAGGCAGGTACTGGCCCATGTATTATTGGTAAATTTGGCTAGTATTTTACTTGCTATTCCAGTAATGTAACCACCTTACCCTTGTAACATGTTCCAGCTACATTTGGAAAGTGTCACTATCCCTTTAAATGTAGGACAGGAGGCCTAAAACCCTCTAGAACGTTATGGGTTTTTTTTCAGTTTGTGCACATCTTTCTCTTCAGTTTCACAGTTTTCCAGCATTTAAACAACATAGCCTGACATAGGGTTACCTAACTTTTAGCCATTCAGGCAGACAGTGGCTTTTTAACACAATAAAGCTGTAAGCTAAACTAATACTGTCTTAACGACATAAATACATCACTTTTTTTACACGGTTTTCTAGGGTAAATAATTTTGCACAGCTTTATAAATATGCCCCGGTGTAATGGCACTCCATAGCTACTACTTGGATTAACACCATACACTCTGAACGTGCATACACTATCAGTACAGTTTAGTTCATGTTATTATATGTAATGGCTTTATCAAAACACTTGTTCCAGGTACGCATGATAAAAACAAAAATCACACAATTGTTTTTATTTTTATTTGGCTCATGGAAATGACATCTTGGAGAAGAATGCAGCCACTGCTTAAAATTTCAGGATTGTCCGAATGCTGAAAGGAGAACAGATCATATTCATTGCTTGCAATTCTGTTACATATATTGAACATTTTTAGGGATTGTACTGTTACAAAATGCACTTTTCAGCACCTTTTTAATATCATTAATTTTCTATTTTTAGTGGTTTCTGATTTTTGAGTTCCAGTCTTAGGGGCAGATTTACTAAGACACAAACGCTCGCATTCATTCGAACGCTCCGAGCATATTTTTGCCGAATCTGTCGGCGCTTGCACAACTTTTTCAACGCTCGCGTGACTTTTTCGTACGCTTGTGCGAAAAAATCGGAAAGGTTTGCCAGCTGTTTACAATTATTCGGTACGAAAACTTTGCGACTTTCCGGATTGTCAATACGATATTATCATGACTAATATGATTTTTCCGTAAGCATATTCGTGATATTTGCGATCATCAGAAATTATCGTATCCAATCCAAATTTGTCCCATTCATGATTGTGCCCCCTAGACTGCTAATACCAGGCTGTAGCCACTACGGTCACTGACACTCTCATTAGTTGCCTTTTCCTTAAGCTAAGGCTGACCCATTAGGGAACATGCTGATCTGATCCCATCTATCCCATCTAAAGACTTGTATTGATCTAACTAAGCAAAAGCAAAGCACATCATTCCTCCATGTAAAAGTCAGGTTTACTGTATCTTTCAGGGTTAAAAGATACAGTACACTAATTGCGTACACTAATTTGCATACTTTCCATACTGAACAGAATTTTGGTCATATTCATGTGCTTCTTAGTTTCTTATTTAATAAATACATATTTTTTTATTTGGCATCCATTATTTTTTATGTATTGTTTCTTTAATATACCCATTTTTTCCCATAAGAGCATTAGCCACTGAAGCCAATGATGTTATGATGCCCTTACTTTGCCTCTCAAAGATTATAGGTTTAAAAGATCCACCAACCTAGCTTCAACCAGAAGCTGAGAAGTAGGTACAAGCTGCAATATGCAACTTTAAAATTGATATATAAAATGGGAAGAAACTTAAGAAGTAAGTGAGGTAACCCATGGCAACCAATCATATTTTACAAAAAGCTAACCAGTAAATGCTACATGCAGATTGGTAGCTATGGGTAGCTATGCCTGACTAGTAAAGTTGAAATTGTTTACAGGTATGGAATCCGTTATCTGGAAACCTGTTATCCAGAACGTTCTGAATTACGGAAAGGCCATCTTCCATAGACTTCATTATAAGCAAAATAATTTCCTTTTTCTCTGTTATAATAAAACAGTACCTTGTACTTGATCCCAACTAAAATATAATTAATCCTTATTGGAAGAAAAACGATACTATTGGGTTTGATTAATATTTAAATGACTTTTTAGTAGACTTAAGGTATGGAGATCCAAATTACAGAAAGATCCCTTATCCAGAAACCCCAGGTCCCAAGCATTCTGGATAATAGGTCCCATACCTGTATTACATAACCCCAAGTTTATATAGGAATAGTGCACTAATTTACTCAGTTAGCTTTATGGCAGCACGTTTGTAGATTTTTGTTCAGATGGTAAAGCTTTATTAGTTTGGAGGTAGCTAGCCTTTAAATTTGCATATGAGAAATGTATAGTGCATTTTTGGTGCCTGTGGACTTTAGGTCTTCTGAAGATATATAAAAACTATGTACCAGGGGCTGTACAGTAGTAGGAAAGCAGCCCGGCACCATCATGACAGAAGTCAAGGAAATTCCACAGGATTCCTTTACTAGACTCCTGCTGTTTTTCCATACAAACGAGGAGAGAGTCTCCTTAAACCCCAGCACTGTGCTTAAGAGATCATACAGTATAAGGACAAAACCAGTTTGCAACTGGGATCTGATCATTAAATACGCTTGATTGTGTAACGTCCAGTATAAGGATTACTGTGTTTAGTGCATGCCATATTATGCCATATTTATAATAGAGTAAATAAAGCAGAATCCAACATGTGCACTCATTTATGGGATGTATAAACATATCTATTTCTATTAAATTTATTTATCAGATGATTAGTGCAGCTATATTCTTGTGAGGATACACTCATACACTGGGAACCTGAAGTAAGCATGTATGAAACATGTCTTAAAGGCGAACTAAACCCTAAAAATTAACATGGCTAGAAATACCATATTTAGTATGCTAAACTTATTGTACCAGCCTAAAGGTTCAGCATCTGTATAGCAGTAATTATCCAGTGACACTCATGCTCAGTGTGGTCTGAGCAGCTGCTAAGAAGCTAAGCTTGTCATAGAAATTAATGCTACAGGGCTGTTCAAAATCCTGTGCAAATTCCACTGGTTTCTGAGCTGTCATGTAATCTGAAAAAATCTGAATTAATTACTAATCAGACTTATATTGTGACATATAGGAGCCGATTCATTAAAACACGAGTTTGAATCCCGAATGGGAAAAATTCGGATTGGATACGATAATTTCTGAAGATCACAAATATTGCGAAAATGCGAAAAAGTCGCGCAAGCGCGAAAAAAATCGGCGGAGGTACGCTCGGAGTGTTCATGTCTTAATAAATCTCTCCCTTACTGTATATTCTATATACTGTGTATTGTGAGTGGTTGGAGAGCTACTGGTGGCATCTTTAGATGTGGTTGCCTTGGGCTGGTACAGAAACCCAAATCATAATGTACAACATTTCTGCCCCACTTCTTTAGTTACACTTTAGATCTTCTTTAAAAATATTAGGAACTATTTAAAAAGGTGGAAGTGAAATACCATTTGCCAGAATGTAAAAGATCAAATCCTTCACTGATCTTCTGAAAAGGTAATCGGTGCGTCACCAACTTTTCCAGGTCAAATTTCTTTGCCAAATAATCAGAAACTAATTTTGGAACTTCCAGCCTAGACTTCCAGCCTAGAAATAGTACAGAACAGAGGAAAAGGTAGTACGGAAAAATAGTACAGAACAGAGGTAAAATGTGCAACCATTTTGCAAGAAAACTCATTTATACAAATCTACTTATAAATAAAAGTAATGATGTGCTAAGATGATGAAATCTTTAAAATATAGCAAATAAATATAGATACCTGTAGATATCGATATATATAGAGAGAGAGCAACAAAAAAGTACCGCACTCAACATTATGTATTATCTGAATAACTATTCATGCCTATATTGGCAATATTGTTCCTTTGTATTTTAGTATGATTAATTCCACAACAGGCTTGATTAAAATGCTTTCTCATATCTTACTGTAACTACAATTAGTGCTTACTTTTATTTGATGTTTTTGTCAGGTTTTTTCATTCTTTTCACACTCACATCTGGTTTCTGTGGCAATTAATTGGATCCCTGTTTTAGCACCATTTTCTTCACAGGGGGAGGGTTCTTTAGGTTTTGCACTGCTTACACACGTTTGTTGTTTTCTCTGAGCAAGATCACGATGATATGATCCAAACATTGGAATTTCTTTTGTTTGTTTATTCAGCTATAAGTTACTCCACCTGAGCCTGTTGAATGTGGTACTTTTTTATTGCTTTGTACACATATATTAAAGAGGCTGTAAGGAACCAAACTGCTGTACCTCCAAAAGAAGAGCTTTTAAGTGTGCGTCCAGACAACAGGATCATTGGATCAAAGGAAAGAGTTGATGCAGATGCTCCAATTATGACTGTTGTTCCAAATGCAAAGTGACTTGAGTGTAGTGCAGCTAACTGGGAAAATAAGTGAGAGAATATTAAGATTCTATTTCACAGAACAGAGCCATTGAAATATCTGGAAAAACGCCATTCACTAAATTGAAACCCCCAAAGAGAAGAAAACAAGCAAAAAAGAAAGCTACTGCTATTTGATGCAAAGTGGTAAGAGTTATAGGGGAAGATTTATCAAAATATGAGATTAGAGCTCATTACAGAAAAACATTATACTTTCTATTCATTCCTATGAGATTTCTAGAAGTGTATTTATCAATGGGTGAATGTTCACCATTTAATAAATACGCTTCAAAAAATACCATAGGAATGCATAGAAAGTGGGTGAATTTTTCTGTGTGGAGTTCAAATGTCACATTTTGATAAATCTGTCCCCAAGTCATACCATAGTTTCAGCATGGCCAACACATTCAAATGCATAGTCCACGCCACCTCCAGTCTGCTCCAGAATCATTTCTGCTACTGGTTTATCATAATCATTGGGGTTTATACATTCAGTCGCTCCTAGTTCCTTTGCTATGTCAAATTTGTCAGGATTGATATCTACTCCAATGATGCGAGCTGCCCCAGCTATCTTACAGCCCATAATGACAGCAAGGCCAATTCCTCCTAAACCAAATATGGCACAAGTAGATTCTGGGTGCACCTGCAATAGAAAACATAATAAATCATCAGCTGTGGCAGCATGTCTTTCTAAAGGATGATTTACATCATTTATGTTTCTAATCTACAACTTATGTTCAGCGTGCCCTATTTACTAATAAAGATTATACACTTTCTAATTTATTAAATTTTATACTGTGTTTAATGTAACCAAACTGGAACAACAATTAAAGAAGCTGCTTATTGTATCTGGTACTTTATCAGGTACTTTAACAAATTACCTTTTAGTGAGGAGAGAGTATGCTTGATAATTATATGTTAGAAGTTTAGCTAATGCTGACTATTGGATCACTAAAGCATATCAGTGTCACATATACATATATTTACCTTGGCGGTATTTAATGCCGACCCATAACCAGTGGAGAAACCACATCCAATGAGACAGACACTATCCATTGTTGCATTATCATCAATCTTAGCAACTGCCATTTCCTCAACTACAGTGTATTCAGTAAAAGTGCTGGTGTTCATGAAGTGGTAGATTTGCTTCCCTCTGCAGGTAAATCTGCTGGTGCCATCAGACATGAGTCCAAATTGTCTTTTCAGTCTGGTGATGAAAAAATATTATTTTTTGTTTCTTTACCATCAATCTACATACTTAATTTTAATGGTATTTGCCTCCCTGTTCTCACTCTGTTTTCACATACAGATTAATCACCAAAATCACATTTTTTTGGAGGCTACATTTTTATTTATCTTGAGGCCTCATTCTATTAACCTTCCATTCTGAATTCCAGATTACTGGATTCTATGGAAGGTATACCTTAGGGATTCTATTAAAACAATGTTGCAATTATCAATTCCCCTCCAGCCAAGCCAAAAGTGTATGCATGAACTAGCCAGGTTTTGCTACGAAAAACACCCATTGACTGCAATGTATTGTGCGGTTTGGAAAAAGTTGCTGTGGAAAAATGCCCACTGAATTAATTGCATTCCGTGAATTTTCATTGTTTTGCAATTTTTTTTGGCTTAGTGAAACAGGACAGATTTGCCCATTACCACTAGCTGATGCATAAGTTTCATAAAAACATTTATCCCTTTGAATCCTATCGCTCTTCTGGTATCAGTTTTTGGCACTGTCTGTAACCCTTTTTGTGATATCTGCAGTCAACTAATGGGAACTGTCGTATGGTCATCCATGTAGCTTATCCCAAATACAGGTAAAAACTTACAATCAGACTAAAAGTTGAGCAAGTCATTTGAGTTTAACAAACAAAATATAAATTGAAGCAAAAGCATTTTTTTATTAGTATTTCGATATAACAATGAATCCTAATTATTTTTATTATAGGAATACCATGGTCACATAAAAAAAATCTAGACCAACCAATCAGCAACTAGCACTGCTTAGTAGGTTAATAACCTGAAAACCTTGCTTTTAACATACTGTACCAACATTATCAAGGAAAACAGCAAAAAAAACTTGAAAATACTTACCTGGTGAGACATCTATTAGTCCTTGGATCCTTGCAACACTGGCATTTTCCACATTGAGGTGCAACTAATGGAATGACTTTGTCTCCTAAAGAAAAAGAAGCAATGCTGATAAGATACAGTATAATGCTTGTATTAAAGTCCACAAGCTGTCTAAAAACATTTGGCCTGTGATGCTGTGACTACAACCACCCTTTTTACAGTGAGGCTATATTTAATTAGAAAAGTAAAATGAAACTGTAAAACATATCCTTAGATATGTTGCTTAGTGAGGAGGAAGCTTGTTTTCTGACTGGCCTAGCTGCAACCAAAGGCATAACAGGACTTTAAAGAGTTCCACAGCAAAATAGTTAATGGCCCCCAAAACTGTCCTGCTACAATTTTGGTTCCCTCAGCAGTTGAGAGCCTTTTGTTACACCCCTATATTCACAAGCTCCCAAGCACTGTGCAGAACTTACATACTGTAGCTACATCCTCACTGAAGCTAGCTACATCACACAAAGCCGTATTGCACACATTGAATTAATAGTTGGTGCTCACTGTAGGGGGGCTACCTGAAGGCCTCCAAAGTAACCATAAAAATTAAAAGAACAGGGCACTCCATTAAAAAAAATTTCAAAATGTATTTAGCATTTGGAACAAAAAAAAGGTTAAAAGAAAATAAAAAGATATACCCAACGTGTCGGGGACACATGTGGAAAAAATGCAGGCAACTCAGCACCACATCACAATGTTCACCCCCCACCGTGCAGTCCTAGTGTGTACTTCCTGGCAATGACATAACTTCCAGAATAATGACACTCCCTGTTGATAAGTCCCGCATCATTACTATACAGTTCTAAGGCACATCCCATTGCCATAGAAACCTACAAGTTAAATTTTGTAGTCATGGCCTCGTTGCACCCCTGCTTAATGGTTTAAAATTTAGCAGTGAGCACAACTTTCCTTTACTTGTTATAGTTTATACAGGAGCAGTGGCTCTTTGTGGTTCCCTTTTCTTGTAAATTTGTTTATGTTATGGAGGGTGATTTAGTATATTTATTTAGACAGGATGTTCATTGATCCCTATATAGCCCAGTGTACCAAATAATGTGAAAGCTGCTAATGTGGATACTACTAGTATGAGGATTTATTAGCCCATGCCACTTAGTGAATTTTGTATTTAGCACAGCAAATTTAACTTGCAGGTTTCTATGGCAACATGACATGCCTTAGGACTGTATAGTAATGATGCAGCGCTTATCAGGAAGTGACATCATTGCCGGAAGTAAAGTAATCGGCAGAAAGTACACACTAGGGGGCCTATTTATTATGCTGTGTAAAACAAAATTCCCCAAAAAATGGTGTAAGCAGTTGTGTAAAATAAATGCCATATTTCACCGTTCTAACACAAGATTCTACACCAGCAGTTCTCAACCTGTGGGTCGGGACCCCTTTGGGGGTCGAACGATCCTTTCACAGAGGTCGCCTAAGACCATCGGAAAACACATATTTCCAATAGTTTTGGGAATAATTTTATGGTTGGGAGTCACCACAACATGAGGAACTGTATTGAAGGGTCACGGCATCAGGAAGGTTGAGAACCACTGTTCTACACCATAATTTTATGTAAGTTCCAGTGGAAGAAAAAAGGCGCAATAAAATTTTTAAGCGCCAAAGCCTGGTGATGTGTGGCGAATTTTGGCATTTTTTACACAGCATAATAGATAGGCCCCTAGGACTGCATGGTGGGGGAAGCAAACAAGAAGATGTGGTGCACTAGTAATGAGCAACTAGATGATATAAATGTTAGGTATGATGCATGCTTAGGCTACCTGCATTTTTTACGCACGTGCCACCCCAAAAAAGATCCCGTTTGCAGGGGTTTAGCATTTTTTTGTGCCAAATGCTAAATAAATATTGAATTATCTTATTAGAGTGCCCTGTTATTTTAATTTGTATATCACACACAGTCACACAGAGCATATTAGATGCCTTGTACAGATATAGGATTTCATTAATCAAACAATTGAAATTTTTCAAAATGATTCCCTTTTTCTCTGTCGTACTAAAACAGTATCTTGTACTTGATCCTAACTGAGATATAATTAATCATTTTTGAAAAAAAACAATCCTATCGGGTTTAAATAATTTTTTGTAGACTTATGGAGATTCAAATTGCCATGGTGCTGTTCATTCTCACTTTATCTATTAATAGGTCTTTAATTTTTAAAACAGCAAAATAAAATGTGATATTAATAATAGATTTAGTTTCACATACCTGGCTTAATGTCTTTCACACCGTCTCCAATGCTTTCAACAATACCAACTCCCTCATGGCCAAGAATAACTGGGAATTTTACAGCTGCAAATTTCCCCTCGAGTGAATGGTCATCAGACCGACAGATACCTGTTGCTATCAGCTTAATAAAGTGTATATAGTACAATAAGATGGACACAAATAATTGTGACATTTACATGGTTCCAAAATAATCTAATATACATAAGAGCTATTAAGAGGATTCAGGATTCCCCTGAACCCAAACAGACATCATGTATTTTTAGCCAGAAGCAAAATTTGTAAATGGGACTTGTTTATAAAGTAGTTAAACAAATGAACTTAAGTTTGAACCTCTCTGCATACTTAAAAACTCTAAAGACATCAACAGCAAGTCTGAAAGCTATATTTAATGATATGTGGAACTCTGGAGGTAATGGGTACCTTAATAAGATAGGACCTAAACTCATGGGATGTCCTTGTGTTTTCCAGAAAAATCTTCCAGATAGTAATGGGAAGAATCTTACCTTAATACGAACTTCATGGGCTTTTGGGGGAGCAACTTCTATCTCCTCAATTGAAAAGGGTGCATCTTTTTCCCATGTCACAGCCGCCTTGCATTTAATAACCTAAAAAAGGTGCATTTAGAATTATACAAGTACAGAATGCAAAGTGCATTTCTGGACACAAATTGTATTTTTTTACCCATAATGCTGATTTCCCCCATAATTCCAACTTAATTGCAGCCACCACTTTTATGCCCAATGCATCAAAATGGATGCAACTAAGCTTCCATTTTTACACAAATCTAGCATTTTTAAGAGTGCATTACTTTCAAAGCACATGTTCAATATGATGTTTGGGTCCCATTCCCTGGCCACACCTGCTGATGCAACCCACTGTGGAAACCCTGAAGCTACCTCAGGTCCAGGGTTCTATATCATCAATAGCTGTAGTGGTGTACCATTCACTGAAAAAGGCAGGAAATATGCACTGGAAAGCAAATAACGCAAGAGCTTTATTTTATGCAACTTAAGTTGTAGATTAAGTCAATATAATCTCTTTACTGAATTTATTTTAGAGCACTTGCACTTGAGGGTGGATTCGTGGAAGTTTTTCTCCAGAGTCATTGCTAGTGTTCTATGTGCCCCAGTTTTTTTTTATTCCACCCTTGTTTTTCCTCCATTAAGGATTAATAATATCTGAGTTAAGATCAAGTACAAGGTACTGTTTTATTATTACAGAGAAAAAGGAAATAATTTTCAAAAATTAGAATTTTTTGCTTATAATGGAGTCTATGCAAGATGGCCTTTCTGTAATTCTGAACTTTCTGCATAACACGTTTCCAAATAACTGACCCTTTACCTGTACTAAATGGAAGCTTTGCTAAAACTGGCTTCTGCATCTGAGACTGAGTTAGTGCTACTTCTGTGCGGACAATGCTGGATTTTGGGCATTTGGAGCTTTGCACACAAGACTGCCACAATATTCTATGAGCCTCAATTATTAAACACTGTTTAAGGTGTTATTTTATTATTTCTCATGGAGATAATTTTAAGCTCTGTTTCCAGAAGAGTCTGTGAAAGGTCACTGATTTCACATATTTGGTAGAGATGTATGAATAAATTATATAAACAGAACAGTAATTCTAGTGGCAAACTATAGGATTAGATGGGTTTCTGTCCACTTAAAGTGAACTGTACTTTACACTGTAACCAGCTTTGCAGCTTTTACGATTCACTAAAGCTTCAGCATTGGGTGCATTCCTGCTCATGACATGTTATTTGCTTTCTGACAGGTTTTTATAGACTATTTAACACTGAGATTATTAGCATTACATATACACTGGGCATATTTATCAAAAGGTAAAATTGTCTATGAATTGTTTATGTCAACAGTATTTCAAAATTTACATAAATTGCATTAAAAGACTACTTTACCTTACTTATCAAGATACATTAGTTTTAGACTTAAACTTTTGTTTAGTATTTCCAAAAACTATTTTTTAATAGTTCCCAAACTGTGATTGTGCTTGCGCTAGGGAACAGGGACTGGCATATCAGTCTAAAGGACTGTCTTGGGAAATTAGAGGTGAATCCTTATTGGCCGCCCTAGATATACTTGCAGCAATATTGTGATGATCAACAGACTCTATATGTTCTAAATATATCTATAACCATGCTATAACTTTCCGACAAGGGCCAAACTTTCTGACATTTGTCCAAATGACTTATCCTAAAGGGTATACAAAACAAGGGTGTCAGTAGGCATGAACAGTGTGAACAGGTTTAGGCGGAAGCTCCATGAGCATTTGCCTTCGATCATGGGTAGATATAAGAGAGAAAAAGCCAATTACTGTATTTCTTTTGATGTCATTTCCTGTCCTACTACTGTTAATTCATTCATGGATCTGTTATATTTATAATACACTGGTAAATGTGACCCAAGTTGCACACTACCCTCCCTGTTGCATGCAAAGTAACATAACTTGCTGAAAGCATCTGTAAAAAAATGAGCACAATTTAATTTAATGTCAAGCTATAAATAAGCACTTACTTGTCCTGCTGATTCCATTTAGTTTACAATTTTTTCTTATAAATTTCAGCAACACCAGACAAGAATGAAACAGATTTAGATGATCTGTACACATAATATATACTTTTTAGGATAACAAAAAGTTAATTATTTAACAGAAAAAAACTGAGCAAGAAACCTTTGGACATATTTTCTAAAATGCAAGATCAAGTGTACAAAAAATTTATTTGCCTTAATTTAATCATTGTCTGGACAGTAGTGCTTATCAACTAGGTGACATGGACACCAAATCAGTATTTATACCAGTATATTATTCACTGTGTGGTAGTATCATGGCACCTTTAGAAAATGCATTTGCCGAAAACTTATATAGCAGATGGAATTGGGGCAATAAATGCATGTGTAGTAGCCAAAAACAGCCAGAGTGGTTGATCACCATTACTGAGCACAACCAGGTAAAGTTCTGAAAGTCAATAAAAATACATCCACCGGTTTGTTGCAGTTCCAAGAAAAGTGGTCAGCGCAGACCTTTTCAGTTCAAATTTACTTTGGAAACATTTGTGAAAATGAGTTTAGTAGAATTTTTAAAATACAAATATGAGAAGTATTACAGTTTTAGTAAATCTGCCCCTATGTATTTGTGCAGCCACCAGCCCCTGGATGTTTGCCATGTGACCGTTGGTTATGGCTACTGTTGATATTGGTATAGTCGAGAGTTACTGTATAAAGGCCATATTTGAATTAAACTATATTGTTTTTTCTGCACAAAAAAGGATTAAAATCCATAGAATTCATATTTTCTGCAGCCTGAAACCACCAATGACAAGCTGTGCAAGTTTTCTCACATCTGTGCACTATGGGCACAGTAAGTTACACCCATAGGGCTAAAACTCTAAGGGGCTGATTTACTAAGACACGATTTAGAATCCAAATTGGAAAAATTCCGATTGGAAACGAACATTTTGCGATTTTTTCTTTTTTTTGCGATTTTTTCGGCGTCTTTGCGATTTTTGCGTAAAAACGCGAGTTTTTCGTAGCCATTACGAAAGTTGCGCAAAGTCGCGATTTTTTCGTAGCGTTAACACTTGCGCGCAAAGTCGCGCCTTTTTCGTAGCGTTAAAACTTAAAAGGCACGAAGTTTCGCGCAAGTGTTAACGCTACGAAAAAATCGGGACTTTGCGCAACTTTCGTAATGGCTACGAAAAACTCGCATTTTTACGCAAAAATCATAAAGACGCCGAAAAAAACGCAAAAAAAAAGAAAAAATCGCAAAATTACCGATCATTACGAAAAAAACGCAATCGGACGCATTCGGCCCGTTCGTGGGTTAGTAAATGTGCCCCTAAGTGCTAGTGCCATAAGTACAGGGAAATCTGTTGAGTTCCTAAGGACCTGTTATAGGTCAGAAAGAATAACAGAATTGTTGCCATTCCACCTAATTTAAGCAGCTATTTGTGTTATGTGTAGTGCAACACATTTTTGTTACATACTCTACTTCAGCACCCCTAATTACAAAATTATGTAAGCAATGAGCAGTTTGCTGGGTTTTACCAGTACATTTCCTAGTTATGAATTTGGAAAAACTTCTCTATTGGTTGATGACTTTGGGACCCCTGCCCCTGAAAGATTTTCTGTGTGACCCATGGCCATACTGTCCCTGCACTGCTGTCCCTGAAGGAAAGTTTTAGGCTTTTGTCAGATTTTTTCTGTAAATTTTTTTCACCAGCAGAAAAATGGCAATTGGCTCTGATCCACCACATGTTCAGGCAATGCATCTGGCTGTCAGGGTACACACAGGGCATATATCCTAAAAATTAGGGATGCACCGAATCCATCTATCCAATATTTATAGCGTTATCTTTATAACGCTATAAATTATGGATAAGGTTTTTCCTTTTGGCCCATTAAGAAGTCATGGCAGTGGTCCCAATATCATTTAATTAGTTACTCAAAGAATAACCCAAGCTCAAAGGTTATTTTACACTGCCAAGGGATATGTTACATATTCACTGAAAAAAAATGAAAGTTACTCATTGAGGCTTTGCTCCCCTAAAACTATAAATAGCAACAAGAGCAAAACAAGTACGATTTGTTTCACTGCTCTTCTACATTTTCTGCAGACACTTTCTTAAAATTCTGGTATCTTAAAAATGGAAGAAGTAAATATACAGAAGCAGTCCTAGCAGTAATATTTTGTTCCCCACAACTTGCCCATTCTGCTATTATTGTGATTATTTTACGTTGTATGCCATCCTTCATATCCACTTTGTACACGCTTTGATTCAAGCTGCTTGCCTTTAGGAATTTTCATCTTTGTGGCTACTGGTGCAAAAGTAATTGTCTGAGTTTCTATTGATCAAATAGTTGTGGAAGATGAACCTGTCATGATTTTGGGGGGAGCCCTGATCTTCTGCCAGCCTTTTGGACAGAACACTATCAACCTCATAGGGGGGAATTCACAAAAGTGGTGATATTCCGACAAAATAAAAGTGGAGATAGATTTGTCGGATTTTCCACCTAATTCACAAACCTCTATCTCCACTTTTGTGAATTTGTCAGTTTTCAGATTTTGTCATTTTCCAAACATTTTTTTATGAATTTGCCTTTAGCTGTTTGTAAATCTGTCTGTGCCATCAAACCCAGTCCCACAGCTATATGAGCCTTGGGATACAAATTTTACCAGCAGGATTTGGCATTTCATATGCCATTTGCCATTTCACTTTGGGGCATTTCCTTAGGGGTAATTTTAGTTTGCCCAGGGAAACTATACATCATTTTTTCAGAACAATCTGGGCTTTATAATGTGTTCTATATTTCTGTGTAATTCCACTTCTGTAACAAGATTTAAGGGTCTAAATACCTTCTTCTCTAGCAGCAATCCAGCCCACACACCAACATGCCCGGTGAATAGAGGTCCAACAGGACTAGGGCCCACTGGGTTATTATCCAATGCCCTGTTGGGATCAGTCCAACCCTGTACCTCAATATCCCAGTTTGGGTGCCAGTGTGTATGTGCCACCAAGATGGCTGCTGGGAACAGGTAGGGACCAATGCTGTCAAACAGCTCTGTAGTTCTGGACATGCTATGGGGGCACAGATAAGTTGGGGCAAATGTCAGTGAAGTGATTAAAGAGGGGGCACTGCTGCTAAAACTAAAAATTTGCCTGGGAGGCTTTACTTTTCCTTTTAATAAAAATGTTTACAATATATTCACACAAAATGTTATTATTGCCTCATTGATTAAGCTAAAACTAGCATAATCATGCAAATGTGAGGTAAAAACTTTTTATATATAAAATATAAATTAAACTTTTTTTAATCAGTGTTTTACTTGTTTATAAAATGTTAATGAGGCTTTTTGCACCTATTGTTCTAGGGTTAGACAGAAACTTGTCCCCTAACAATGAGTCTGCTAATCCCCATTAATATGTTAATGATCCCCCAATGGGGCCCCTACATTAGGTGTGAAATGGAGACTGGGGGAAACAAAACAAAACAGAAGAGCTTAGAATTTGAGTATATCAATTTTTTCACAGGAATAGCAATTTGTTGTATATATGTAGAGTCTTACCCCCAAGATAGGTGGGTCCAGGTGCTCATGCCCCAGACCTTCAGCTTAGGGAGCCATACAGGAGTACACAAAGGAGAAAACAGCAGGCAGGCTGATGATTAAGTACCCCCAGGTACGAAACGCGTAAGGCTACTGTCTGTTTTTTATGGATTAAATAAAAATTACCTTTTTATGAATACTATTAGCTGCTTCTTATGAGTTTCTGATGTATTTTGGATACCAGAAGTGCCTGCCTGCTGTTTTCTCCTTAGAGTTACACTGAGCTTTACTCCATTTTGAAAATGTCGAGGAAAAATGTAGTTAAAACGTCGTATAAATGTCGTTTAACCGACAAATTCACAAAAGTGTCTGTAAACTGTCTTTCTTTCACCAAAAACAGAAAAGTGGCGGTTGAGTTGGAATTTAGGCGGATTTCTGTTTGTGAATCTGGAGAAAGTGTTTTCCACCAGTTTTTCCACCACTTTTACTCCAAAAAAGGGCCATCTCCACTTTTGTGAATTCCCCCCATAGTGTTAAGACACCGAAAAACGTAAATATTAATGAAATAAACATCAAGAGACGTTGTCTTAAAAAAACATGTACCAATTTAATAAACGCAATGGTTATAGACAAAAAATTGATGTACAATACAAAATATTCACCAGTGAACAAATCTATGAATAAAACATTGCATTTTGCTTCCTTAAGGTTTACCAGTTTCTCAGAATGGCAGATAACATATAATAAGTAGAAGTTGGGGTGATTTGATTTAATGGGTGTGAATTGGTGAAGGCATTTGGCTGGACTTTTGCTAATGTTTGGTGTTTGATATGAGATTCCCAGGGAACTGTGCCAATCTATATTTCCCTCCCATTTCCTGTATGACCTGTATAGTTCTACCAGAAACTGCTGAGGCCACCACAATACTTTGCATATCTACTGTCAGATATCTTGAAAGCATTGTCCCAGGATATGATAGAGAACACTTTTCCATAAATGTCATATTGGGTGCATATTCACAGAAGTTCTGAACTATTTGTGTACATGCAACATTTACTGTGTTTGCTATGTGTGCCAGTCTGGTTATCATACGTTTTGATGTGATAAAGTGGTTTAGTTGTACTATTGGTCAGATAAGTTTTTATTCCCTTGTTATAATAGTTCCCAAGTATTGTGATATATTAGGTTACATATTTATTGCTATGTTGTCATTTAATACAAATTGTGTAACAGTATGCAACACAAGTGGACATAATTGAACTTCTGGTTGACAGAATTCATTTTTATACAGATTTATACTGGTTTGGGTTGCCTGTCAATTGGTCTCAGTAGATGTCAGTTATAACAGTAACTCCTTTACTAATCCGTAGTACCAATATAATGTTAATTGCCCAAGTCACTGTGTGGGTCTGGTTGTGTAAGAGGTATCATTAGCTTCACAGGAAGAAGTCACCATATGGATGTTCCTTCTTACTGACGAATATTTTCCAGTATGGATCAGCTGTTTCCTTTATTGCATCTGTTTCTTTATCTGTGACTGAGAAACAAAAAAAATAGGTATTTCACAAAGGGGACTGCAATGAGTAATTAAACCAGTTTACTATAACTGAACCATGCTGTTTTCATCACCAATTTTGGTGCAATTGTAAAAAAAGTCCTGTGTTTCATAATCCTAAATGTTACACATCAGGCTTTCACAAGGCTTCCTGGTGTGTGTGTGAGGGCTTACATGGTATATAATCTACTCACCATTTTCCATCGTAACATCTTAATCCACTCATCAGCTTCTGCTCCAGTCTTTGCACAAAGGTAATATGTCCTTAAAGGAAATACCATACTGTGAATAAAAAAAAAAATATATATATATATAGTATATTATGCCCTGGACTGGTATGCTAGGGTGTAAAGAAAAATGCTTTACAACAGTGCTGTCCAACTGACGGCACGCTGAACCCCCCTCTGTGTGCCCCACCCCCCCACCTGTCTGGCTGCTTTGATGCCTTACCTTTGTGTAAACCTTAAATTGTATCAGTACTGAGATTAACTGGCCCCCTGCATGGTTCACGCCTCAGATTCAGGCTGTAATCCCCCTGTATTGTTTAAACATGTAATCCCCTGTACTGTTCACACCTTTTAATCTCTGCATTGTTCCACCACTACTGTATTGTTCACACCTCAGGCTTTAATTAACCACATTGTTCACCTGTTCACACCTCAGGAGCAGTGCCAGCATTGTGTCATTGTACAGTATGTACAATTGCATGTACATTGTATGACACACACAGGCAGCATAGGGTAGGCAGATTATGGCACAAAGGCAGCATAAGACAGGCAGAGTATACACACACAGGCAGCATAGCATAGGGCACGCAGAGTACTGCCTGTGTGTGCCATATTCTGCCTTCCCTATGCTGCCTGTGTGTGCCATACTCTGCCTGCCCTATGCTGCCCATGGGAGGTGAACCTAGCAGGGGTTTGTTCTAGGAGTTTGTTAGCAATTGGAATTAGCCATTAAATTGTCCCTAAGGTGTATAATTATGTGCTGCGGGTTGCTGTGCTATCCACAGGGGAGGAGAAGGCATATGAATTTAAGGGTGTGTCTTAATAAATAATAATATAATTCTTTTACATATGAATGATAGTTGATATCCCTGCAGTGAGGACCAAGCATTTGGATTTTTACTGCACCACCACCATTGTGATAACATGTGTGTGGTTAGAAGTGGGTACGGTTTAAAAAAGAGGAGTGGTCAAAACTGGCTTCCATTAGCGGCCCTCCACTATGTATTCTAGAGAAATTCTGGCCCTTGGCACCACAGAAGTTGGACAGCACTGCTTTAGAAGAAGCACTGTAATTACTTGCTACATCTTTCTGCATGCCAATTGTAGGGGTCTCCTCTGCATGTCGCATGTACATACAGTACATTACTTACAGTACATTGCGTTAAAGTCCACAATGATGGCAACAAAGTCCATTGGTTTTGCAAATGTTTATGTTTTTTATTAAGTTTAAGTAGAATGTTGTACTGGGTTAGCTATAGTTTAGAAAAAAATGTTTTTGTTATACAGGTATGGGACCTGTTATCCAAAATGCTTGGGACCTGGGGTTTCCGGATAAGGGATCTTTCCGTTATTTGGATCTCCATACCTTAAGTCTGCTTAAAATAATTTAAATATTGAATAAACCCAATAGGATTGTTTTGCCTCCAATAAGGGTTAATTATATCTTAGTTGGATCACTGTTTCATAATTACAGAGAAAAAGGAAATAATTTTTGAAGATTAGAATTATTTAATTATAATGGAGTCTATGGGAGATGGACTTTCCGTAATTCAGAATATTCTGGAAACAGGTTTCCGGATAAGGGATACCATACCTGTAACATGATACCAATTATTGGCTAACTGCTATGCTATATGTAAGATTGCAAGCTTTCAAGAACAATTATGTCTCTTAGTTTTTTATTTCCATTATATTACAATTTGTAACAGGTCTGGATTACTAATTTGTAAACTGCAGGAAATGCCAGAGCAGAGGCGCTGCTCTAAGATGCTATAGACAGTCACTACTTAGTGGGCTGGTGGGGTTGTTTGGGCCTCTGTGTACTTGAAATGCCAGGGCCTGTTTTGAATCCCAGTCAATCCAATTGCTGTACTACAGTTTTGGAGAGCAAGAGACCCAGGGCTCCCAGTGCTTGACTATATGCTAAAGCATCTGCAGAAAACTGGAAAACCTTGCTTGATTCTGCTATATAAATACAAGCATCAAGAGAAATAAATTCTACATTACCAGAAACAGTTGACCTTCTCTTGTGAATAATCAAACTGTACAGCACTGCACTCTGTAAGGTCAAGCGTCTTAATTGGCTCTGTAGACTGTAGAATGAGAATGCATCACAAGTTAGAAACCATTATGGATAACTTTCTCTTACCTTGCCTTATGGCTGAAACACTCCTTTTACATTGAGGTACTGATAACATTTTGTCTAATGTCTAAAGATTATTTCCTCTATATATAAATATACTATAATTGGGAAATACATTTTTAGTTTGAAACTTCGGTAGTTTATAGGCATCTGATGATGGGGCTATTTATCAGAAGTTGAGTTTGCGTTTTCTTTTACTATTTGAGATCATTTAAAAAAATGGATAAATCTATGACTTATGTTTTTTGCACCAAATTACCATTTTACATACTACCTGCCTTAACTACAAGGTGCCTTGACCTTGGCCTATGCTACAGTCTTTTTTGGGATTCCTTGTAGTACAGGACCTAGAAATTGCATTAAACACTAGGACAGGCCCTAGTTTCCACCTCTACTTGCTTAAAGGTGGTCACTAATGATGGGCGAAATGTTTCACCAGGCATGGATTTGCCATTGTCGGATTGTTTCGCGAAACGGATGAAAAAATTTGCAGTGGAAAAATTTGCCGCGAGTCCAAAATTTGGCGCCCGCGTCAAAAAAGAATAGTCGCGGGCATCAAAAGAATTGTCGCGAGACAAAAGAATAGCTACGGGCGACAAAAGAATAGCCGCGGGCAACAAAAGAATAATTGCGGACAAATTTTTTTTTTGACGTGCGACATCTTTCAAAAGATTTGCGAAACGACGAAAATTTCAAATCTTTTAAAAGATTCGCAAATTTTTCAGCGAAGCGAAACGGGACAGATTAGCTCATCACTAGTGGTCACACACAAGCCAGTCTGTCTATCCAACCTATCCTTGGGCTAAATGGCCAGATAATGTTGTGATTTGTCTAACCACTTAATGGTCAAATATCACTGTTCAATTTTCCGTCTCGCAGACAGACTACAATGCAGTGGGATTGCAGGATAGTCTGTTGAATATGGGCCATGGCATACATTTGTTTGACCAAAAAAACTTGAAGATCTATGGCTTCCCATGTCACTGATTTACTCTGTAAATTGTCTGGTTATTCTGACACAACCAAAAATATCAACAGATGTAGACAGAAAACTATTCTGAATGACTTCCCAGAATTGACAAACAGGATATTTCTTAATAACTGCAGAGGAGCACAGTGGTGCAGTGGTTTACATGTGATTATTCATGCAAAATGAACTTTTTGACTCAGAATATGCAAAAAATAGAGGAATACGTATGAAAAGGGTAATACAATTTGCTATATTTTTCACAAGGTCTAGTTATACCGATAATAATCAATCAGCACAAAGCATATACTAGACATGTTTTTAAGACCTATATGGGTTTTATTATATCACCCCTGTATATGATACAATGTGTAAATTCTGAGGATTCTCACTTACCAGCTTGTCCTTAAAATATTTCAGCTCATTTCGACTCAGTATAAACCATCTGGTTTTCCAACTCTGAAATGGATCAAGGTACCAATAGGCATTGTGGGGTAATACAATGTATATGTTAAACAGTGATAGACATATTATTGACTGCAGGGATGTCAGATTCACATTTGTTCTACCACCTGATCTTCTAACAACCTATTAAACCAGCTTGAGTATTTGACAGCTCGTTATTCATGGGAAATTAAAGGTACAGTAAATGCAGCTTCTGACAGTTTAAATCACTTGATATTCTTCCTCTGGCAGCCTAGGTGTCAGCTTGTTCCTTTTCCCGCTGTACAACCTTTTGGCTTTTGGCAGGTAATGAATTTTGTTTTAGGGCACCACTTGCTGAGGATCCATAAATAAAACAGTAACTCTTGGCTATCATAGCCTCAGACTGGTGGATTAAGGAGTCATCAGAAGCTCAGGTGGTTGTGCACTCCTGCAGAAAGAAGTGGTACGGTCTAAACAGAGCAAAGAATATAGCCAGGAAATATTAAAATGATGGCTATACACAAACATCAAACTATTTTTTATCCTACAGCAGAAATAAATAAAAATTGCATTACATTTAAATATATTTACTAAAAATCACCAGTTTCAGCTGAAAGACACATTCTACGTGAGATAATGGATGAAATGTCCAAAAAAATCTAAGAACTCAGTGGATCTGTTTATGCTTTATGTTTAAACAAAACTGAACTTTCTTTTCTTTTTAAGTATATGACATGTTCAATTAAAAAAAAATGAAATCTGAAGTAATAGTCAGTAGTTCTTACCTTTACCCGTCCTCCTTGTTTTGTAAGATATCCTTCTTTGGTACCCAACTAGAGGAAAAATAGAAATCATTTTAAAAACATTCTTATTCGTTCTGTGTGCCTCTCAGATCTGCAGGCATAATAACCCTTAATTATTTTACTGCCTTGGTATGGTTATTAAGACAGTAAAATTTCATTTAAGTTTTCATTTAAAGCAGCGTAGGAAGTTCATCCTGAACCAGTGAGGTTTTGGAATGCCCTGCCGGGTGATGTTGTCATGGCAGATTCTATTAATGCCTTTAAAAGGGACTTGGGTGACTTCTTAAACAAGCAAGCTGTAGGGATCTTAAGATCTACTGTTACTATAGGTATTGGTAATTATAGTTTATAT
Source organism: Xenopus tropicalis (assembly GCF_000004195.4). Taxonomy (NCBI): domain Eukaryota; kingdom Metazoa; phylum Chordata; class Amphibia; order Anura; family Pipidae; genus Xenopus; species Xenopus tropicalis. The sequence continues at coordinate 74,593,621 of NC_030677.2, read as the reverse complement.
ATGTCAGTGTATAGATAAGTCTGTATATGTACATATGTGCATTGGTCATTTGAAAGGGTTAAACATGATGGAGAGTGCCCTTGAAACATTACTTTGTCTAAGAGTAATTTATTATTTTTAATTAAAGAGTCGTCGACTTAAATAAAGAAATAACGTTGATGATGCAGAGTACCATGGAGAGTGTATTGATGCAGGATAATTACTGGAAAACTATTGGAGATGCTAGGCAATTCCTTCCCACACAATCATCTTGTGTAGGACATGAGGACTAAAAAATTCCCACCCAAACTAAAAGAGCAAGAAGGAGAGTAGAGGGGCAGAAGAATCGGGGAGGGCAGTGAATTGTTTCACCGGTATGGCGCAACATCTGATATTTCAGTGTAAGTAGTGTTTATTGAACAAAAAACAAGAATTTATTCCGCGTAGTTTATACAAAGCTGGGAATGCAGGTGTAGAAAATGAAAATTTTAGAAACTGAGCTGATGATCTCAACAGCAGAATACTGGCCACAAACAGATCCATTAGATCACCTTGCTGAGTCCTTCCCATTATTGGCTCATAAAATGTTGGCTTGCAGTGTGAAGTCATTATTGTGGCATTGTAACAGAATATCTGTGCATTTAAGTGGACAAGTACAATAAGTTCACAGTAGACATATCTGCTGAATGTGCCATTTATTAGCATCACTCACTAAAAGTTTTGAATATGTTACCTCCATTACAATCTCAATGAATGGTGGCAGGTTCTGATAATAGAAGGCCTGTAAAGAAAGAAAAGTTACGTACTGCGGGTGCCACAGGAACTAGGTCGGATTCAGAACGTCCAGTCTGCATTGCTGTATGAACACGGACAGCCTCATATATTGAAGGCTCTTCTACCGTACAAGGATAAGGATGTTTCAATAAAATTAAGGTGCCTAGAGAAAAGGAAGAGAAATCAATATTGGTTTATTTTTGTAAAGTCAGTTTTAGGTGGGCTTGCACACATGCTAAAGATTGTATTTGTGGTTGACTATAATCCTTTTTAAGAATTTTGTTAGAAAGGTTTATAAAGATATAAATGATTACGTTTGCAGCTCCATCTCTAAAAAGGGACACATCTGTGAAGTTTCTTTACTCTTCATCTTTATACAGCATGTAAGACTTTATCACTTTACCACTTAGACTGTAAGCTCTACCGGGCAGGGACCTCCTTCCTACTGTATCTCATACCAAATGGCACTTATTCCCTGTGCATTTATATATATTTATTGTAATTATTAATTTATTATAACACTTGTCCTCCCTGTGTGTAATTTTGTATTTTGTAAGATTGTACAGCTCTGCGTACACTTGTAGTGCTTTATAAATAAAGTCATCATACATACATACATACAGTGACTGCTCTGTGCTGCTAATAGGGCAGGACCAAAGCTGTCTCTCTTGCTATCCACAGCCATACAAACATCTGATCTGTTAACAAATAATGGGAAAAATGCTATTTTCTGTACAGTTTTGTGCTGTGGTGCCATGTAACTTATAGGTAAGTCACTTTTTTTGCAGGTGCAAGTGAAGAACTAAATACATGAGAAGCCAGAAATGTAAGATCTGTTTTGTGACAATATTTATATGCTAGGTCCCTGCTAGAGGAATAGAAATGCAAGGGAGGGCACCCTCTTCTTTCTAAATGTAAGATAGTCTCACTTATGCATTTTCCATTACAATACAATATCCTATAGGGTAATATTACATAATAATTATTATCTACTGAGCTGGTCCCAACTTTACTTCTGAGTGTTCTGTTTTCCTAAAATACCCTATAGATTGAAGTTCACCCTCTAGGCTTTAACGCACAGGCTGCTGCTATTTACATAGATTTGTTTCCTTGCAAAAAATTGCCCAAATGGTGTTTTTGCCCTGACGCATGATTATAGTATACTTCTCAACCTGATGTACTTAGTGGCACTTAATACTCACGAATTAATACAATTTGCACAGTACAATGAATCGGTGATCATAAGCTAAACAGCTTATGATTACAGATTCATTGTACTGTGCACCCAACCTATGAATGGACTCTGCAGTCGTGGACGAGGATGCAATTTTGTCCACAGATGCCCCTAGCTGATGTCATTTCCTCTGACTTTATGGCAGCACCAGTTTAGGCACCGTTATTACTGAAACAATAAAATCTTGAACCATGATTGTTACTGTGATTCTATAGGTTGACATTTCTGTATATAGGCATTATTTATGTAATAATCTATCATGGCAACAGAAAAAATGATTCAAGCATCAGTTTCATAGTTATTGACTAACATTCTGTGTCTCATAAGCAAAAAAAACAGATTATTTATATTTTTTTAAATATAGGGCATAAATCCTAGATGATATAAACTATCCCACTAGATGGCGATCAGTAAGCTGCAATGAATAATGTGTCCTTTGTTCTGTGTAACAGAAAGTGATGACTGTATTTATTTGCTCTGACGATTATAATAATGCATGAGCATTTTATCATGCATCTTATTATGTAGGTAACATACAAGTCTCTATAAATGGCACTGCATCTTTTATTTTGCATAAAACTGATTCACCTGCAGCTGAGGGGTCACAGACCGATACTCTCTATCTGCATGGTGCATGTCGTTTTTGAGACCAGGTGTCCACAATCTGTGTATTTTGCAGGGCGAGCTTAAGTAAAAATATAACTTTATTTTTTATTTTCCCAATAGGGCTGCCAAGTTAAAATAATAAGAGCTGAATATATACAGTATTTATTTTCTATTTGCTTTATTTCACAGTCCTACTGTGGCATGGATTGCAGTAAAGGGGATATGGCTAGCCAGTACAGTGCAGCTAATGGAACTCTCCATAGCAATGAAGTGTTTTCATTGCCTGCATACCAAAATATGCTATACAGGTAGAGGTATTATCCTCTACTAAGCACCTTTCATAAAGGAAAACTATACCCTCAGAATAAATACTTAACCAACAGACAGTTTATATTATATTAAGTGACCTATTATTTGACATCCCTTCCATTGAGCCTCCGTTTTGTGATGGACTGTGTGCTCCCTCGGAGATCACCTGACAGGAAGTAATGCAGTTCTAACTGTAACAGGAAGTAGTGTGGGAGTAAAATTCATGAATTGTATGATCCCAGGGGACAATCCTTAGTACTTAAAATGGCAATTTTCTATTTAGAATTACCCAATGGTAAAAGTATATTTTTATGAAAAATGGTTTATTTAGATGAAGCAGAACTTTACATATGTAAAAGATATGTTTTACGTAATATTTACGTAATATTTTTATAGAGACCTACATTGCTCTGGGATATACTTTTCCTTTAAGAGGTGCAAGTGGCTTTTTAAATGAAACCAAATTCCTGGTCCTTAATTGTACAAAAAAGAAGAGGGTTATTCAGGGCTATCACAGTTACTGATGAAAGACAGATCACTGTGACAACTGGGCAGTATACTTCAGCTATCTTTGTCCCTTCAAGCGGTTATCTTGCAGTTATCTTTTACCTCTAGGAACCAACTTCACTTTTGACCCAGGTCAAGTACAGCACAGAATTAGTAGATGATAACAGCTGTTTTCCTGACCTGTGTGAAATGAGTTGATATTCTCAGAGCAGTTCCCAGCAGACAGGTGTCCACAAAAACATTATCCTTGCTGGCAGCTTCCAAGGAACAGTGACTGAATGGGCACAGTTGCAAAACCACCCACTCACTGCTAGTGTTGATCCTGTTTGAACGGGTATATTAGTACAGAAATACGGACTGAACTGCTACTGCCCAATCCAGATTTCTGGCATGCCTCCCAATTGATCTTTTATGTGAATAATATAAATCTGAGTATAGCTTTATTATCAGATGATTTTGTACTGTAGTGCTTAACCTCCAGAGATGGTGGGCAGGCTGTAGTTTTCTTTCTCATGTTTGAAAATGAATTGATGGTGTATTAAAAAGAGAAATGCAAGCATAAATGACGAATACTATGACTAGCATTCAACCTGCATATTTACATTCTGGTCAGAAGAAACAAACTGATTTTGTACTGTTTCTTTTGTTCTTTGCATCACAGCCATAAAACCATACTGCCACCTAGCCTTTTATGTACTTTCAGTGGGTGTGAATGCTAAAAAAAATATGTATGTGACTACCTATGAAGCTGGCAAAGCTAGACCCAACCTGTACCCATTCCAGAGTTTATGTACATTTCGTATACAACACCAGCTCTCTGTGACTTAGAGAAAGCACTTCTAAGTTCCCAGTAAGTACAACGTAGCTCTAACTCTCTGGTTGTATCATACAAAGAGTAGAAAGGGCTTATGTGCAACGAGATCAAGGGCCTATGATTGCTCAGGCATTACTTGAAGTAAATCTATTGTACAATTTTAGGTAATAATCACCAAAGGCAGTGGGTATATGCCAATAAATCAATGACACTCAAACAGAATTGCAATTGTATTGTGGGCTCGTTAATGTATGCAGCTTGTATAAAAAATATCCTATTATGCCTGGAAGTACTCAAAACTTGTGTCACACACTTCTAGGGAGGCATGTCACACTGTGTTTTGTATGGAGCATTGCCTGCAAAGTACTTTTGGGGAGACACTTGGGGAGGCACTCTTGAAATAAATGCCTCTATAGCTTTATGCTATACTATGGGCTAAGACTGTCCAGAGCTATCTAAGTATAAAGCTTGAACCCTGAAGTTACCTGCCACACCAACTGGGCAGGGATTTTTGCCTGCACTATTCAGGGTCAGTGGGTATCAGCACCAAAACTGGGTCCTGTCTTGTCACAGATAGAGCAATTTAAGAATTCTAAGCAAGTCTTTGGAAGTTTGGGCAGATGTATCACAAAAATGTAATGTCAGATATTACCTTGAGTATTGGAATGACATGCTTTATTGTCCCTTTAAAGCCTAACCAAGCAACCTGAGTTTATATTTATTTAACATAAAGGGATCCTTCTATTTCACCAGATGAACCTTCAAGTCCCTCCTACCACATACAAACAACAAACCGAAAGACCAACACACATCCAAATGACAAGCTGCATCTATGTTTGCAGTGTGGCACCATCAAATGCCAATGCAATGAATGCAAAGTTCTTAAATCCTATCATGTAATGTACATTGTACCTGGCTACAAAAGCACACAAGTGCCTATATGTAAATAGCTATAGTAGAAGTATAGTACAGTACATGAAATTCCAGACATATACATAACTATTTTAACATTTATTCTCTATATATTTTTCACAAATGGAATTGTAAAACAAGAAAACATAGATTATTATACAGGTATGGGACCCATTATCCAGAATGCTCGGGACCAAGGGTATTCCGGATAAGGGGTCTTTCCGTAATTTGGATCTCAATACCTTAAGTCTACTAAAAAATCAATAAAACATTAATTAAACCCAATAGGATTGTTTTTCATCCAATAAGGATTAATTATATCTTAGTTGGGATCAATTACAAGGTTCTGTTTTATTTCTACATAGAAAAAGGAAATCGGTTTTAAAATTCTGAATTATTTGATTAAAATGGAGTCTATGGGAGACGGGCATTCTGTAATTCGGAGCTTTCTGGATAACGGGTTTCCGGATAAGGGGTCCGATACCTGTACAAGCATTGTATAATTGGCTCAAGGTGAAGGGTTAATTGAGGAGTTGCCTTGTCAAGACTTTTATGCACACAATCCCCCCATACATTGCTCTGAATAAACCCTGAAAGCAGTGAGTATATTATTCTCTGGTGTTTATAGTTTAGCAGTGTCTCATCTGGAAATTACCTGATTCACTTCCAATCAAGGGCTGATTTGCAAAATGCTCTACAAATTGTTTTAACGTAGGAAATTCATTGAAGCCAAACTTGAAATAAGATCCACACTGCAGAACTTCAAAATGCTTTACAGAATCCCTGGCCCTGGAACAAAATGGTACATAGAATTAATAGCTAAATTCCCATCCCTTTTCCTCTGCTAGCACTGAACTGGTTTTACTGGAAAGCAAAAAAACTACTCCCCAGCAGTTCTATTCTCAGCATTTAATTGCCTCCCTAGAATGAATGGGCCCCAGTGCAGCTGTACCAAAATATGATCTGGTGAATGAGAAGTTATGCAGGGATCACAGGTCAGCAAGTAGAGCTGCTTCTCTCTCTGGCATTAGATACCAGTGGGGCTAATTAACATAATGGTAGTACTACTAACTATGCCAAGATACTGTATGCATCCTGTGTGTATCTTGTCAAAGCCAATGGCACCTTACCTGTCAATTTATATTTTAAGCAAAGTCATTCTGATTTTATTCATCAAAATTAGTAGAATATGACAAAACCAACTGCTCCGTACATGCATCCTTCTTAAAGTGATATACAAAGTAACATATGCAACATGCATACATCATGTTTCTGGCTTGTTTTGAGATCATTTCTCATGGTTTCTTACCTAATGATGTTCATCTACTCAGAGATAGTGTAAGCCATTATAAAATATGAGATAATTATAGTAAGTTTTTTTGGTATTCTATGCAAGCAACAAGGCAAAACGTGAAAATATTTTGATAATCATTTTTGCTAATTTAAGAAAGACTTTTTAGAATTTTAGGAATTTTAGCACTGATACATTTATAATTGTACTTGTTCGATACCAGTGGGTTATGTGTCCATATAGAAGTTGAAAAGAGAATTAAAGCATAAAAGAACTTTTTATATTATTAATTTAGAAATCTGAAATGTTTTTTTTTCTTGTGGTAGCAGAGGGTTAAGATAGAAGGTTATCACAACCTTCATCTTTTTTTCTGTCTGTATCAGAAACCACAAGCCTTGCTCGCTACAGCTTTCCATTTGAATACTGTTTGATTTAGAATACAGGGGCATGTTCAAGAAAAGGATCCATGCACGATTAACCATGCATGAGTGGGAGAGAGATTTTAAAGCTTTTATTCAAGTTGATTTTTATATTATGTGCTAAGGATAGTGCATTTATTACTTAATTTTCCTTTAGTCCTGTTCCATTCCCCCCCTCCCCCCTCATTTTAGTAAGACATAGACACTGTCCACCAACCCAGACTAACCCAACCAGTCTTTTTGCCATCTAGCAATCAGTTTTGTCAGCAATCATACACCAAATCACCTAAATCAGGAGAGAGTACTAGGCCAATACAAAGTCTAAAGTGTTAAGGCCCCCATACACGGGCTGATTTTTTACTGTCAAACGACCGATTCCTGAACGATCTGATACTATCGTTAAGTTATCGTATAGTTGATGGTGTGCGAATGATCGTCGGCCCACTAATCGACCCGACATTATCGTCCCCAAAATCGATCGGGCAGGTTTAAAAATTTTAGTCGTTTAACGATAAAATCTGCCAGTTGGTGTGAGTGTCAGACATTTGTCTTCGAACGATTGTTCTCTGCGCATGTCATGATTGCCAGCAGGGGAAGTCAATGAACATAAATAAATAAATACCGCTTCCGCCACGACATTGGATCGTACGTAGATGTACGATCGTACGTATTTTACGATAATGATACGATGAAATCTTTGCAAATTATCGTTGCCCATGGATGGCATATCGTATGGAAACCCGATCGCCATATGATCGTTCGTCGCACAACGAGTGAAATCGCCTCGTGTATGGGGACCTTTAGACTAAATTTAAATCACTTAAATTACATAAGAGAGAGTGCAGTGGAACAAGAAAACTTGGTTGAAGGCCATCTGCTCCATCCATTCCGATCAGTACTGTGAGCAAATCTGCTTTCATTAGTTTGGAGAGTTTATGAGTAGTTAAAGCATATTTGCCATTATCTTTTCTGCTATAACTTTATAGAATGGCTAACACCATTCAATATGTAAAAAAACAACTTTTAATCTCCCCAGTGCTCTTTCATTATTATTAATTCAGATTCCAGCAGCACTCATGTTAGGGTGGTATGGTGAAGAGATCCATCTCCATTCCATTCTCCATCTTGTTGTACGCATGTCTTGCAGTTTGGTTGTATCATGGATGTCAGGTGGTTTCCCTAGCACTATAAAGAATAGTGGGGCTACCATGTTAGGATTCTTAAAACACAAACATTAAGGAGGGTGAACAGACTAACATGACTAAACTTGCTGCTGCTGCACTGGCTTAAACATATATTCCTCTTGAGTCACAACTAAATTGGCAATGGAAGTAGGGAGCACATAACATGAACATGGGTTTACTCCATCGCTTACCAACACTGATGATGCAATCTATTAGATTACCAGCACTGCATGAAAGCTGCTGTAGGGTCCAAGAGGCCTGACATGTTTCAGGTATAAACCCTTAATCATAGGCTAAATTTGATTACATCAACTACCTGCTTATAAAGATCAAAATAAAATTTAAAAAACAATGATTTTAAAAGCATTTTTCAAGTTTTTAACTGCTGAACAAATGACTGCTTTTTATAAGATGAAGGAGTGCATTCTTTTCCCCATTTTCTCAGCATTATGCAACCACTGGGTTCACTTATATACACATTTCCTTTCTTCTAACACTAACACTGTACAGGAAGAGAGTTGAACAGACCTTTGTGTGTTTCTTTGTGTCAGCTTCTACTGCTATTCCTAAGAAAACTATCAGTGAATTAAAATAACCTTGTTTTATCACAATGTATGTATAATGTCAAACTCTAGCTTTCTATGTGCATTATTGCTGTGAGTGCCACTTACCTGACAGATAGTGAGTAGCTGTTTGACTTGGAATTGCTGTTTCTCAAGAGGTAGCTTCCATCTTGTCCATTTGTAAGCAGCAGAGCTTCGGCTGCATGACGCGAGAGGTTTGCATGGTACCACCTAGCAGGAAGTAAAGTTTGTAATATACTGACAAGTAACCAGCAACAAAGGTTATTATTGCATATGTTCTGCTTTTTCTTAAAAAGATTTCTGACTGGTCTTTTTTTTCTCCATAAGAAAACTGCCAGCACTGCATATTATTGACATATGGAGTCCTCTAGCTCTTTAAAGAAACAGTTCAGTGTAAAAATTAAATTGAGTAAAACAGATAGACTGCACAATATAAAAATGTTTTCAATATGTAATTCAATATGTAAAGACTGGAGGGGGCAGATATCTAACACAATAGCCAGAACACTACTACTTCCTTTACAGCTTTCTAAGCTGTTAGCTGCAAAATAAGTAAACAATTTTGCCAGGGGTGTTCCTAAAAATATCTTATTTTATGGTAAAATTGTTGCTTCAAAAAGTGTAAAAAAAAAATTTTTTTTCTGACAATTTGTCTAATAATGAGTGTAGTTTCACCAGGTTTCATTGCAAAATCATGCCCAAACGCTCCAATGGCTGCAAAAAAAAAAAGTTGCATGGGATGGACTACTTTACACTTTAAACTAAAAGTCTGCTGATTCAGAACGCAGCATTGGAAAAAAAGTTTTGCTTTCCTTCATGTACACTGTTGCTTAGCTTTGAATGTTCTCCCAGATCATTACTTACATATTTCCATATACACCTGTACTCTATATGGTTACTGTATATGCAGTGTGATAATGTCCCTAAATACTATACACTCTATCCTTTTATAGTTTCTTAAGCTAGGCTCACATGAACAGATCCTGGCTGGCAAATAAGTAGACAGTCACCAAACAAGTAGATCTTTGTCCCATTGGTATACCCATATTTGGCTGATATGATGATCTGGGCCCCAGTTGAAGGGCCTTATCACTCCTAACTTGGTCTGGAGAGAATAAGCATCTTTCATGGGCCTCTATGTGGCCTCCTATATCTTGTCAGGTTCAGAATTTGATTTTGTGTTTCTTACAACATTCCTTACAGCTGTAGATTTGTTTATAGTTCTGTTTCAAATACAACACTCTTACATTCATAGTATTTGATGAACTTTTCAGAATATATAGCAATATGGTTATGTAGTGAACACTGCTGCGTTTATTTAATGGTTTCACTGGATTGGTAGGTGCTTTCCTGACTTAGGTCACTGAGCCTGTTACAACCAAGTTTCCTGTTGTTGTATTATCTGTCAAGAGGAGTGATTCCTCCCCCCCACACACAATTGTTCTTTATTTCCAACTTGCCTTTAAGACCCTACAAGTGAATATATCCTATATAATAGCTCCTTGCATTATATTTATGTGGTTACCAATGAATTTGTACACATGATGTACACTTGGATGTTCTGAGAAAATTTGCAACCGGCCTTCATTATTTATTTCTTGTGCTTTTTTAAAATTATTTAGCTTTTTTCGCAGCCGCTCTCCACTTATCTGATACTAGGGTTCAATTTGCCCAAGCAACTAGGCAGTAGTTTGAATGACACATAAGAAAATAAAGGGAGAGGATCTAAATATAAAGGCCACTATTTAAAGTGGAATCTGGAAAGTGGCAGAAGAGACAAACACTGTTAAAACCATAAGAAATAAAGAAGGCCAAATGAAAAGTTACTTGTAAAACATTCTGTTGCATATTACATTAAATGCTTTCACATACTGAGCAGCCTTCTTGTTGCCTTAAATAACTAGCAAAAACAGATTAAAAAATTATGCTTTTTAAACTCTTACTTCTCAATTTTAAAGTATAATCTATCCAAGAAATCTATTTACATTGAGTATTAACAGCAAAATATAGGCATTAGAATTGTGATTTTAGTTTACTAATATGGATAAGTATTTTGGTTCCATCGGGACAGAACCATAAGACATGCAGGTTTTACTTGCTCATCAATGCTTAGGGTTAACAAAAGTTCTGTATTTTATGTGTGTGGAGTTGCTGGCTATGTGAGGTGCAAAGACTGCAATTTAAATTCCTCAAGTTTGAAACTGTGATCACTCTAGGAACCACAGAACCACATATGCTTTTTCAATCCAAAAAATGTGCTTACTGGTCCTCGTTTCTCTGTAATTTCAGCTCTGTGCAAGCTCTACCCCAAATTATTCTTAAACATTTGTCCATTTGGTCTGTCCCAACTCTCTTACTAAGTCATAAGTCATTTCATTACCAATATCTACCCTTCATTGCTTGAGATAAATCTCCCCTATGAACAAACTTTTTTCAGCAGTTCATATGTATAAATGTCGATATTTTACAAAAGTTGGTATACATTATTTATTATAAATGATTAATATTTAGGCACAACTCCCTCAGGATCACAATAAGATTGATGGAGGCACTGTAGTTTCTATGTGGTATGTCTGCCAGTATGTTAAACCTCAATTTCCTGTATGTTCAATTAGAGAGGAAGATTGGTACTGTGCTTCTGGGTTACAGTGGTATGTGGAAATACAGCTATGTCTTAAAGTTTTTTTAAAGGGATCTCCAGCAGTTTAATATTCCAGGAATACGGATGACTTATTGACTGCTATGACACATAGGTACAAGTTTCCACATGTTGATAGAAGTTTAACTGTGGTAAACAAAAAATGTTGCTCTATGAAGGGATATAAATTAAATAGTTATATCTTTTTAAATATTCTGCACCTCCTACAGAACCTATAAATAGAATTAGGTAGACTTGATTTTATATAAAAAATGTGGCTTACCAAAATAATAAGCTACACATTATGGGATAAAGTATACTGAGATTCAAGAGTACTGAGCATAATAATATTTAGTATTCCCTTGGTGGTACTGGCCTAGTGCAGGGACCACAGTGGAAAGGGACCTAGGGTATCTTACCTACTCCTGTAATTTATCACAGAAGTCTGATTGGAGTCAATTACAGTGCTTAATGTGGGAGTGAAGTCTGCCCCAAATTCAGCCTGGGCCTATTTGACACTGGGCACAAAGGGAATTGTGGAGCTCCAGCCTGGAGAGGAAGTGGTGGTTGCTCCAGGGTCCCCTTGTGTAAAGAGGTGCAGCAGTGCTTGATTCAGAACCGAAACCAAGTAGGACTCAATAGGACTCAGCAGATTCAAGCGCCATTATATTAAGTGCAAGGAGAGCATTTTCACGCAAGTAGTTTTACGTGCAACTTGACAGCAAGCTGTGCATATTGTCTTTAGAATGAATATAATGTAAGAATGTGCTGGTTATACAGATATATACTTTTACAGACTGATAATATTGGTCTAGTACAATGTTGCGCATCCTATATCCCTCAAGATACTGGAGCAGCACCACAGACTCTGGAGAGCAGCAGGTTGTCTATACCCAGTCTAGTAGGATAGAAGACATAATTCACTGCTAGAAACCTAATACAGGTGAAAATTTACTCCTCTATCTTCTATATAATATTTCCAGGCAGGAAGCATAAGGAAGCAGGCACAAACAGACAAGAAGCATGCACAAGAGATTTTTACATAACCTTTTCACAGAAGGAAAGCTTAGATGCAGCACTGAGCTTATTTATACTTTGTGCAGAGGCATGTAAAGCAATATTCTTTGTGACATGTTCCTGTCCTAGTACTAGGACGTTGCTTATCCTGTGCTGACAGACAGAAACTTCAGAAATTCATGACATTAGTCAGAGTAGTTGAGGACTGAGAGGTTTGCATCTCCTCCACAATTTGTCTTCTAAGAAATTCTCACTACCACCACTTTCCTTGGCTGCCCATCTTATTAGAAGAAGACAAAAACTGGTAGAAAATATGCCTTATTTGTAATATATACGTATTAGATGTTTACTTAGCATGGCATCTTGACAACTTGTTCTAGATTAAAAGTTAAAGGGAGGTAATAACATATAAAGCAGAAAACCTTTTTCTTTTTCAGAGTGATAAATACATACCCATGTTTTTACCAGGTCACCTGTTGACTGTAATGGCATCCCACATTATATTTCTCCTTTCCCAATGAACATAGATACATATGAAATCACCCTTATTGCTTGCCTCTGCTGTCATAGCCAACAAAATAACAATGCATCTATTTGTATCTCTGATGGTGCTGTTTTGTTGACTTCTATAGAAAATAAATTATTAGAGATTTGCAATGTGGCCAGTTCCACTTATGCACATCATATAGACAAATGTGGTGCATCCTGCTTAAATAAAAAGCTAAAACTTACAAGTACCTATTAAACATACAAACAATGATAGTGTACATTATAATTGAAATAAACTAGTGGCATGCAACTCCCTATAGATGAATTATGTACCAAAATGAAAAATTAAAAAGAAAAACCAAGGAGATGTACAAAATTTTTGCAACAGGATCACACAATATATTCATAAAAATCAAAATTACAACAAAATATAATTTATTATATTGACAGCAATGCTAAAAAGTCTCTAAAAACATCCAAGTTAAGTACAGGTATAGGATCCTGAATTACGGAAAGGCCATCTCCCATAGACTCCATTTCAAACAAATAATTCTAATTTTTAGAAATTATTTCCTTTTTCTCTGTAATATTAATACAGTACCTTGTACTTGATCCAAACTAAGATATAATTAATATAATTATTGAATGGAAAACAATCCCATTGGGTTTATTTAATGTTTAAATGATTTTTTAGTAAATTTAAAGCATGGAGATCCAAACTACGGAAAGATCATTCTGGATAACAGATCCCATACCTGTATAATGAAAAAAACAGGAACTTCTAGGCAACAAACTAAACAAAAATGCCACTTATAGTCTAAGCAGAAAAAAAGGCCAAAAGGAATGCGATTTGAGACTCAAATGCCAAATACAGGTTGTTATATTTACTTTGGGCTCACCAATATAAAAAACATTGTGGTCACTGATAGTCGACACACCCAGTTTTATACAAGCTACATCAGGCAGAAAATAAATGCAAAGTCAGGTTTTGCCATAGGTGTAGCCTCATTAGTAGGGATGAGCAAAAAAATTGCGTAATCTGTAGGTTCTTTAGTGGCAATGTTTTTTGTGAATCTACAGTTAAAATTTGGGAGGTGCAAGCTGGGAATGCAGGCTGATCTCATCTCCTGCTTGTGCTGCCTTAATTTCTGTCCGCAAAGCCTGTGCCCAGCATTAGATTTCTACCGCTTGGCACAGGCATTGATGGCAAAAATGACAGCCAGGGGGAAGCAGGAGACGCAATCTGATCCCTGGATTTTGCAAACTCACAGGCGAAGTGAATCTTTTGAAATTTGCACATCACAGTTCATTAGTGAAAGCAGCCATTTAATTCCCCAACTTCTGATCAAACCCGCTTACTACCGAGGTGTGTGGGTAAGAAACAATCATACATTACAGGGTTACTGAAATTAGCTCTTCGTACAAAGTTGATCCAGGGAGTAGTTCATTTGCCATCTTAGAGTCATGACTTATTTTCCTCCATAGAGGCAAATGGGAGAGGCTTCAGGATCAACTAGGAGCAGGCCTATACTGGCAATCTGTAGATCCTGGCAAATGCCAGAGGGGTTGCATAAGATGCCATAGACACAGGGGGCGCTGCTAACATGAGGCGCCTGAGGCGAGTTTCTCAACTCACCTCATGGTAGCAGTGCCCCCAAAGTTACCAGGGGCGGAAAAAAGCTGCTCCTGGTAACTTTAAGAGCTAAATTTATGGTTTTTAAAACAGAAATTCGGCTTTGCTAGTGCAGAGAGCACAACTGCTCTTGCTACACTAGCGATGCACCACCCCCCCGGACTCCCTGCGGCACACTAAAGATAAGCGTGGGGAGCAGCCTTCTTCCGGCGGCTCAGGTTCCAAAAACACCCTGCATAGACAGTCAGTCACTATTTGGGTCTCTGTGTGTACTTGAAATGCCGGGGCCTGCTGTGAATCCCAGTCCGGGCATGACTAGGAGTTAAGTAGGTTTCAGTTAGATGAAAAAGTTTAACTTGATGGACATGTGTCTTTTTTCAGGCTAAATTACTATGTTACTATGTATATTTTACCACCCCCCCCAAAACCAATTACAGCCAAATCCAAACATTTATTGCTCACAAGCAATATTGCAGCTTAGTCCACTTAGATCTTTTCTGCTTCGTCTACTTGGTAATGTCATTCAATCCAGCACTGAAACATCTCTGCTAACTTCTGTGTGATTCAAAAATTTTGCACATATCCTTTGATTTTTCTTTTTTGGTACATATTCAATTTATCGGTAAGAAACTGCATATCACAAGCTCATTCCAATTAAAATCCTCAATTTTGTAGCATAACATTATTGTGTAGATGTTTAATAGATGCTTGTAAGATATAGTCTTTTGAAATCCAGATGGCCTTATGCACCGCCATTTAGTGGCAAAATAATAAGTCTTAAATACAACATTGTGTGTTTGTTCGCTTTTGGTATTTTGCAAGTAAATAAAAAGTTACACCTTTCTATCATTGTCAGAGTAAATAGTAGCAACAGGATATATTAATAAAGCTTTGTAAAATGTGACACACATTTCTGTACCAGTCCATATAAAAGCTGGCATAATCAAAATGCACTACAGCAGTTGAAAATCCACCAGTATACAATGGCGTAAAACCAGTACAAATAAAGTAAAGGATAGTAGCTAGTAAAATTTGTCAAGATCTTATGCAGTGTTAGTAACTACAACAGCTTCTATGCAAGTCAGCTTTTCCCATATATTTCAACAAACCTGTAATTATGGGATTTGGGTAAACCCCGAATCCTATTTAAAAGATTTGTCCAAATACCGAATGGAATCCAATTCCTAATGTGCATATGCAAATTAGCTGCTTAAGGGTAAGGATTTGTGCCAGAGTCCTATTTACAAAATAAAGTGCAAAGTCTTTTGCCCCTTTATGTACAAAATACCTGCCAGTGCTATTTATTTTATGGGCAGGACTTAAGCATCACCTACTGTACCATGCTCAAATTAAAAGCATCGGGGAAGGTAGCTACAAGGGAAGCATTAAGTTTAGGCTGACTTTTGCCTGTGTGAATAGTGCTCTTCCTTTGGTGGCACAAGGCACAGGGCACAGTTTGCACCTTCCTTAGATACATATGGGCCATACTTTTGCACCCCTTGTTGCTCCAAAAATTATGCTTTTTGTTTTACAATACTATGTAATTTTCCTAAAGGTTACTTTCCTTTACTCTATGCATTCTGTTGCTGGAAGAAAATTACATTGTGATGGTCAAGAAGAGCAACCAGTTCCTGCAGTTGGCATTTATATTAGATGGCACTACTGAAAATTATCCTCACAGAGGCCATGTTAGAGCAGATTTCAGTCTGGTTGAGGCAGGTCATGGACAAGCCCTGGATGGCCAAAATGTTAAAGAATTTTCCTAGAGATTGTTGGCAGATTGCAGGTGTGATATGGCAGCTACAGATGGTTTCAGATCTATTCCTGTCTCCCCCTATTTCTGTATATTTTAAGAACACATATGATTTCTCTGTACAGAAAACAGTTTGGGCCCTGGCAGGCAGACATATCTCTCAATAACCATAAACACTTCCTGAAACATAAAGGGACTGAAGGCTGAAAGGTCAGATGTAGATGTTTTCTATATAACTATTCAGTCACTACATTCTAAAGGCAACATGTTACTTTCCTCTAGTTGATGCTACAAATGTATACAGACAAATCACTACAAAGCTATTTACATGAATTGTAAAGAAAAAACTGGGTCATATTAAACAAATAACAACAAATGTAACTTCGAATTGGATTCTAACTAATTTTGGGGTCATATTTAAATGGAACATTTTAAATAAGTTAAATGCATGGATTACCTTTAAGTTACCTCTTAGTATTTTATAGATTTTACTATTCTTAGTACTTTTGCAATTGGTCTCGTTATTTATTTTTTTAATAGTTTCAGAATTATTTGCGTTCCTCTTCTGCCTCTTTCCAGCTTTCAAATGGGGGTCACTGATCCTGCAGCCAAAAATCAGTTGCTCTATGAGGCTACACATTTTATTGTTACTTTTTCGTAGTCAAGCCCTCTCCTATTTATTTTCCAGTCTCTCATTCAAACCACTGCAAGTTGCTAGGGGACTACCTGTTTAAAAACCAAAATGATTTGTTTTGCATACACTGTACAATAAGAGGCATATCCTGCATGTAATATATACTACTAAATTATTAACTTATTAACAGGCTCGCCTGGGTTCTCTTTCCTGGAACTGATAAATCCTTAACTAACACGTTAATGCAAAGTCCTTGTTACCATGATTATACAGTGTATAAATGATGCATGGAATCAAATCATATAGTCATGTATTTACCAGTGCCAGCTCTAGAACAAAGGTAAAAGGGAGCTGGTGCATCTCAACATAAATAGGGTCTAATGGATCTTGGGTATTGTATTGTGGTTACCCCCCAGTTTAAATGGGATGACTACATTTTCATCCCCATTACTCTCACAGAAACCTAAAACTCTGCATACGGATTTAGCTTCCTAAGTGTAAAAGAGCATTTTAGCTTAAACTACTTCACACTTTGACTTAAAACATAATACCTGTTTAAAGGTCAAAGATCCTCTGTTAAAACATCTGCTGGCAAAAAGTGGAATTCAAAGAGCCAGATTAATTAACAGTAAAAGGTCACATATCCATATCAAAGCAGAGGGCTTACTAGTTCCAGTGTAACTTCTTGGTAGAGACTAAAAATAGACAACATCCTACCGGGGATGAGGGGATTAACAAGAGCAATGTACAACTGTAGGAAGCCCTCCTGAACCTAATTTCCAGAATAAGATGCACATCATTAGAACTAAAACACTGCCACCTTTAATTTTTGCTATAGCCATTTATCCCTTTTAAATTATATTTAAAACTATGTGGGGCAATTTAACAGGAAAGATCCCTATTAATTCACTTAATAACTAAGAATAAATGATTGGGGAAACTTTTTATTCAGACTATCACTGCCAATATGAAGAATATGACTAGTGACATGCTTCCCCCTGTGAAACTAACATTTGCAAAACATCACTGAAATTAAATTGAATATGCTATGGCTTGTGCAGATTTTGATTCAGAATGTAGTGGACAGATTTTAAGTAAATTAAATGCTTGTAAACACAAAACTTAAAGATATAAATATTTTGGAAGTTGCCTGCAGGAGGAAACTTTGTGCTACTTCAGAATGATTAAGAGATGAGTAGGCCTTTCCATTGGCAACTACTATCGTTGCAGGTGGAAAGGCATTTTGGAGTAGTTAGTCACCCACAATAGCAGAAATCTATTGACTGAAAAGCTCTGTGGGTCCATAGCCTAAAGCTTTAATCTTTTCTAAACTGCTATTGCTCCAGTCTCACTTCCCATAGCCCATAGTCCACAATACTATTAGTTTGTGTCACAATACTATAAGTTTGTGCCAGCATGGTTTTATGCGTAACAGATCTTGCCAGACTAATTTAGTCGCCTTTTATGAGGAGGTGAGCAGGAACCTTGATGCTGGAATGGCAGTTGATGTCATCTACTTGGACTTTGCTAAAGCGTTTGATACAGTACCTCACAGAAGGTTAATGATCAAATTAAGGAATATTGGCCTAGAACATAATATTTGTAATTGGATAGAGAACTGGCTGAAGGATAGAGTACAAAGAGTGGTGGTAAATGGAACATTTTCTAATTGGACCAGTGGGGTTAGTGGAGTACCGCAGGGGTCAGTCCTTGGTCCTTTGCTTTTTAACTTGTTTATTAATGACCTGGAGGTGGGCATAGACAGTACTGTTTCTATTTTTGCTGAAGACACTAAATTGTGCAAAACTATAAGTTCCATGCAGGATGCTGCCGCTTTGCAGAGCGATTTGACAAAATTGGAAAACTGGGCAGCAAACTGGAAAATGAGGTTCAACGTTGACAAGTGCAAAGTTATGCACTTTGGTAGAAATAATATAAACGCGAACTATCTACTGAATGGTAGTGTGTTGGGGGTATCCTTAATGGAGAAGGATCTAGGGGTTTTTTGTAGATCACAAGTTGTCTAATTCCAGGCAGTGTCATTCTGTGGCTACTACAGCAAATAAAGTGCTGTCTTGTATAAAAAAGGGCATTGACTCAAGGGATGAAAACATATTTTTGCCTCTTTATAGGACCCTGGTAAGGCCTCACCTTGAGTATGCAGTGCAGTTTTGGGCTCCAGTCCTTAAGAAGGATATTAATGAGTTGGAGAGAGTGCAGAGACGTGCAACTAAACTGGTAAAGGGGATGGAAGATTTAAACTATGAGGTTAGACTGTCGAGGTTGGGGTTGTTTTCTCTGGAAAAGAGGCTCTTGCGAGGGGACATGATTACTCTGTACAAGTACATTAGAGGGGATTATAGGCAGATGGGGGATGTTCTTTTTTTCCCATAAAAACAATCCGCGCACCAGAGGTCACCCCTATAGATTAGAGGAACAGAGCTTCCATTTGAAGCAGCGTAAGTGGTTTTTCACGGTGAGGGCAGTGAGGTTGGGGAATGCCCTTCCTAGTGATGTGGTAATGGCAGATTCTGTTAATGCCTTTAAGAGGGGCCTGGATGAGTTTTTGAACAAGCAGAATATCCAAGGCTATTGTGATACTAATATCTACAGTTAGTACTAGTGGTTGTATTTATAGTTTATGTATGTGAGTGTATAGATTGGTAAGTATAGGTTGTGTGCTGGGTTTACTCGGATGGGTTGAACTTGATGGACAATGGTCTTTTTTCAACCCTATGTAACTATGTAACTATGTAACATAGTCCTAATGGTAAGTTGCAAATAGGAGTTGTCAGTCACAGGTTTGAAAGGCCCTGTATCCTTAATTACAACAAGGACAACAATACAGGCAAATATTACTGCAGCAAAATTTCAAGGTATAGTAAGATATAAAAGAATATTTAAGAAGGCTTTTTAACCACATTACCACCATTTTAACACTCTGGGTAAGATTCCTTCTTGATAGTGGAACAGCCAATGAAATGATATCATATGGTTTTTGTGGGTTATTTACATCAACATCACTGAACAGGATGTTTGAATTTAACCGCATCACTATTTTACAAAGGTTTTACACAGAAGTGAAAAAAGGCCCATGTATTTATAGATCTCAGATAGCAAAAAGTACTTGCTTAACAATTGTTTATTCAGTTACAACAGACTTGAGTCTGACATGTCTTTTTTGGTGCCTGGCACAAAGATAATATTTTACATTCCAATTTGCATAAAAATGCCAAAAAGAAAATGCAAATAAAAAACTGTATTTCATGGAACAAAGTAACAAAAAACATTTGAATGATGATTTAATCTAAGAAGTGATTGTACATTCTGAATGAAGTACATAATATGCAGTATCAACAAAAGTGTTTAATGTCTCTTAATGTCAGAAAAATCAGAAATTACAAGGGTATTTGGTATTACATTATGTACTCTTTCTGAACATCTGAAAAGTTATAGAATTATGCACAAGGCTACCCATGATGAAAGGGTGCATGAACACTATCCAATGTCTTATGTGTATATATATAATACACAATAATAAACAATATATGGACAAACAATCACTGTTTTGCTTAAAGGGGAGGGCATTTCTTAGTAGCTTAATGCACAGAATGTCTTAATGTCCTATATATTGATAATGGGTGAGTGCAGAGGATCTCTTGTTGTTGTTTGTATGTATTTTATGGTCACAACCGCATTGCGCCCCCGCCTAATGATTAAAAGTTTAGTGGTTGAGCACAACTTTTCCTTTTTTTTGCTATAGTTTATACAGGAGCAGTGGCCAGCTCCATGTTGTAGCTCCCACCCTTCCCAGCTGCAGTCAGGTGATCCCAGTGGAGCCAATAAAAGGGCAACCATATGGGGGTTTTAACCTTAAAAGCAAGAAAGTTGCAGGTAAAACTTAGTCCCTTTGCTAAATGTATATTGAAATAGTAGAATTCTTAATGAATCGCTTAAGTCAGTGTAGGACTGGCCAGAAGGGATGACTTTGACGCAGTTGGCCAGCTTGAAGTATATTGCAATATATGGACAAACAATCCCTGTTTTGCTTAAAGGGGAGGGCATTTCTTATTAGCTTAATGCACAGAATGTCTTAATGTTCTATATATATTGATAATGGGTGAGTGCAGAGGATCTCTTGTTGTTGTTTGTTTGTATATGTATATATATATATATATATATATATATACACACACACACTATTTCACAGATTGAGAGAAATCCATTTTAGTTTGCCTGGCAAGGACAATTTTCCACCCCACTTTGGCTGGCTGTGTCATTCAACCCCCTTTCTCACCTTTTTCCATATTGTTGTTGTAATGTAATATATGAGATTATAATATAGGTTTAGAACACTGACATGGTTGGAGTGGTTTATCTTATTGCCCTGTTCACATAGCCACCATCCTTTATTAATATATTGTGATTCTTAAATTTGTTAGAACATTACCAGAAAAAGCTGTCTAGCAGGAGGGCTGCCATGTTTCCTACTTTCCAAGCCCACACATGTAAAAAAATCAGCAGCACACATATTAGTAGAGTTACAAATTAATAAACTTAAGAAAAACTATTTAAGGAGACAGGGAGTAAGAACAAAATACTACATATGAAATTTAGAAAAGCCTATTTGCAAAATTGTTTCTTTCAGCTGCACATGCACTTTGACCATATACAGGTATGGAACCTGTTATTCAGAATGCTCGGGACTTGGGGTTTTCTGGATAAGGGATCATTACCGTAATTTGGAGTTCTTTACATTAAGGGGCACATTTACTAATCCATGAACGTCCGAAAAGCATCCGAATGCGTTTTTTTCGTAATGATCGATATTTTGCGTTTTTTTCGTAAATTGTCACGACTTTTTCGTAGCCATTACGACTTGCTAGTAAATTGTCGCGACTTTTTCGTAGCCATTACTACTTGCTCGGAAATTGTAGCGACTTTTTCGTAGCCTTCGTGCCGAGTACGAAAGTTTTGGATTCATTCAAGCTTCAGTATCGTGACTTTCCTTGGGCCAGGTTGGAGCTGCAGCGTGCCATTGAGCCCTATGGGAGACTTTCCTTGGGCCGGGTTGGAGCTGCAGAGTGCCATTGAGCCCTATGGGAGACTTTCCTTTGGTCAGGTTGGAGCTGCAGAGTGCCATTGAGTCCTATGGGAGGCTTCCAAAATCATGCAAAGTCGCAAAGGTTTGCCCGCCGTTTACGAGCGCTCAATACTAAAAAGCCGCGACAATATACGAGCAAGTCGTAATGGCTATGAAAATGTCACGGCAATTTACAAGCAAGTCGTAATGGCTACGAAAAAGTCGCGAAAATTTACGAAAAATCGCAAAATGTTTGTTTCGAATCCGATTTTTTCCCATTCGGGTTTCGGATTTGTGGGTTAGTAAATCAGCCCCTTAGTCTACTAAAAAAATAATTTAAACTAATTAATTAAACCCAATTAGACTGTTTGCCTTCAATAGGGATTAATTATAGCTTAGTTACCACCAAGTATAAGGATCTGTTTTATTATTATAGAAAAAAAAGAAATCATTATTTGCTAATCATGGAGTCTATGAGTCTATGAGAGATGGCCTTCTCAAAATTTGGAACTTTCTTAATAGCAGGTTTGTGAATAATGGATCCCATATCCCTGTATATACTGTACATGCATCACTGAACAAAAGGTATATATATATAAAGGTATATGTCTCACACAGGAATTGCATCAACTACACACAAGCTTCCAAAATGCCCAATATGCAGCCTCCAACAATTATTATTATTATTATTATTATTATTATTATTATTATTAATAACAGATAATCCCCAACATATTCCGAAACACTGTACAATAAATACATACTGATTTACACAGAAAAACAGGCAATAACCAATACAAGAAAAAAGAGTGCTCTGCCCAAAAGAGATTGCACATATGAGAGTTTCCAACATAGGTGTCATTTAAACAGTCGGTGTTGTTATTGGTTGCAGCTTCAGAGACAACTCCTTTTCCACTTGCTGGTGACTAACAATCTACCAATTTCTCATTACTGAAAAAAAAGAGCATCACAGACACTGCTACACAAGCACAATAGCAAAAAGTACAGGAATGCATAATTGGAGAGCCCAGGAACCCAGATGTTTCTATCCCTGTATCCTTTTGTCTGGTTTTCAGATCAATAAAACTGCAACATTCTTTACAGATGAGTCAGAACCTGAACTGTTCAATTTAAAACCAGTCAAACAGCTGAGAGATTGGCTAATATGTATTATACTGTGTGGCTAGATATTAAAAAAAATGATAATGATGATGATGATGATGATATGAAAAAAAATGGTAATCATTTTCATTACCTTGTTTAAAGCAGAACTAAAGCTTAACAAAGAATTATACTGTAAATGCTTCACCTTATCTTTTGGGCTTCTGTACCAGCCCAAGGCCACAGTAGCCATTTAGTAGTAAAGATCTATTCCTCCAGTAGATAACGTTTTATTCTTTTCTGCTGATTTACAGTACATGCCCTGTTCTGCTGTTAGTTACCTAAGCGTAGGGATTGGTTTGCCATGTACAGTATATATAAACAATGTGAAATTTAAGCTACAAGGATGATAATTAATTTGAATTCTCATTATATAGCAGCATATAAACCAGTTTATTCTGCATCAGAACAGATTCATACTCAGCCCTGCGGTATCAGCTTCAATGGCTGATGTAACCTCTCTTTCTGTTAGGATCATTTTTGAAAACTATTAAGCCTAGCCTCTAAATAGCAGCCCAAAGCAAAATGAACATGTGCAGTGTCCGTGACACACAAAATCAGAAGATGAAGGGCTGCTGTGGGCAACTTGTTATAGACTTTGGAACCTCAGGTATAGTACAGGTATCGGACCCCTTATCCGGAAACCCATTATCCAAGTTCCAAATTACGGAAATGCCATCTCCCATAGACTCAATTTTAATCAAATAATTGACATTTTTAAAACTGATTTCCTTTTTCACTTTAATAATAAAACAGTACCTTGTACTTGATCCCAACTAAGATAAAATGAATCCTTATTAGAGCCAAAACAATTCTATTGGGTTTAATTACTGTTTAAATATTTTTTTTTAGCAGACTTAAGGTAGGAGATCCGAATTACAGAAAGACCCCTTATCTGAAAATTCCCAGGTCCTGAGCATTCTGGACATTGGGTTCCATACCTGTATATAAAATACAGTATTTCCTGTCATAGTCTGTTTTAGGATTAGTTCACCTTTCATTTTTAATCAATTTAATGAGTAAGTAAGAGAGGTATTTTAATCACCATATAAGTTTATTCCTCTAACCACCAATAAGAAGAAAATCCTAACAACTAAGTAAATCAGAAATCTAACATACTGGGTCACACCACTTTATTTTACCAATGCATGACACTAACAAGATGCCTCAGTGCCAGCATTATTTACTAGTATGTTACAAATATCTCCATAATTACCTTTTGCAAATTTTTTATGAGTACTCTTAAGTAGTTATTTAAAAACTGAGCTTGCAATGAGTCAGCAGCATGTTGGCATTAAAAGTTCAAAGTCTGAGCTTGAAACATTTACATTAGCTAAGGTAAGACAGAAAGATACCTCCCTGCAAAGATAAGGCTTAAAATAAATATTACTTTACATATTGTTCCAAAAGAAGCCAGTTTGCATCCATCTTCTTTTTATGAGACTAAAGGAGAAATTGAGGGAAAGAAAAAAGAAATTGCGAATGGGATGGGAAAATAAGTGGGGGATAGAACAAAGGAAAGGAATCAAAAGAAAAGAAGGAAGCAGTGAATGAATGATATAATTATGAAAAGAAAGTAAGGTTTAAGGTGTCCTGGTGTGTTACTATTTCGCCAGTGTGAACCACCAATCAGTCAGAGTAAAAATATGGCATAAGAAACACAACTGACAACTAACAGATTATATTAATATCAACAGAACATAATCTGTTCATACATATTTCCATGTACTTTTGAAAGAGGGTACAGAAGGGAAACTGCGTGAGAGCAGATGGGGGGAAATCAAATGTCAAAAGGGGGAAGAGTGAGCAGATAAAAAGGGTAAGGCATATAAAAAAAGAGGCACATACAAGGGAGGAGGTAGTTAAGAGCATAAAAAAGTAAAAGTAGATCACTGCAGAAATTTAGAGACAGTATGGGAGGTGAGAAGGATCCTTAATGCTGAAATGGCAGTGGATGTTATCTACTTGGACTTTGCTAAAGTATTTGATACAGTACCTCACAGAAAGTTAATAATAAAATTGAGGATTATTGTCCTAGAACATAATATTTGTAATTGGATAGAGAACTGGCTGAAGGATAGATTACAAAGAGTGGTGGTAAATGGAACATTTTCTAATTGGACCAGTGTGGTTAGTGGAGTACCGCAGGGGTCTGTCCTTGGGCCTTTGCTTTTTAACTTGTTTAATTGCTAGGAGTTGGCGCTCATCAAAATAATTAATAAAATTCAGAACAAATTTAAAAATCGCTGCGAAATGTTATTACAATTTTATTACAATCTGAAGGAGCGCATGACACAAGACGCGAGCAGTCCGACCGCACAGGCACGGAAGGAGGGCCACCCACTGGTAGAAGAGTAAGTTCTGGGATGCCTTTTACACACTCTGCTCACTTGTATTTCATTTTCTTTTTTAGTTATTTTATATATTACTTTGCCTATCCCTATTTTAGCCATGAGAGGTATATTATGCTAATCCGATATTGTACGGACCCCTAAACAAATGCATATTGGTACCCAAGTAATTTAGTAGTGGGGTAGTATTAGTAGGAATTAATTAGTGTAAAGGGATTATGACCTGTGTCTTTAGCCCATTAAGGGATTGTGACACCCACCTTTTTAAGGTATTGTAAGAGCCTTTTAACCCTTAAAGGCAGTGTGATCCAGAGGGATTGGGGTTTTTAACGGTGTTAGAGGAGCCTTTTTAACTTATAAAGGGAGTGTGAACTTGATATGATTAAAGCACTGTTCACTCTGAACTAGAATTGCTTCTTGCCCAGAATTGGAAATGTGATTATAATCTACATATAAGGCACTTTTTTTGTCTGATAACTGCATTTACATATATTATAAGCTTTATTTATATATACTTACACTTTCATTATATTTATTATTTTTTGTAAATTTCTTGGAATTTTATTTTGGATATTTTATTGATTTAAAAACACAAGTGGATTGTAATAAAATTTTGGAGCGTTTTTTAACTTTCTTCTGAAGTGTATTAATTATTTTGATGAGCGCCAACTCCTAGCAATTAATATATTTACTTCACATGGGATTAGGTGGAGGAAGGCAGCTCTAATTATTATATTAATCATTGTTGAATTTACACTGTATACATACACTATTAAAGGTGAGGTTGTTTATTGGTATAAAACTATAATAACAAACACAAAATCTCCCCCCCCCTTTTTTTTTCTTTTGTGGGTCTGCTTTCACATGTCGTTTTTTCACGGTTTTTATTTTACACCTAGGCGCGGATTTAGTTGTTTTAACACTTTTTAACTTGTTAATTAATGACATGGAGGTGGGCATAAAAAGTACTGTTTCTATTTTTGCTGACGACACTAAATTGTGCAAAACTATAAGTTCCATGCAGGATGCTGCCGCTTTGCTGAGCAATTTGACAAAATTGGCAAACTGGAAAATGAGGTTCAGTGTTGAAAAGTACAAAGTTATGCACTCTGGTAGAAATAATATAAATGCAAGTTATACGCTAAATGGTAGTGTTTTGGGGGTATCCTTAATTGAAAAGGATCTGGGGACTTTTATAGATAACTTAATTTAAGAAGAGCAGCGCCCTCTATATCGCACTCGATTATAAGTCTCAACCAATTAATGATTCAAGCAGGTGGAAAACATAATCAGTATTAAAAACTATTCATTTATTTCTATACGTAAAATTGATCAAAGGTATTTTATTAAATAGAATTCATATTGATAATTAACATCTCATAAAAAAGAAAAATTCCATATACTAATAGCGGGGGGATTTAGTCAGCGGTTGTTATTTGCCCAGGTAGTGGATCTTCAAATGCCTGATTTTTGTAGATAACAAGTTGTCTAATTCTATCAGTGTCATTCAGTAGCTAATAAAGCAAATAAAGTGTATAAAAAAGGGCATTGACTCAAGGGATGAAAACATAATTTTGCGTCTGTATAGGTCCCTGGTAAGGCCTCACCTTGAGTATGCGGTGCAGTTTTGGGCTCCAGTCCTTAAGAAGGATATTAATGAGCTGGAGAGAGTGCAGAGACTGCAACTAAACTGGTTAAGGGGATGGAAGATTTAAACTATGAGGTTAGACTGTCAATGTTGGGGTTGTTTTCTCTGGAAAAAATGTGCATGTGAGGGGACATGATTAGTCTGTACAAGTACATTATAGGCAGATAGGGGGTGTTAATTTTTCCCATAAAAACGATCAACGCACCAGAGGCCACCCCTTTAGACCTGCGGAACGGAACTTTCATTTGAAGCAGCATAGGTGGTTTTTCACGGTGAGGACAGTGAGGTTGGGGAATGCCCTTCCTAAAGATGCTGTAATGGCAGATAGTATCCAAGGCTATTGTGATACTAAAATATACAGTTGGTATATATGGTTTATGTATCTAAGTATATAAATAGGTCACTATAGGTTGTGTGTGCTGCGTTCGCTTGGAAGGGTTGAACTTGATGGACTCTGGTCTTTTTTCACAGCCTAACATCTGAGGAGAGAACCACACTGAAGGAAAATAGTGTAGAAACAACATAATTCTGACAAAGAAAGTAGGTGAAAAAAAAGAGACAAGGAAATAAATCTCTTTAACTTAAATAAGCCCAAACAGATGACAGAAAGAAAGAACAGAAGAAGGGAGCAGGTCTGATCATGAAAACATTGCACAAAAGTTAAGGTGAATGCAGAGGTCTGAGCATGTATGCTTTATTACACATTTGTTGACCTTGAAGTGATTTGGCCACTCAACTTAATAATTTAATTTTCTTTTGTATCTTTTGTATCTTAAACTAATAGAGACTAGTACACCAAGAGCAATGGTACAGCTATGTGCCAACCGAGTACATACATCTATGGTTAAACAGCAATAAGTCGAACTCTAAAGTCAGTGAAACATAAGACGATTCAGAGCATATTGTTGCCTAATCCATTTACAGTGTATCAGGTGGGTGAAATTTCTCCAATAATTTCTATGGCAGTTTCCCTGGCCCACGGGTGAACTGGCAAGTCAGAATATTAGCACTTAAAATGATTGGCTTCCACATTTTTTGGCAATAGTCCCCTGACCAAAAGTTCAACCCTGGATAAAGGCAATTGCCATATAGACGATTGGAGGGAAGATAACCTTTGTGACTCTATATTTAAATTATATTTGACATGAATAATGTATAAAATAGGTGCTACATACTGTAAATAACAGGAAATGTTTAAAACATTGCCTTCCTCTTCTATCCCTTTCCAGCTTGTTGTCTGATTGGTAGGGGTCATGTACCCTGGCAGCCAAAAAACGACTTATCTGTAAGCCTGCAATTTACTGTTTTATTACACTTTATTACATCTCTTTTTATTATGGCTTTCGACTATTCATTTTCCAGTAATTCAAGCTACTGTACACGCTAGATATAACTTCCTTTCTGCCTGAATTTGTCCTATTGCTTTCATTGGGTTTACCAGACCTCAGGCACTATAAATTAAATAATACAGTTATCTGTTTTTAATGGACTATTGCCCCTTTAATGCATGGTGTTAGTTCATATGCCTTTTTTTGTGCAAATCATTTTACATACCTTTGTTATTTTTTCCCTTAAAAGTTGAAAATCAATTTAAGAATGCTACATTGATACCCTGACAATACTTTTTATTATATGCACTAGTTTCATGCAGTGATGTGATGTAATGAAATTCAAACCAGTGGCTTGCTGTCACCACCTATTTATATCTGTCATAATTCCCCTAATTTCCCCTATCATGTTTTTTGTTTCTACTGATGGCAATAATAAAGTGCACAGGGGCAAATAATGTGCTACTGAATTTCTGCTTCCTAAGCTCCACATACGTATTGTAATGTGTGAAATGGCTAAAACAGTGCTTTTAGAAAAAATAACATAGTTTCTCTCTTATAGTTAACTGGAGCAGCAAAAATAGACCAAGATAGGAAGTTACAATAATTAACCCTCGTAGAAATATTCAACTACTGTGCAACTAGCTTGTGTGTTAGGCACTTTGCTTCCTTTAAAATACTAATGCCTGATTGCAGACAGCTAGTCTATCCTATTGCAAAGTATTTAATGAAGCTGATAAGCCCTGCAGCATTTGAATTATAGGATAAGGGCAAACAAGTGTTTGATCAGTCCCTTCCATCTCGACGCTGCTCCATATGTTTCAGGCACAGCATTTCCTAATTAATATTAGACAGGGTTAATTATTATCAGACAGCAGCAAAACTCAGAAAAGCCCATGTTTTTTCGAAGAATAATCTGGAAACTCGATAACTTTAAAAAATAACCTTTAAAAGCTGTGTGACAAAAGTGATTTGTAACTAATTCAAATGTACATAAAATACTAGCACAGAAACCAGGGCAGTCTACATCAGACTAAATCAGTTAGTATTTATATATCAGCTTCTTTGACTGATGTAAACTGACTTTTTTTTCTAATGACTTTACTATTTCAATTCATCCCTTAGCTTAGCTACGCTTAGCCGGACTCAAACACAACCAAGTTTTCCAGGCTTTACCTCATTTCAACCTTGGACCATGCAACAAGTTAAAGAAACCTGTTTTAAAGCTCCCAGGTTTTTCCTCTTTAGCCTCCCATCTGCTGAAACAGGTGGCTGTGTCTGGGGACCCTGGTGTTAAATGAGCATAGTAAAGAGTTCTGCTCTTGAGGGACAACCCTTCTAAAGAAAGATGGGGAACAGGCACCCCATGAACTAAGTTAGTTAGATTATAGGACTTTCTAGGAATGTAAGCTAGGCGAGCCCCACTTAACGACTGATAGCTGGAGATAGCCTTTCCTTTTTTGGCATAACTGGCCTAATGGACCATAGTGTGAAGGGATTTCAGGCTGTATGTATCCCCAGTAGAGAAGATACAGACCACTAGCTGGTAACTTTAGTAATGTGCATATTAACCTACGAAGCATCTCCACGGTGATGTCACAATTCTGGCTCTATCAGTGATTGTATATGACTGTATAACAATACTACCTCAATTGATCTGTAAGTATTAACCCTGTGGCGCTTTAACAATAAAGCCTTTTCATTTGTTTGCAAGAGCCTTTGGTGTCCCATTTTTTACACAGCAGCAGAAAGGTGTAGTGTCACAACATGATTTCCCGTCCTCTTTCCCCATCGAGGGCCCATCTGGGTAAGAGAGTCCAGTATGACCCAAGTTCTACCTTCACTAGCTGGAAAGGCACTTTTAAACCAAGATAGGGTTAAACCAACTTCTGTACTATACATACAGTATAATACAGTATTTTGTATCCTTGTTCTTTTTAGTTTTTCTTTATAAAATAGTGCCCAGCATTACAGATAAAACCTCTGTACAGAAAATACTAAACTGTAAGTATTCCAACTAATAGTCGCCATGCATTATATTAATATGTACCTACATCTATCCTTTCCTTTAGCTTCGATATTAAAAATAAACGTGCTTTCTACAAGTTTATTATGCTGCCAATGATTTGTTTGGGGGGAAAGTATTTTCATTGTGAATATAAATTATATATTATGCCTGGCCTGGCTAGGATGGCAGTCCTGATTTATCCATCTGCTGCTACTTTTTTCCAGTCACCTCTTCATATTTCATTGGTGCCTTTAATGAAGACCTAAAGCTTAACTAAGGAAGTAGCCTAGAAATGCTGTACATTATGTTTTGGGCTTCTGTACCAGCCCACGGCAACCACATGTCTTTAGCAGGGAAGATCTGTGCCTCTCAAGATGCCCTAGTAGCTCCTCATCTTCTTTTCTGCTGATTCACTGCACATGCTCTGTGCTGCTGTCAGTTACTGAGCTTAGGGACCTATGCGCAATATACTGTATATATAGAATATAAATGTCACAATATAAGGCTGATTAGTAAATAATACAGATTGTTAGTGCATGGCAGCTCTGAAACCAATGCAGGTAGCATAAAAAAATCAATAATCAGCTCTGTTGTTTTACCATTTATGACAAGCAAACCTCATTTTTTGCTTTATAATTTGCTACAGCCCCTTAAAGACAAATATAAACAAATAATAATACTATAAGAAAATAAGAAAACAATTGCTAATCCTTTGTATAAATAGCACTACTTCTTCAACATTATTCATGGCAGTGTAAATGCGTTGTTTCATATCAGTTTCAGTTTAGATAAATTACAAAGCTGTGTTCTTGTGAACATTTTGACTGGGTTTCTGTTTTCACTTCCTCACTTTCTGAGTAAATTTATTCAAGATTTTTCTGACCAGAGCACTGTAACCCAAAAAAAAATATGTCCTCAAACAAGATTCTTAACTCTTTTCCCGAAAACCTCTATTCATACCAAGGATTTATAAGCAAATATAACCTTAAGCAATACACTTTATGCTAAATATCTTATACAATTTCATTAGATATACAGTACATAGGGACTGCTAGGATATCCAAACCTATGCCTATCTGTATCTATTGCAGCTCAGTTTCAAAATTATGGCAAATGGTAAATCAGAATTATTAACACAATAAATAAGTAAGATGTTACAAAAGAATCTATCTTTTTAAACATTCCCCTTAAAAGCACCATTTATAATCTCAAAAACTGAGATTAGAAGGAATATTGCTTTATACTGGAAGTACATTTGAATCTCAAACATCTGGATGAAAGTGATACCTATAAACTGTTGGTAAGAATGTTGCTATATGAAAGTGGTACCTTTAACAGCCAAGTGAAACTTAAGGAACTCTACATTTATTGTGCCACTGCTGAGCATAATTCCCTAGATTATGAAATAAAGAATGGTATAATTACCCAAGGGAAGACAGTCCACTGTCTGCAGTTTGGTTTTCTAACTCAGTCTCCTCCTCATCCTCTTCTACTTCTGCCAGCTCCACTTCCCTCCAACTCGCCCTGGGTGCTTTGTAGGTCATGCTTTCAGTTCTTCCATGGGATCTCCCTTCTTCATCAGGCTGCTGGAGCTAAGAGTTCTTGTGTCAGTTGTACTACCTGAGCGCACACACAGTGTGAAACTTAGCTAGCCAGACCTGCTTAACTTAACAAAAACAAGGAAGTCATGCAGTCTCCACCCACTATCACTGTGCAGTCACTGATCAACTGCAAGAGAGGAACTGCTTCATGACAGCAGCAGTTCTGATGGAGTGTCAGTGCTTCAGGTGACATTCTATACAATACATATCATTTAATTCTCTTACAAGGAAGTAGGTTGCAGATCTAATAAATACAAAGAAACATTGCTAGCATTCTTTTCTTTTTATTTATGAGCAGAACAAATAATAGGCAGAATAAAGAGTGACATTGTTTTATACTTGAGTACATAGGTAGTTCTACATATAAAATCAGATGTCTCTATGTATTCGTTCCAAGAACTAAACCACAAATTATATGGAATGTACCTGGTTCTTATTATGCTTACGTACAAGATAATTTATCCTTTAGCCTTTAGTGGATGATAAAAAAGTTTTTTAAATGCATTATAAGAGTTAGCTCTAATTCTAAATAATTCTTTAGATTTTCAGCTTTAGTGTAGTGTTTCTTCTGGTTTTTTTTCCACTGGGTGCAGATTAAAGCTGGGAAGTTAGCTTTGAGCCCAACAAATTAGTTTAAAAGCTATTATCATTATCATTTTTTCTTATCATTTTTAATTGCCTGTGCCACGTGCAAGTTTAGGAAGACAGCGGCAGCTTATGGAACTAAATGCATAGCTAAAGTCTTGGTGTAGGAAGGAAGGGTTTGAGTTCCTAGTGCACTGGGCTGACTTTTCCTTGGGGTACAACATACCTACATACCTACATAGCCATGGCAGATTGCACCTCAATGGAAGGAGGTCCTCTGTGCTAGAGGAAAGAATGGGTAAAAGGCTAGAGGAGAGTTTAAACTAGGCAAGGGGTGTGGGTGAGCTAGAGTATTATGGGGAAGCTATTATAGACTTGGCAGTGGGATTAGTAAGGGTTAGAGGGGAGAGAGGGGGGCATACAATTTACAAACTAAGGAGATCCCTCTGATACAACGAAAACAGGCTAATAATAACCTTACCGCTAACTTGCCATTAAAAAATTTAAATGTGAGAGGGAAAAGTATGTGTGCTGGTAAATACACAGAGCTTGTCAGGTAAATTAGGAGAGCTGGGATAAACAAGTGACTGGGCTGCGAATATAAATGGTTACGCTCTTTTTAGGAAGGACAGAAGTATTAGAAAGGGTGGATGAGTTTGTCTGTATGCAAAGCCAGAATTAAAGCCACGAGTAAAAGAAATTACCAGGGACAGCAAAGGGGAGGGTGTGGAATTCCTTTGGGCAGAAATTTCAGCAGGGCTAAAGGTTACAAAGAAAATGATCATTGGTGTATGCTAAAAACCACCCCACAAAGTGAGGAAAATGAAGCCCAGCTGCTATTACAAATGGGGGAGGCCTCACAACTAGATCAAGTTGTTATTATGGGGGGGATTTCATTTTCATGACCATCACTGTTTTTGAAGGGCAGAATTTATTGACAGTGGCCAAGAAGGTTTTACTCAATGCAACAAAGATCAAAGGATAAACATTTCACACAAAGAAAGCAGTTATATCCAGCTTGCTCTTTCCTCACCAAATGGCACACACATATTGACAGGTATGACATATAAACCAACATTTCCTGTGTTGAAATAGGAAATTTCTGCTGTAATAATGTCTAACTAATCCTGCTCTAAATTTCTGTAGTATAATCCCTCCAGCTCAGCACTCCTATTCAGGAAAATGCTTAGTCAACACTTACATGGAATTTATTTCACAATTCATTTATTGCAAGTGATAATATGGACACATGTAAATACATTTGTAAAGGACCAGAGTGGGTGTAAAACTACACATATGGCCAGACATGCTATAGGTTTAGTTTTTTTCCTACTCAGTATTGAACGTCATGGCCAAAATTAATAAAAAGTAGAATAAACATTATTAAAGCATTTTTCAAATTTCAACATTAATTTACTCTACCAGAAACATAAACGAATATGTAAACCCTAAATAGCCTCCAGATGAACTTCATGATCTAATCCCACATGTCTAATTTTTCAGACTGATCCCTGTGCCCAAAATACAAATTCTTGCACTAATGAAGAGAATATCCTGCCTGTAACTATGAATGTGTATGTGTAGTTGTATTTGCCCATGCAATATATATGTTGTCCTGTGATGATGAAATCCAACTAGATCTGCTTCTCTTGGGTCTCTTTAAACCAGTGGTTCTCAACCTTCCTAATGCCGTGACCCTTTAATACAGTTCCTCATGTTGTGGTGACCCCCAACCATAAAATGATTCCTAAGACCATCGGAACTATGTGTTTTCCGATGGTCTTGGGCGACCCCTGTGAAAGGGTCGTTCGACCCCCAAAGGGGTCCCAACCCATAGGTTTAAACTATATATTCACTTTAACCTACAAGGAAACTATACATGTACAGTTAAAATGGCAGATGAGAAACTTGGACCCAGCACTGTAATAAAGACTTGGCCCAGCCTATAGATTACAAACACTACGAGTTCTCCCAGTTATTCTGGGACCTTTCTGTAATTTTGATCTTCATACTTTAAGTCTGCTAAAAAATAATTTAAACATGAAATGAATCCATTAGGACTGAAGAAGAAGGCTATGGCATGTGATAACAGTTTTTTCATGTCTCAGAATTTATTTAAATTTTTCTAAATCTATCTTTTTAATGAATTCCAGTGATCATTATGGATCAATAAGAACTTATATTTGACAATGTTTTTTCATACATCTCCCCTGTTGTATAAAAGCAGAGGCTAAGGTGTATTATATGACGAGTATTCTGCTGACTGTTTGTCACATTTAATAGTAAAGGTACAGATGAAGCGCAGGTTTTCCCAAAACTTAACTAGTTACAAGATAACACAGGCTATCCTGTTGTGTTATCTCGTGCCATCTCCCTGCTGTGTCAGGGGAAAAAAAGCCTTCTTAGGCTGTTATTCTGTTTTCAGACAGCAGGTGGTGCCTGGAAAGTAACGTTAACATGCACAGTAGGGGGTCCATTTTGACACCAGACTTCTCCAGCCTTATCTTTTTTCTGGAATGTGGGAAGTGCTAAGAGTGATTAAGATTACCCCCTGGTAAAAGCAAATAGAGCACTAGTCTCTCCTGTGGGTAATTACACACTGGGCTGTTTCTGGGCAAATCCAGTTGGTACAACGTATATCAGGTGCATAATCATACATTTTTAATACTGTAGTTTGGCATTTTTCCCTCCTCTTTTCACATTATGCAATTTTGTTTTCCTCAATCATTTAACTATTAGAGTTCCCAGATCCCTGCAAAGAATGGGCCCAGACAATAAATAAGTTCCCTTTTCTCTGTAATAATAAAACAGTACCTGTACTTGATGCCAACTAAGATATAATTACCCCTTATTGGGGCAGAACAGCCCTATTGGGTTTATTTAATGGTTAAATGATTCCCTTTTCTCTGTAATAATAAAACAGTACCTGCACTTGATCCCAACTAAGATATAATTACCCCTTATTGGGGGCAGAACAGGCCTATTGGGTTTATTTAATGGTTAAATGATTCCCTTTTCTCTGTAATAATAAAACAGTACCTGTACTTGATCCCAACTAAGATATAATTACCCCTTATTGGGGGCAGAACAGCCCTATTGGGTTTATTTAATGGTTAAATGATTCCCTTTTCTCTGTAATAATAAAACAGTACCTGTACTTGATCCCAACTAAGATATAATTACCCCTTATTGGGGGCAAAACAGCCCTATTGGGTTTATTTAATGGTTAAATGATTCCCTTTTCTCTGTAATAATAAAACAGTACCTGTACTTGATCCCAACTAAGATATAATTACCCCTTATTGGGGGCAGAACAGCCCTATTGGGTTTATTTCATGCTTAAATGATTCCCTTTTCTCTGTAATAATAAAATAGTACCTGTATTTTATACTGGTTTTTTTTGTGGTTAGGATGGTTTTGAGAGAGGGCCATTTGTATAACTCAGCCTGCAGCCTTGTGCTTTATATGGGCACAGAACCCCTCAGTGACTTCTAAAATCCTTATCATTTACAGTAGGGGGTACAATATCCCTTATAATACATGAGTGATACTCAGAGTTCCCTGTATAACTCAGCCTGCAGCCTTGTGCCTTTATATGGGCACAGAACCCCTCAGTGACTTCTAATATCCTTATCATTTACTGTAGGGGGGTACATTATCCCTTATCATACATGAGTGATACTCAGAGTTCCTGTATAACTCAGCCTGCAGCCTTGTGCCTTTATATGGTCACAGAGCCCCTCAGTGACTGCTAATATCCTTATCATTTACAGTAGGGGGTACATTATCCCTTATAATATACGAGGCCTGCAGCTTTGTACCTTTATCACAGAATGCCTCCAATATCCCTTTTAATACATAAGAGATTATTACAGCCATGTTTTTCATTTATAGTTATTAAGGTTAAGGCCTCAGGCAGTGACAGCAGCTTTGGACAAGTATAAATGATAAATAAAGCAGACATTATCAATAGTTAAGAAATATATCTTTCCACAACTTGGGACAACCTATCTGTACTGAACCCAGTGAGTTTCTTATGCCCTGTAGGCAACACTGACACCCAACACTGCACCACACCATACCTCCCAACATTTAAAAATTAAAAAGAGGGACAAAAGTATATGCCGCGCTAAGTGATGCAATATTTTTTACCACGCCCCTCTGACCACACCCACATTAATTAACACCCCCATTTTCCATGGTTGGAATGGCAGCATCAGACACACCAAGTGCACTAGTGTTTTAACTCTTTTACTGCCAACGACGTATGGCATACGTCGTGGCAGTAAAAGGGCTTAAATGCCAATGACGTGTCCCATACTTCCTTGGCATTTAAGCGCAGCTCTCTGCAGCGGCGGCATGTGCCGCCGCTGCAGAGAGCTTCTATCCATGACAGCCCCCCTGGGCAACGTGTCAGGGGGGCTGTCATGAGGGTCCTGCAAGACGTTCGCTCGCAGGACCCTCCAGGAAGCAGCAGACGTGATCGCATCACGTCTCCTGCTTCCTCCTTCCCCCCGGCCCACTGAAGAGGAGGCGATCGGGTCTTCAGGACAGGTAAGAACTTTTTTTTTTTTCATTTAAACACTTACACACACACTTACATACACACTTACATACATTTATACACACTTACATACATTTACACATACTTACAGCACACATTTTAGCAGTTTTTTTTTCATTTTTCACACTTTTATACACTTATTTACACTCATATACACACTTACACACTATAACAAAACTTTTACACATGTACACACATGTATACACAAACACTTTGGTTTTTTTTTTGTTTTGTTTTGTTTTTTTTTCATTTTGCCACTTTGTTTTTAGTTTCTTTTACCCAAAAACTGTTTATTTTGACAGCGTGACTATTGGATCAGATATTCT
The DNA here is from genome assembly GCF_000004195.4 of Xenopus tropicalis. Classification (NCBI taxonomy): domain Eukaryota; kingdom Metazoa; phylum Chordata; class Amphibia; order Anura; family Pipidae; genus Xenopus; species Xenopus tropicalis. Next base: position 74,556,189 of record NC_030677.2, on the reverse strand, counting down.
GACCACTAATTACACTGTCACGTGACTTATTTTGTTGTTTCACTGATTTGCACAATTTTTGTGGTTTTATCGCATTTTATCCCTGTATAAGTGTTCCTAATCTGTTTTTAGCGTAGCTTTGCCAGGTGTAACTTTGGTGTACAAAAATAACTTTGCCTATTTTGAATTCATCAGAATGTGTACTTTCCAAAATATATGGTTTCCTGGGGCTCTTTGTATAGTTAGGGGGGGGGGGGTTACTGCACATAATACGCTGTCAGGGGGCTCTGTGTGCAAAAGCTGAGTTGGCAGGCGAGAAATCCTTATGCGCTATTTTCATTTCGGGGTCAGTACACACCGCAGACTTTGGTATATCTATGCATATTGGGCATCAAACTGTTCAGTAGGCCTCTGGTGTTCCTATTTGGGGTGACTTGCCTTTGTACGCAAGAAATTGTGTGAGATAAATGCGGCAAATTGCAACATTTTTAGGCGATTTTCTGAAATGTCATAAAAACCAATAAATTTAGGAAAGCTTTGCAGATTGGTACTTTGGTGTAGAAAGGACTCTTTACCCTTGTTGGATTTGTCAGAATGTGTACTTTCCAAAAATATATGGTTTTGTGGGGGTCTGTGTATAGTTAGGGGAAGTTTCGGCACATAATACACTGACAGGGGGCTCTGTGTGCAAAAGCTGAGCTGGCAGGCGAGAAATCCTTATGCGCTATTTTCATTTCGGGGTCAGTACATACCGCAGACTTTGGTATATCTATGCATATTGGGCATCAAACTGTTCAGTAGGCCTCTGGTGTTCCTATTTGGGGTGATTTGCCTTTATCTGATCTTTATCAAGAAATTGTGAGAGATAAATGCAGCAAATTGCAACATTTTTATGCGATTTTCTAAATGTCATATAAATCTGCAAACTTAGGAAAGCTTTACAGCTTGGTACTTTGGAGCAAAAAGAAATGTTTACCCATTATAGATTCGGGGGGATGTGTACTTTCCAAAAATATATGGCTTTCTGGGGTGAGCGTACTTTTTTTTGTAGCATTATCCCACATAAAGGATGTAAATGTGTTGATTTTGCAGGAGCTGAAATGATACATCATATGGGGGTATGTTCCCATTGGGGCCCCTACATGCCACATACTTAGCTAAACCTATACATATTGGGCATCAAACTGTTCAGTGGACCCCTGGCGTTCATATTTAGGGTATTTTATTTGGTTACTTTATGACCTGTAGGAGATAAGATACTATAGACTGGAAGTTTTGAAGCAATTTTTAAAAAAAATCACAAATTTTGATAAAAACCAATAACTTTAGGAAAGCATTGCGACTTGATAGTTTGGAGTAGACAGACAGTTCTACCTATTCTGTATTCTCCAGAATCTGTTCTTTCCAAAAATGTACAATTTTCTGGGATAAACCTTCTGTTAGTGGAAATTTTGTCCTTGAAATCTAAGGTATGCCGCTTTCTGGAGCAGTGCTTTGGAAATTTGGTAATGTACTGCTGGGAGTTTTTGAGAAATCTCCATAAAACTATATATATTTGGTATTGGCACGTTCAGGAGACATGGGACTTTCCAAATCAGTTGTATATTCGTGCATAAAATAATTTTTGTTTCTAGTATGTGTGATTATATTATGGAAAATTAGATTTTATTTGCATTTTTAGACATTTAGAAGCCTATATCTTGTTACAGAATTGGAATTACACAAAAATTCTACCATATTTTGAAAGCTTAGGTTGTTCTGAAAAAAACGATATATTGTTTTCCTGGGTAAACTAAAAGTCCCCCGAGGAAAGGCCCCTAAAGTGAAACAGTGCAAAATGTTCAAAAACTGTCTGGCAATACAAGTTCCGCTTTGACCAAAACAGCTGGCAGTAAAAGGGTTAATAGCTGGCATCATATAAATCATGAGCTGCCCTTGAAAATACAAAAAGGAGGAGGCCAGGACGCGCCTGTGGCCATCAATGGTCCTTCATAGTTCAATTCCCTTGGTGCGTCTGCCTCTATCAATGGGGCTCAATGCTGATACCATTTCTGATACATGCCCTACCTAAGGCATCAGCTTTGAGACCCAAGGAAGCTCAGCTGCCAGGGCGGGACTTGAACTCCAAACCTTACGGGGTAGGAATCGAACTCCAAACCCAACGGGGCAGGAATCGAACTCCACACCCGGCGATGTAAGGGCGTGCGCTCTACCACTTCGCTATCCTTCCTCCTCCCACTTGTAACATGTTTCTTCGTAATCTTGTCTTCTGCATATTGGCGGTTGGTGTATCCTAACTGACTGAAACACTCAGGGTTAGAGCCTGCTGCTTGCCCCTATATAACTAGGGGGGCTGTTATAGTAGGGGGGAATGAATCCTCCATTTATCAACATTCTCTGGGGGGGAATGAATACAAGGGTATAAGTTTTACCCCCGGGGCAAGAGAGGTCCCCAAATTTGCCCCATTGACTTATGATGGGGATTTTGGCAAATAACTAGTTTGTCGTAGACCCATGAATGAGGTGTTAAACTGTGCGGCTAATTCGAGAATGGCCCCCAGCAGGGGGCAATTATCCGCCCATAGACTTAACATTGAGACCAACTTTTACTGAGCCCCGCACCATTTTTGGTAGACCCATGAATGAGGTGTCAAACCGTGCGGCTTATTCGGGAATGGGGTGCTATGACTTTTCTGAGGGGTGGGCGGTTAATTGCCCCAGCAGGGGGTAATTATCCGCCCATAGACTTAACATTGAGACCAACTTTGACTGAGTCCCGCACCGTTTTTCGTAGACCCATGAATGAGGTGTCAAACCGTACAGCTTATTCAGGAATGGGGTGCTATGCCTTTTCTGAGGGGTGGGCGGTTAATTGCCCCAGCAGGGGGCAATTAACCACCGTTTGTCGTAGACCCATGAATGAGGTGTCAAACCGTGCGGCTTATTCGGGAGTGGGGTGCTATGACTTTTCTGAGGGGTGGGCGGTTAATTGCCCCAGCAGGGGGCAATTATCCGCCCATAGACTTAACATTGAGACCAACTTTGACTGAGTCCCGCACCGTTTTTCGTAGACCCATGAATGAGGTGTCAAACCATGCAGCTTATTCGGGAATGGGGTGCTATGCCTTTTCTGAGGGGTGGGCGGTTAATTGCCCCAGGAGGGGGCAAATAACTAACGTTTGTCGTAGACCCATGAATGAGGTGTCAAACCGTGCGGCTTATTCGGGAGTGGGGTGCTATGACTTTTCTGAGGGGTGGGCGGTTAATTGCCCCAGCAGGGGGCAATTATCCGCCCATAGACTTAACATTGAGACCAACTTTGACTGAGTCCCACACCGTTTGTCGTAGACCCATGAATGAGGTGTCAAACCGTGCGGCTTATTCGGGAATGGGGTGCTATGACTTTTCTGAGGGGTGGGAGGTTAATTGCCCCAGCAGGGGGCAATTAACCACCGTTTGTCGTAGACCCATGAATGAGGTGTCAAACTGTGCGGCTTATTCGGGAATAGGGTGCTATGACTTTTCTGAGGGGTGGGCGGTTAATTGCCCCAGCAGGGGGCAATTATCCGCCCATAGACTTAACATTGAGACAAAGTTTAACTGAGTCCCGCACCGTTTTTCGTAGACCCATGAATGAGGTGTCAAACCGTGCAGCTTATTCGGGAATGGGGTGCTATGCCTTTTCTGAGGGGTGGGCGGTTAATTGCCCCAGCAGGGAGCAATTAACCATCGTTTGTCGTAGACTTATGAATGAGGTGTCAAACCGTGCAGCTTATTCGGGAATAGGGTGCTATGACTTTTGTGAGGGGTGGGCAGTTAATTGCCCCAGCAGGAAAAGTCATAGCACCCCATTCCCGAATAAGCCGCACAGTTTGACACCTCATTCATAGGTATATGATAAACGGTGGTTAATTGCCCCCTGCTGGGGCAATTAACCTCCCACCCCTCAGAAAAGTCATAGCACCCTATTCCCGAATAAGCCGCACAGTTTGACACCTCATTCATGGGTCTACGACAAACGGTGGTTAATTGCCCCCTGCTGGGGCAATTAACTGCCCACCCCTCAGAAAAGTCATAGCACCCTATTCCCGAATAAGCCGCACAGTTTGACACCTCATTCATGGGTCTACGACAAACGGTGGTTAATTGCCCCCTGCTGGGGCAATTAACTGCCCACCCCTCACAAAAGTCATAGCACCCTATTCCCGAATAAGCCGCACGGTTTGACACCTCATTCATGGGTCTACGACAAACGGTGGTTAATTGCTCCCTGCTGGGGCAATTAACCGCCCACCCCTCAGAAAAGGCATAGCACCCCATTCCCTAATAAGCCGCACGGTTTGACACCTCATTCATGGGTCTACGAAAAACGGTGCGGGACTCAGTCAAAGTTGGTCTCAATGTTAAGTCTGTGGGCGGATAATTGCCCCCTGCTGGGGCAATTGATCGCCCAACCCTCAGAAAAGTCATAGCACCCTATTCCCGAATAAGCCGCACAGTTTGACACCTCATTCATGAGTCTACGACAAACGGTGGTTAATTGCCCCCTGCTGGGGCAATTACCCGCCCACCCCTCAGAAAAGGCATAGCACCCCATTCCCGAATAAGCCGCACAGTTTGACACCTCATTCATGGGTATATGACAAACGGTGGTTAATTGCCCCCTGCTGGGGCAATTAACCGCCCACCCCTCAGAAAAGTCATAGCACCCCATTCCCGAATAAGCCGCACGGTTTGACACCTCATTCATGGGTCTACCAAAAATGGTGCGGGGCTCAGTCAAAGTTGGTCTCAATGTTAAGTCTATGGGCGGATAATTGCCCCCTGCTGGGGCAATTAACTGCCCACCCCTCAGAAAAGTCATTGCACCCCATTCTCGAATTAGCCGCACAGTTTAACACCTCATTCATGGGTCTACGACAAACTAGTTATTTGCCAAAATCCCCATCATAAGTCAATGGGGCAAATTTGGGGACCTCTCTTGCCCCGGGGGTAAAACTTATACCCTTGTATTCATTCCCCCCCAGAGAATGTTGATAAATGGAGGATTCATTCCCCCCTACTATAACAGCCCCCCTAGTTATATAGGGGCAAGCAGCAGGCTCTAACCCTGAGTGTTTCAGTCAGTCGGTTAGGATACACCAACCGCCAATATGCAGAAGACAAGATTACGAAGAAACATGTTACAAGTGGGAGGAGGAAGGATAGCGAAGTGGTAGAGCGCACGCCCTTACATCGCCGGGTGTGGAGTTCGATTCCTGCCCCGTTGGGTTTGGAGTTCGATTCCTACCCCGTAAGGTTTGGAGTTCAAGTCCCGCCCTGGCAGCTGAGCTTCCTTGGGTCTCAAAGCTGATGCCTTAGGTAGGGCATGTATCAGAAATGGTATCAGCATTGAGCCCCATTGATAGAGGCAGACGCACCAAGGGAATTGAACTATGAAGGACCATTGATGGCCACAGGCGCGTCCTGGCCTCCTCCTTTTTGTATTTTCAAGGGCAGCTCATGATTTATATGATGCCAGCTATTAACCCTTTTACTGCCAGCTGTTTTGGTCAAAGCGGAACTTGTATTGCCAGACAGTTTTTGAACATTTTGCACTGTTTCACTTTAGGGGCCTTTCCTCGGGGGACTTTTAGTTTACCCAGGAAAACAATATATCGTTTTTTTCAGAACAACCTAAGCTTTCAAAATATGGTAGAATTTTTGTGTAATTCCAATTCTGTAACAAGATATAGGCTTCTAAATGTCTAAAAATGCAAATAAAATCTAATTTTCCATAATATAATCACACATACTAGAAACAAAAATTATTTTATGCACGAATATACAACTGATTTGGAAAGTCCCATGTCTCCTGAACGTGCCAATACCAAATATATATAGTTTTATGGAGATTTCTCAAAAACTCCCAGCAGTACATTACCAAATTTCCAAAGCACTGCTCCAGAAAGCGGCATACCTTAGATTTCAAGGACAAAATTTCCACTAACAGAAGGTTTATCCCAGAAAATTGTACATTTTTGGAAAGAACAGATTCTGGAGAATACAGAATAGGTAGAACTGTCTGTCTACTCCAAACTATCAAGTCGCAATGCTTTCCTAAAGTTATTGGTTTTTATCAAAATTTGTGATTTTTTTTAAAAATTGCTTCAAAACTTCCAGTCTATAGTATCTTATCTCCTACAGGTCATAAAGTAACCAAATAAAATACCCTAAATATGAACGCCAGGGGTCCACTGAACAGTTTGATGCCCAATATGTATAGGTTTAGCTAAGTATGTGGCATGTAGGGGCCCCAATGGGAACATACCCCCATATGATGTATCATTTCAGCTCCTGCAAAATCAACACATTTACATCCTTTATGTGGGATAATGCTACAAAAAAAAGTACGCTCACCCCAGAAAGCCATATATTTTTGGAAAGTACACATCCCCCCGAATCTATAATGGGTAAACATTTCTTTTTGCTCCAAAGTACCAAGCTGTAAAGCTTTCCTAAGTTTGCAGATTTATATGACATTTAGAAAATCGCATAAAAATGTTGCAATTTGCTGCATTTATCTCTCACAATTTCTTGATAAAGATCAGATAAAGGCAAATCACCCCAAATAGGAACACCAGAGGCCTACTGAACAGTTTGATGCCCAATATGCATAGATATACCAAAGTCTGCGGTATGTACTGACCCCGAAATGAAAATAGCGCATAAGGATTTCTCGCCTGCCAGCTCAGCTTTTGCACACAGAGCCCCCTGTCAGTGTATTATGTGCCGAAACTTCCCCTAACTATACACAGACCCCCACAAAACCATATATTTTTGGAAAGTACACATTCTGACAAATCCAACAAGGGTAAAGAGTTCTTTCTACACCAAAGTACCAATCTGCAAAGCTTTCCTAAATTTATTGGTTTTTATGACATTTCAGAAAATCGCCTAAAAATGTTGCAATTTGCCGCATTTATCTCACACAATTTCTTGTGTACAAAGGCAAGTCACCCCAAATAGGAACACCAGAGGCCTACTGAACAGTTTGATGCCCAATATGCATAGATATACCAAAGTCTGCGGTGTGTACTGACCCCGAAATGAAAATAGCGCATAAGGATTTCTCGCCTGCCAACTCAGCTTTTGCACACAGAGCCCCCTGACAGCGTATTATGTGCAGTAACCCCCCCCCCAACTATACAAAGAGCCCCAGGAAACCATATATTTTGGAAAGTACACATTCTGATGAATTCAAAATAGGCAAAGTTATTTTTGTACACCAAAGTTACACCTGGCAAAGCTACGCTAAAAACAGATTAGGAACACTTATACAGGGATAAAATGCGATAAAACCACAAAAATTGTGCAAATCAGTGAAACAACAAAATAAGTCACATGACAGTGTAATTAGTGGTCAGAATATCTGATCCAATAGTCACGCTGTCAAAATAAACAGTTTTTGGGTAAAAGAAACTAAAAACAAAGTGGCAAAATGAAAAAAAAACAAAACAAAACAAAAAAAAAACCAAAGTGTTTGTGTATACATGTGTGTACATGTGTAAAAGTTTTGTTATAGTGTGTAAGTGTGTATATGAGTGTAAATAAGTGTATAAAAGTGTGAAAAATGAAAAAAAAACTGCTAAAATGTGTGCTGTAAGTGTGTGTAAATGTATGTAAGTGTGTATAAATGTATGTAAGTGTGTATGTAAGTGTGTGTGTAAGTGTTTAAATGAAAAAAAAAAAAAGTTCTTACCTGTCCTGAAGACCCGATCGCCTCCTCTTCAGTGGGCCGGGGGGAAGGAGGAAGCAGGAGACGTGATGCGATCACTTCTGCTGCTTCCTGGAGGGTCCTGCGAGCGAACGTCTTGCAGGACCCTCATGACAGCCCCCCTGACACGTTGCCCAGGGGGGCTGTCATGGATAGAAGCTCTCTGCAGCGGCGGCACATGCCGCCGCTGCAGAGAGCTGCGCTTAAATGCCAAGGAAGTATGGGACACGTCATTGGCATTTAAGCCCTTTTACTGCCACGACGTATGCCATACGTCGTTGGCAGTAAAAGAGTTAAAACACTAGTGCACTTGGTGTGTCTGATGCTGCCATTCCAACCATGGAAAATGGGGGTGTTTTGTAATGTGGGTGTGGTCAGAGGGGCGTGGTCAAAAATATTGCATCACTTAGCGCGGCATATACTTTTGTCCCTCTTTTTAATTTTTAAATGTTGGGAGGTATGGTGTGGTGCGTGTTGGGTGTCAGTGTTGCCTACAGGGCGTAAGAAACTCACTGGGTTCAGTACAGATAGGTTGTCCCAAGTTGTGGAAAGATATATTTCTTAACTATTGATAATGTCTGCTTTATTTATCATTTATACTTGTCCAAAGCTGCTGTCACTGCCTGAGGCCTTAACCTTAATAACTATAAATGAAAAACATGGCTGTAATAATCTCTTATGTATTAAAAGGGATATTGGAGGCATTCTGTGATAAAGGTACAAAGCTGCAGGCCTCGTATATTATAAGGGATAATGTACCCCCTACTGTAAATGATAAGGATATTAGCAGTCACTGAGGGGCTCTGTGACCATATAAAGGCACAAGGCTGCAGGCTGAGTTATACAGGAACTCTGAGTATCACTCATGTATGATAAGGGATAATGTACCCCCCTACTGTAAATGATAACGATATTAGAAGTCACTGAGGGGTTCTGTGCCCATATAAAGGCACAAGGCTGCAGGCTGAGTTATACAGGGAACTCTGAGTATCACTCATGTATTATAAGGGATATTGTACCCCCTACTGTAAATGATAAGGATTTTAGAAGTCACTGAGGGGTTCTGTGCCCATATAAAGCACAAGGCTGCAGGCTGAGTTATACAAATGGCCCTCTCTCAAAACCATCCTAACCACAAAAAAAACCAGTATAAAATACAGGTACTATTTTATTATTACAGAGAAAAGGGAATCATTTAAGCATGAAATAAACCCAATAGGGCTGTTCTGCCCCCAATAAGGGGTAATTATATCTTAGTTGGGATCAAGTACAGGTACTGTTTTATTATTACAGAGAAAAGGGAATCATTTAACCATTAAATAAACCCAATAGGGCTGTTCTGCCCCCAATAAGGGGCAATTATATCTTAGTTGGGATCAAGTACAGGTACTGTTTTATTATTACAGAGAAAAGGGAATCATTTAACAATTAAATAAACCCAATAGGCCTGTTCTGCCCCCAATAAGGGGTAATTATATCTTAGTTGGGATCAAGTACAGGTACTGTTTTATTATTACAGAGAAAAGGGAATCATTTAACCATTAAATAAACCCAATAGGGCTGTTCTGCCCCAATAAGGGGTAATTATATCTTAGTTGGCATCAAGTACAGGTACTGTTTTATTATTACAGAGAAAAGGGAACTTATTTATTGTCTGGGCCCATTCTTTGCAGGGATCTGGGAACTCTAATAGTTAAATGATTGAGGAAAACAAAATTGCATAATGTGAAAAGAGGAGGGAAAAATGCCAAACTACAGTATTAAAAATGTATGATTATGCGCCTGATATACGTTGTACCAACTGGATTTGCCCAGAAACAGCCCAGTGTGTAATTACCCACAGGAGAGACTAGTGCTCTATTTGCTTTTACCAGGGGGTAATCTTAATCACTCTTAGCACTTCCCACATTCCAGAAAAAAGATAAGGCTGGAGAAGTCTGGTGTCAAAATGGACCCCCTACTGTGCATGTTAACGTTACTTTCCAGGCACCACCTGCTGTCTGAAAACAGAATAACAGCCTAAGAAGGCTTTTTTTCCCCTGACACAGCAGGGAGATGGCACGAGATAACACAACAGGATAGCCTGTGTTATCTTGTAACTAGTTAAGTTTTGGGAAAACCTGCGCTTCATCTGTATGGGACCTGTTATCCAGAACGCTCGGGACCTTGGGTTTTTCCGGATAAGGAATCTTTCAGTAATTTGGATTTCCAGATCTTAAGTCTACTAAAAAATCATCTACACATTAAATAAACCCAGTAGGATTGTTTTCCCACCAATAAAGATTAATCAAATCTTGGTTCGGATCAAGCACAAGGTACTGTTTTATTATTACAGAGAAAAGGGAAATATTTTTTAAAAATGTGAATTATTTCCTTAAAATGGAGTCTATGGGAGATAAACTTTCCGTAATTCAGAACTTTCTGGATAACAGGTTTCCAGATAATTGGTCCCATACCTGTACGCTGCATTAAATTAGCATTGCCTTCTTATATGTCAATTGGCAAGTTATTTCACTGATGCCAATAAGGGAGTCAATTTCTTACATTTTACAAATAGGGATCTGTTTCAAAACTGATAACTTTGGCCTACATTGGGACTGGGAAGCCTTGGCCTGCATTGCATTCCTAAATAGATAGTTACATAGTTACATAGGGTTGAAAAAAGACCAGAAATAGATAGCTATAATGGCTATTATAATTAAGATTTTTTTACTGGGTTGACTTTATAACTGCGAGTATGTGAAATATATTTTAGATATCCAAACTGCTTACCCCCATATGTAATAAAAGGCACAACGTTTGCCCAGGAGCAGTAACCCATAGCAACCAATAAGATGTTTGCTTTTAAACAGATGACCAGTAAATGCTGCCTACTGATTGGTTCCTACGGGGTACTGCTCTTGGGCAAACTTAGTGCCTTTTATTTCAGTACCCCCTTAGTGGGTGAAAATGATCATATTCTGAGATGAAACCACTTGATCAATCTGTTTTGCTATTATCCTAAATATTCTACCTTAAGAATGATCACAGGACAAGATTTTCTCATTCCCAGAAGTAGCCAGGTGCTTTCCCATTTTCTTCCTATTGGAAAGCAGCTTAGCAATACTTGAGAAGTATGTGGTTTACTGCTTTCTATATTCTGTTACATCTGAAGAATCATATGAAGCCTTGCTGGCATTGCTTTCTCTAGATGCTGTGCATATCATCAAATGTACTGGGGATTATCAAGTAATATATACTTTAAATCCATAAAAAATGACAGCACTAGTTTCAGCTGTCCAAAGGTATCAAGATCAGATAATAAACCAGTAAATTCAATCAATAGTTGAAGAATAGTATTTATATAATTTTATTTACATGCTCACACTTTTCTTGTAAAGTGTTATAAAACTGTTACCTTGCATAAAAGTATTTGCTCTACTAAAAAAAACATACTAAAATGTAATATAATGGGGAATCTCCTATTTAAATAACAAACTGTAAGGGCTGAAATACTCAAATAAAGTATATTTGTGTTTGATGGGGGGAAGGGGAGTTGACTGGAAGTAAAAAAAAATAAAAGATGATCATAGTGTAATAATGCCTATAAGCTGGGTTGTAAATTGACCATTGCTAAATAAAGGAAGGTAGGAAGCACAATGGTCTGCCATATGGTTCCATAATGCTTAATGAATAATAGGTATCCATTGTCCTTAATCATGGGAAGATGTTATAAAGAGGAATTATGAGGTTGGGAAGGTCTAAAGTAGGCAGTTTAGCAGAGTGTTTGGACTGAGATGCCAGGGGCCCACCAGAAAACCCTGCACCATAGGCCCAATTTCTAACTATTATTCCTCCACTCCTCCCTCAATCTTTCCTCTTCAACCTTTTTATTATCTAAGTCTCTGTTCTCTATCCTTCCATCTTTTTTTCCCATACAAAAAATAGGGAATGACCATGCATTTGGCCAAATAGTTAAAAGCAAGAAGGCCCACTGACACCTGGGCCCACAGGGAATTTTCCTGATATACTGGTGGGCCAGTCCAACACTGGTTTTGCAGAGCCTAAAGGGGCATGGACCATCAAAATGTTGTATAATGTTGAATACAAACCCGTGTTAGTTTCTAATATTTAGTAGTAGCTGCTTCTAGTTAAATCATGATAAAGAGCAAGGTCTACACATGACTTGTCACTAGTATATAAATATTAAATATGGTAACACCTTAAATGTGTCTGTGGCACTGCAAACAATGTTTCATTTTTACAAAGAAGGTACAAATATACATTATGCTATATGTGAGTCTGTGATCTTTCTTTATATATAAAGGGCTGCATTAAAAATAAATTGATAACAGAAAAATAATAGAACAGTAATGTTTGTGTTTTGTGACACTTAGGGGCACATTTACTAATCCACGTCCGAAAAGCATCCAAATGCGTTTTTTTCGTAATGATCGGTATTTTGCGATTGTTTCGTAAATTGTCGCGACTTTTTCGTAGCCATTCTGACCTTTTCGCAAATTTTCGCGACTTTTTCCTAGCGTTACGACTTGTGCGAATTGTCGCGACTTTTTCGTAGCCGTCGCGCCGAGTACGAAAGTTTTGGATTCATTTAAGCTTCCGGCCAGGTTGGAGCTGCAGAGTGCCATTGAGTCCTATGGGAGGCTTCCAAAATCATGCAAAGTCTGAAAGTTTTGGCCGCCATTTACGAGCGCTCAATACGAAAAAGTCGCGACAATATACAAGCAAATCGTAACGGCTACGAAAAAGTCGCGATTTTTCACGCAAGTCGTAACGGCTACGAAAAAGTCTCAACAATTTACGAAAAAGTGTAGGCAGCCATCTCAGTGCATTGTGCCTGAGTCTGAGCTTTCAGAAGGAGCCAGGGCTACACATTAGAACTGCTTTCAGATAACCTACTGTTTCTCCTACTCCCATGTAACTGGAGGAGTCCCAAGCCAGAACTAGATTTCTTACTATGAGTGCTATTCTCATATCTACTGGGAGCTGCTATCTCGCTCCCTTCCCATTGTTCTGCTGATCAGCTGCTGAGAAGGGGGTGATATCCCTCCAAATTGCAGCGCAGCAGTAAAGTGTGACTGAAGTATATCAGAGCAAAGGTCACATGGTTGCGGCACCCTGGGAAATGAAGAATATGGCTAGCCACATGTCAGATTTCAAAATTAAATATAAAAAATCTGTTTGCCTTTTTAAAAAATGGATTTCAAATCATGATTCTGCTGGGGAAGCTCTATTAACTGGTGTGCTTTGAAAAAAAAACACGTTTCCCATGACAGTATTCCTTTAATAACACACCCCCTTTAAAAACCTAAGGAACAAGATAATCTGCTGTTAAGGCACAATTGAAGCCATCATGACAGGGTAAAATTAAAGTGTAGTATCTTGTAAAGAGAAGGGAGTAGCTTCAGCCACTGTGGCTACAAATAAGGGAATTATCCCACTATCAGTGTAAAAAGTTTTAGGGGCATATTTATTAGAGTGATTAAGCCAACAGCACCAGTGATGTTGCCCATAGCAACCAATCAGATCTTTGCTTTTGTTTTCTAACTTGTAGGTGACCATTCAAATCTATTTGCTGATTGGTTGCTATGGGCAACATCATCGGTGCTGTTGGCTTAAACACTATAATAAATATGCCCCTTTGGGTAAAGGCAGACTGGGTGTATGGTCCTCTTTTCTTCTCCTGTATTTATAGACGGGAATCTGCTGTGTGCCGCTAGTGCAGCTACACACAGGAGCATATAGGAGCGGAGACAAATGGACTGTACATTGGGTGTGTCCTCACCCTGAAAGACAAGAGTGCATCACTTCTATACAACAAATGGAGTTATTTTTAGTACTGAAAGCATATTTAACAGGCCAGTGACCATGGCACTTCCGCATCTAGTCTAACTCCAAATTTTACCTCTCCTATTTGTTACCAACCCCATCTCTTTTGCTTTTTACTTCACTACCAACTTAACCTCTGCTCTTTGTCTTCCCTTTAAACCATTCTTATCTTCTCACTTTCCCCTCTAATATTTCTCTCCCCTGTTATACACCACCCTCTTCTTTTCTGCTCTTCTCTTACTCTTGCCTGCCTTCCATAACCTATCGCCTATCGTTTTAAGAAATATGGCATTTAATGCTGATGAGCATAGTGGTGCTGTGCTTTTTGGTATCAAATGCTGTCCTGCTACTACTAGTGATCCACACATGGATTTGACAGAAGGTTTAGAGTTGATCCTTTGCACTATATCAAATCCCCATGCAGCCAGTACAGACAGGAGAGACAGAGGAGAGATTATTACAAAAAAATGTCTCAGTGATTAGCAATGAAAAAATATACCACCAGTAATACACCAATGAACCACTAAGGTTATAATCATAGTATCATTTCTGCTGAGGACCCACATTCACTGGAGGCTAAAGAAATTATGCAGTAGGCAGGGGATTAGATTTCTCCCATCCAATACAGAAGGGCTGACATTTGCTAAATGCCCTGTATGAAAGATCTCTCAGTACTATATAAATTTAGCTTTTTTCCTGTAAAAGCACTGGACCCTTTTTAACTGATTTTGTTGGACCATGCCTGAGAAAATATTTCTACAGTATGGCATCCAAATAAGTGGGGATGTGTCATATAGTTGTGAGAATTAATTGGTTTGCTGAGCCTGCATGCAGCTGACTGGGGAATTTGCATCCACCCAATGCACAGAATTATGACATCATCCTTGGCAAAACCATCAAGATGTAAGAAATCCAATCTGCCAACTATGGGCGGAGGGAAAGTTTTAACCCAACAAATAAGTCAGCTGCTTGGTTGCTTTAACAGCAAAAATACTGAGAGCGAGAGAAGCAAACATTAAATTTACACGATCATATTACATTTATTGGTTTACATATAAGTCAATGCTATCAGCACCAGGGATATAGAGTCTGAGGTCACCGCATGTAGCTTAATGCTAGCACAGGGCCAAAAGATGAGGCTGCATAAAATCTTGGGGCTGTGCCTTTCTTTGAGTGAAGCCCTGGCCTCAAATGCCCTTCCCCAACAGTATTTACATGCCTCTGCGATTAGATCAGCTGAATAATAAATCTCAGTAAATGTCTTTATATTTTGCGGTGAATAAGTTATTCTTTTTTATTAACATCCCAGACATGCCAAGACTTTCAAATTGTGGCTAGATACTCCCTGAGTTGGTCTTCAGCTTCCCTTATAATTATCCTACTTCCCTGTATACCTGGCACTAAGCAAGTTATAATCCTCTTTTAGTCTGGTGCCATTTTTTTTCATAACTAAGCGAGCAAATTTGTAATACTGTATCTGTCAAATACCAAAATCCTGAGTGGTTAGAGCAGTGCTTTAGGAAGCCATTTCATTTTCGTTTGACACTGCTCAGTCCTTCCTGCCTTCTGTTCCAAATCAAGCACTGCTGTACCTACTGATTCAGGAGAACCCTGGAACTACCACCACCACCTTCCCTTTGTGCTCAATAAACAGGCGCATTGCATTTGTGTCTATAGAAATGGCACGCATGTCATTCACATGCTGCAAAACGGAAAGGACTCCAGATGGACTGTCATGCAATTGCGACTAATTTGCATCGAAATGTACATTAGGTGCAGCACAATTGCGGCTGGTACATGGTCCCATTCTGACTGTAATAATGCTGAAATTCTGGGGCTGCATTGTGGAGATGAACATGGCAACTGTGCTCAAAATTACACTTCCACCTCCACAAGTACTCACTGCACTTGTGGATGCAAATGAATCCTAGAATGTTAATTGGATCACAATGCCTTTAAGCTAGTATACAGTTAAATATATAAAAACCATCTAAGAAACACAGATCCTTGAGATCTATTTTGGAGTGCAAACAACTGCACGTTTGGACATTCTCCCATGGGGCAGTCGGTGCAAAGAATGAAAAACATGGCAGCTTGTGCCTGTTTTTTGCAATTTACACTCTGCCCCATGCATAATAAATGACACCTCTAGTGATTTAGAAAGCAGAATACAGGTATATTATTTATAAATTCTTTACCATTTAGATTCAGAATTCCCAGATCCCTTATACTTCCCATTTGATAAAATATTTTGTCAGTAGTGTCTAAGATGTCATTAAGAAGTGTTTGAAATAAATTTTGAATATTGATATTGATAAAGTACAATTATATTTAGATCAGCAATCTAATTCTGTACTTACTTTAAGATGGCTACTATCACTTTGTTAACATCACTGGCCTCATTGATTAAAATATATACAGTACTTGCCATGCACCATATTAATAGAATCTAGGGGGGCACTGGCAACCCTCCCAGTAGTGTTAGTTTTCTTTCTGTCAAGGAACATTTTGGGTGGCTTAGCAAACTCAAAAGGAAAAGGAGACCAACTGATGTATTATTCATATATATCAGTGATCCCCAACAGTGATTCCACTTGGCTGTTGCTCCCAGTGACCTCAAACTAGGTGCTAATTTTTAAATTTCACGCTTGGAGGCAAGTTTTCGTTGCATTAAACCCAGTGTAAAGCCAAACAGAGCCTTCTATAGGCTACCGGTCCACATAGGGGCTACAATTATAGCTCTTATTTGCACCCCAGGAACCTTTTCTGTGCTTGTGTTGCTCCCCAACACTTCCATTTGAATGTGGCTCACAGGAATAAAAGGTTGGGGATCCCCGATATATATAATTATAAAGTTCTTCAATAAAAAGCCACCTACTGGTAGTCTTACCAAACAAAAGTGTCACCCTCCTTCCCTGTATGTGCAATAGTTCTAAAGGGTGCCAGCATAGACTATTTTAAATTAAAAATCAGTACAGTTTTGTCCATGTCCCTGATATGCAACCTCACCACATTCAGTCCCATAACTGCACTTTCCTGTAAGATTTGAGCCTGATAAAACAGGACTGGTGGGAGGTGTGAGTTAGTATCATGTTTAGTGTTTTCTATTATTTATTTGTTTATTAATTATTATTCATTTAGATTTATGCCTTCAATATATGCCTGTGTATATGGTATGCATTATTGTTAAATGTTTGCTGTCTGTACTCGTGTGTTGACCTGTTAAATAAATATTACACAAAATTAAAAAAGAGTCAAAAGTAAACTTCTACCTGCCGACATTCCTATGCGATCCAGCTACAGGTACTGTTGTGAACTACTATTGCAAGAGGAGCACTTTGCGAGGATTTGATGTTCATATTCTCCCTATCCTGTAGCCTCAGCATGTGATAAAAAACAATTAGGAGGACCATATTTACTCTTCTATTTGGACAGCTGTTGTATACAATGTTGAATGGCAGTACAAGAACATTTAATCGCTGGTTGAACTTTGTTTTTGCAAGAAGCACTATAAATATAGGAAACCTATTACAATTATTGTTTCTCTACTTATCAGCCACCTTATGACCGACAGATGGCCCAAGGCAAGAAACTACTGCCAATAAGTAAATTATAAAGTTGCTGTGTGGCGACTTTGGATTGGATTAGAGGAACGGAACTTTCATTTGAAGCAGCGTAGGTGGTTTGTTCACAGTGAGGGCAGTGAGGTTGGGGAATGCCCTTCCTAGAGATGTGGTAATGGCAGATTCTGCCTGGATGAGTTCTTGAACAAACATAGTATCCAAGGCTATTGTGATACTAATATGTACAGTTAGTATTGATGTTGGTATATATAGTTTGTACACATTATGTGAGTGTATAGATAGGTTTATGTGTGCTGGGTTTACTTGGAGGGGTTGAACTTGATGGACTTTTTTCAATCCAGTGCAACTATGTAACTATGTTATGTGTTTAGGCTGGGTCACTGTGTGCATCTGTTTTTACCTATGATAACTTTAAAAATCGACATTCGTTCAGGAAACCCACTGATATATCATCCTGGAGAGACATCTGCTTAGGAATCCAGTTCAAAACTCATTTGCATTTAAGGAAAAATTACCATATAAATCAATGTCCTCAGTGATTAGAATGTCGAGTACCTTACCATATACATTAACTGAATATATACAGAACCTCACCTGTTTACTGCCTCCCTGTATCATCTTCTATTTATTTTCACATTAGCATTTTTTTGCTTTCGTCTGTGTAAACTGTTCCGATCCACTGGATATGTTCCCAGTGGTCATGTCCTGGCTGATCACTTGATGCTCCACGTGTCTGCACTAGTTATGAACCCAATGGTGTTGTCAGATTTGATAGATCACTTTTCAAGTTAAGCCAAACACTATAACTTCCGTGGAGGTTTTTAAGGGTATATTTGCCAGCTGGGAATCGTCTTGGGCCAATCTTTATTACAGCAAAACTCCCACAGTTATCTGAGGCTTTACACAATAAATTTGTCTTTAACCACTGACATTGTTACACACACTGAAGGACTTTACTGTGTGCGCTTCAATTTGCAAAGGTGAAGTAATGTACTTTTATTATGGTCTCAAAGCCTTACGTTTGTGACCATAATAAATACACAATTTCATTACTTCATAAAAAAAAAAATGTTTATTTATGGTGTTTATATAGTTTACGCAGATTATACATCGTTTAGTCACTGCCCCAGAGGAGCTTACAGTCGGAGGTCCCTATTACATTCTGCACACATGCTAGAAGCAAATTACTTTGCCTGTATGTTTTTGGATCATCATAATCAAACCTGTTTACACTATTTGTTATAGAATATATTAGAAAATAGCAGATTTATTTTATAACTCCATCAGCACATCTGCCTACATTCTATACTGATACCCTCTTGTTCTTATCCATTACAATATTGAAAGCAAATGTACCATTTGGCTTCATGATTTCTGTTTATTTTTTTAGCTGGCTTTTAAAAAGTATTGTTTTGTTTAGTATGAAAATGGTCTGTATGTGTAAGTATTAATTTCTCCTTCAATTTAACTTCTAGTATGTTTAAGAATCGCCAATTCTTAGCAACTTTTCAATTGGTCCCCCTTTTTTTATTTCTTTAGTTTGCCTTCTTCTTCTGACTCTGCTAGGGTTGGACCCTAGTAACCTGATAGCTGTTGAAATTCCAAACTAGGGGGCTGCTGAACAAAAATTAAATAATTAAAAAACTACACAAAACAAAAAGTGAAGACTAGTTGCAACGTGACTCAGAATATCTCTACATCATACTAAAAGTTATTAAGCTTATAGAGCAGCATGTTATCAAACTAAATTAGTCTACCAATGACAGATCACATCTAATGCACCTGTAATGCATAAAACAAATGTGTTAAAGCAAGAAAAGCAGTAAATAGGAAAAATAATATAAATACCGTTTTTAATATAGAAATTGGATTTTTTTTAAATAGGTTTCTTAATTTTACTCAAAGAAAAAGGAGAAGTGAAACTGGGTGGTGCATAACCAATGCCATTTAACTGTGTTTCCTGATGGAGAACAGAAAATCAGTTGCCCAATCAAACAGACCATGCAGACAAAAGGAGTGTCTCTGTCAGAGTGAAATGCTGATTTTAAATAGTATTAAGTAGCAGACGTGGGACACTTCCTTTATACTACAATTCTAGACAGAGGTTGGCAGAAAAGCAAATCAAATCAAATCAAATTTATTTTGTTTCTTAACTATTAAAGGAGAAGGAAAGGCATTTTGGCATTTTACTGCCAATAGATTTGCCACATTAGTGCCGCCTAGAACACTATATTTATTCTGCAGAAACCATTAACATACCGAGTAAACAGCTTTAGAAGCTTCCTCCGTTTAGTTGCTACCACGGGCAACTAAACTCCCTGAAAAGACTTTCCATAATAAAAAGGGTATCAGTTTTCTGAAGTTGCGTGGTCTAGTTGTGCTAAGCACCACTGTGCCCATCCTGCCTCTTCTACTGAATAGTACACCTAATTGGAGCTACCACTATCAATAATTTCTTGGTTCTCAGAGAAGGTCAATAAGTGCAGAAAACTTATGGCAATAGGATCACATGCTAATTGTTTTTTTAATGGCAACAGTGTGACACAATCTCCATCTAATTTGCAAACATGTGCATGCACAATTTTTTATTTTAGCACATCCCCTTACAACTCCTTGTTCACCTGTGATTACATAGCTTTGAGACGGGGTAGGATGACTTTTTAGCAAGTGAGGGAATACAGGGTTATGGGAGATAGCTCTTAGTACAAGTTGATCCAGGGACTGGTCCGATTGCCATCTTGGAGTCAGGAAGGAATTTTTTCCCGTCTGCAGCAAATTAGAGAGGCTTCATATGGGGTTTTTGCCTTCCTCTGGATCAACTAGCAGTTAGGCAGGTTATATATAGGCATTATGGTTGAACGTGATGGACATACATCTTTTTTCAACCTAACTTACTATGTTACTATGTTACACTGGAATTCTGGGAGCAAATGCTGCAGTTTGGGTACAAAATATGACAAATATCTGAAAAGTGCACTATGTATTGTGTTCTGCATTTGTAAATTAGCTTTTAGTCTCTGTTGATGTTCACAGGTTAGACATAAAGGAAATCCGTCTATCAGATACTTTTCTGTTAATGTTCAGGTCAGGAAATACAGTAAATATTCATTCCATTTCTAGAGGAGCAATTAGGTTTTCTCCACAACTCTTAACCAAAATTAGTTTTCAGGTTAATCCCCCCCACCACCATTTCACCAGTTCCTCCCCAGAGGGGTCATTTTATGAACCACTGGCTTAAAGAAATGCCACGAGGATCTTTATGCCACCCAGGCAATATCAACCACTAAGATGTGCAGAAACTGCTGGAAAATATCTTTGTATTGACATGCAGACCCTGCCACTGTACCCACAGATGCAGGCAAGTGTTTTTTCTTCTGCCAAACTGTAAAATGTCAAAATGCTTAGAATCGCCGTATGTGCCATTGCCTTACACGTGCAAAGTAAAGGCTCTTCAAGAGGTCATTAACAGATCAGTAAAGCAGTTTACATAAAATTATTCTAGTCAGTGATAGAAAAGCAAAAGAGGCCAGGGAAGGATGGAGCCAACCAGTAGGTGCAAAGACATCAGATAAAAAGAGTTGATGGAGTAATCTGGAACATGACATGGGGCGATGGGCAACATGCAAAAGGGTTAAAAAATTTGGCCGAAATGATAATCATGAGATAGCAGTAAGTCTGGCCCAAGAAAATGTTTGAAAGCTTTTTAGCATGAAAGATGCATAGTGATTTTATTATACGGTAAAGTAATGTTTCGTGGGACTTCTTTGTGTCTGCACAAGGAGTAATATGAATGATCTATATTTACAAGCTATTATGAGCTTCACCTTCCATTTGAGTTCAGGGAATTCTGTCAGAATAAAAACCAATACTCTGACACATTAACACTAAACGCTGAGAGCCAATCAGGAAGCTAGCTATACATAGACATCCTCTCTGGTGGCATAGACTTACCTGAGAAGACCATCTGCGATTAATCCAAAACATGATCTTTGAAAGTTCACTAGTTGGCAGTTGTTTCATTACCGGGCACAGTGAGAAGGAAGTACTGTAAGGTAATAACTACTGTATTTGCTTAGCTTTCCATGTATCCTCATATCATTCTAAGAACAGACAAGAAATAGGAAAGATTAATGCAGGTCATTTCACTGCTAAGGTTATAGATATTCTTCCAGGGTTATGCAGGGTGGTGCTTAAAAATGCACATATTGCCTGGCTGGTTATTTAATTTGGCACAATATTCCAATTTCTATAATTTTTTTTGCTGTTGTTTTATAGCCAGCATAAAACTTAGGAAGGAACATTCAACAGAAAGAAGCACAGTGATGCCTCCATGGGATAGTGCTATTGTAATACTGTGGAACTCTGTAAGTTATCAGCTTGTTAAATTCTAGATATACAGTATACTGTTAATGAAAAATTAAAAACCAAGCAACAAAGGGCTAGATTAATGTTGATTAAGACAGCCTGCTAAATGCTGATGCTTCAGTCACGTCCATATCCAATACTTGTGCAGCTTCCATGTAACTGGAAGCATATTGGAAGATAATGCCAGGCATTGTTCCAGGAGGTATTTTTGAAAATATATAGTCATCAATTACCCTTTGGTAACTGAACACACAGAGACGCTCTACACTCTGGCAGGAGGCACCCTAGCTTGCATATCATTCAGATGGACAAGCTAAGGAGGGCCAGGTGAAGCAAGGAGCTGGGGAGCCCAGTACTTACCACCTAACACCTAGCAGGCATTAAGTGCAAGGCTCCTTTGCAAGTGACAGTATTGTTCTCTACTCCTAATATCTAATCTGGTAGAAGTTTTTAAAAGCAGCCAATACCCCACAATGGTAGACTGCTGAACTATGTACAGTTTGTGCACCTTTTAGTTCCCGTGTGCTTGTTCCTTTGCTGTTCCTAATGCATCAACTCATGTGCCATAAACATAAGAAAATATAATTTTGAGCTCACAATTTCACCACATATACATTTAAACATACACTATTTAGTCAAAAGTATGTGTACACCACCCCCATTATTGGAAGGTACCTTATAGTACTTGGCTTTTTAGCTATTACTATGACAGACTCCATTACTATCACAGTCTACAATGAAAGAAAAAAATCTTTATTACAAAAATATAGGTACAAAAAGCCTTATTTAATTCATGCCCCGAATCATAAACTGACAACAATTAGTGCTAATGAGACAATTGCAAAAAAGAGGGCAGGGCCTCTTTAAGATACAAACAAGCCCAGGGCAAAATCTTTTGCCTAAAGAATATGTGATAAAATAACCCACAGTCATGTGACATTCATTATAGTAAGGCAGGCAATAAAGAAATGGTCTGCGCAAACTGAAGTAGTCATGATACAGATGTGTGCCACCTTGGACCAACATCCTGGGAGAATGTAGACACAAAATGGTGATGCTAAAAGTAAAAAGGCAAAGATCTCTGCCAGTTGATTAAAATGAGGGGTCTGTCATCTCTGCAATATGCTTCTGCCAAAAGTTATCCCAGATTAAATGTGTGCCACTGGGCCCCCAATCCTGATGGTCCATGGGCAAATGCCCCTTTTTCAAATTTATTAAAAATACTCTGCAAGAGGGAGGGAAAAAAAAAACATTATTTTAAAAAAACCAAAGTACAGAAACACAAAAACTACATTATTTATAGTAACAACATGATCATGAACATTGTGCTTTTGTTTTTATTTAATAGATAGGTATTTTCCCCTTTCTTAATAACTGTTTGTGGGTTCTGTGAGTGCCTACCATATGTTCTGTAAGCTGTTGGTCTGGACCCCATGTTTCAACTTAAAGCTTTAACAGTAAGATATACAGTATATTTCATATAATAGGTGGCAGGGGTTCCAAAGGGCAGGGGCAGGCTGGTAGTATTGCTGCAGCCAAAAACTAGTGCCAGAAATTCCACCCAAATCATAAATTATAGATTTAAATATAGACAGAGGCAGATACTTTTTGTGCTCTCTATGTAAGCATCAATGGTGTGGGGATGTTATTTTCAATGCATTATGTTGGTAATTTGAGAACATTTTTAGTATTTTCAAAATTCTGTAATATCTCCCCTTCCTTTTGTAAATAAATTCAAGCAATTAAATTATATCTAATCACAAGAATAGAAGGGTCCATCCCTGTTATTTGGTCCTGTGGTCTCCATTTCATTTTCTTCTTACAGTATTAAAACCATATAAACCCCTGGAAACTGGTAAACTATGCTGCAGCAATAAAAACATAGTATGCTTAGAAATAGTTTTATATTATATATTACTAATAATATTATATATTACTATATAATAGCAGAGTAACCTTTTTGTTATGTAAGTATCCACGAGCCTCTCATCACACCTTCCTGCCTCTTTCATCATATAGTGGGGGACCAAGTAAGCATTTAGGTACTTTGTAGCCCAAGGTCTGAAAAAAATAAAGCGTAGAACAAGAGGGAAAAAACATTAAGCCAGAAAAGTCTTGCATTCACAAAATCTTTTGCTTCCCTCACAAGGAAGCACAGACGTTTCCTACGTCTCCCCCTAGTGGCTGAATGGCTAAAATGTAGATTGTGTTTTACTCAAAAGTTCTGATTTAGATTTTTAACACCAGCAAACAATAGTTGTTTTTACTTAAAGTTTAGTTTGTTTTAGAGTCATTTTATGGGAGTATAGCTTTCTTTTAATCCCAGACATGTTACCATTATTTTGCTGCGCAAGTGATAACAAATAGAAATCTTGAAAAAGTTACTGTGTGCTTTTACTAATGTTGCTAAGGGGCCACTTGTATATGAATTTGTGCATGTATAAGCACAAAATGTTAATGCTTTTTAGGTCCTAGGTCTTCAAACAGATTGGCAAAAAACAAACTTCTTTAAATACCAGGCCTGTGCCCAAGAAATATCTGATCATGTAGAATGTTGGACAAATAAATCACTTTAAATGCTAAACATGAAGTGATGACAGTTTTATTTGAAAAGTGAATGTTTCACCTTCAGCTGTTTCATATTTGATTTCTGAAAGATAAGAATCAAATTCAGTAGCTTATTCTTGGTATTGGGGTATTGATAAATCCATATTTGACACAATTTTTAACTTTTTTTTTAATCTGAATTGAATGCAGTGGCTTGCTGTCATACAATTATGGAAGCAATGTACTAGTGGGTTTCATTCAACATCTGAAATTATATAGGCAGGTTAATTCAAGCTAAAAAGTTGCACAAGTTAACGAAAAAAAAAATGCAGAAAAACGCACAGTACGAAAACTACAAAAATACGATTTTTTTGTATTTGGAAACAATTGTACTTTGATAAATGTGCCCCTAAAAGTAGCAAGTATGAAAAATTAACCATTAAAAAAAATCTCTCATTTAAGAAAGATAAGAAAAGAAGTGCCACTTGTACAGTAGCTTGTGAATATTTACCATCCTCTATTAAAAGATAGCAAATCACACTTTAAAAATGCATATAAGTAGAGTATATGTAAATTAGATTTTTAGAGTTACAAAATAACATCAGTCCTTGAGTGTAACTGAGTATTAATACATGTGTGGGTACGTGAAATGAACTGGCAATCTGCAGAATCTGGCAAATGCCAGAGGGGCTGCTATATGATGCCATAGACAGTTGCTATTTTTTAAGCCTGTAGGGAGCTACTAGGGCATCTCAGTACTTGAAATTCTAGGGCCTGTTTTGAAGCTCAGTCAGGACCTTAATAGGTGAGTGTGTGCTTGATTGTATGTCAAGGAGAATTTAAAGAGGTAATAAACACGTTAAATAAAAGCGAACCCAATAAAGAACCCCGAGGGACCCCAGTAAGAACCTTACTCCAAGAAGAGAATGCATTAACAACCACCCTCTGTACTCAATCCTGTAGCCATGTTTCCTATCCATGTGCAAATGACTTTACTAAGACCAACTGCTGTTTATGGGGCACTGTATTAAATGCTTTGGCAAACTCCAATTAGATAATGAAAGGGAAGTTCTTACCCGCACACCCTGGCACTCCAGTGAAGAGAAGCTTGGTGCACAAATGCTGGAGGGATTGGCACCTTCCTGGGCAATTATAGACAGGAATAAGCCAGTGCTTTTTCTGGTCTAAAATCCAAATAGATCACATATACTTCAAGCCCACTATCCAGCTTCTTACTCACCTCATCATAAAAAGCAATCAAATTTGTCTGACATGTCCTGTCCTTCATAAAACCAAATGCAGCTTATGCCCCCCTGACATAACTTTTAAATGCCTTCTGTCTTTTCCCTTCTTTACTTCCAAATTAAGCCACTTAGGGTGGTTCTTAATGCAATTACATTAACTTCTTAAGGAAATACACGGAGAACAGTAACAATTTAATATAATTTTAATTGACAACCATTTCTGACATTTATTTTTTTCAGCAGAAAACTTAATGCCCCAATCAATGCTCTGAAGGACAGCCCATACAGGAGAAGGAAAGGTACAACCAGTGATTGTAATCACTTACCTGATACCCCTGGCCAGTGCTCCTCTTAGCAGAAAACTGCACCAGCCCGGGTACCCCAGTATTCCTCTTCCTTCCATCTTCTTTCTTCGCAATCCCAGAGCTGACACATGCACAGTACAGTGAAAAAGCCGGCTTTTTTGTTAAACTTTGGCTCCTCACTCTACTGCTCATGCACAAGAAAGGATAAGGAAGAGGATCACTCAGTTGCAGGAACCCCGGGCTGGTGCAGTTTTCTACTAACAGGAGCACTGGAGGGGGGAACCAGGTAAATGATTACAATCACTGGGGGGGGGGGGTGCCTAACATTTTGGCACCTTTCCTTCTCCTTTATGAGCTAAAATTTGCTTTTCTAAAATTCTGGGTCTTCAATGCAGCAGTGTATATTTGTTTTTTACACCAAACATTAAATGAGATAACATTATGGTCACACAGGTGTTCAACCACTTGCACATTTGCTATATGTTCTAGGTTCCAGTTCACCATGGTTTCTGGTTGGCTTCTCAACAACCCGTGACAGAAAATTGTCATGCAACAAGTTTCTAAACTGTCCTGGCAATCCCTCACAATGTTCAGTCAATTTCTTGGTAATTAAAATCAAATCAGGGATGTGGAGTCAGTAGATAAATTCTCCGACTCCGACTCCTCAGTTTCTGATACTTCCGACTCCGACTCCACGACTCCGACTCCTCTGTTTTTAATATGCTAATATATTTTATACATTCACTTAAAATACAACTGAACTGATAATAAACTGATAGACAATTGTATCTATACTCCTACTCCTAATGATTTCCCTAGAATCCCATAGTCATGTTTAAAGTTTAAGCTAACATTACAGCTGAATTACAGCAGTTTTTCAAATGTTTTAAAGCTTCAGTCTTAAACTATTGACTATCCATTCCCTTCATGTATACAAGTATTTCTAGTCTTGCAAATTTTTTTTTACTTAATTAGTTATCAGTGAGAGTTAGGCTAGGTTCCCAGTGGGCATTGTGTTCCCAGTAACAGAGGAACACGATGCAGTGGAGCTGCCGCACCTTAACTGTGCATTACGTCCCATTTAGTGAAGCATACAGTCAATGAAAAGCAAGCTTCATGGTCACTCAACGTGTTCATTTATGCACTGCGTGCATTGGGCTTTATTCTTATAGCAGAGAAGTAATTAATTATGACTGTTTGTGAATTGGGACTTTTAAACTTGCTTTATTTTTTTTTTAATTCCCATTTAAATTTAGTAGGAGTCGGAGTTGAAGTCGGTTCATTTTTTGCCGACTCCGACTCCAGGTACCCAAAATTGCCTCCGACTCAAGACTCCTCGACTCCGACTCCACAGCCCTAATTAAAATCCCTATCATTATTACTTGCTCCAAACCAGCAGCTGTTTCTATTTACAACTATTGAAAAATTTGCAAAATGCTGCTACCGCACAACTTTTTTGACGCCACCGTGTCTCTATTTGATGCAACTGCAACTTTTTTGATGTGACCATGACTTATTTGAGGTTAACATGATGTTTTCCTCACTCTGCGAATTTTTGTTGTGGGAAATTTTTGCTGCAGTTCTGCAGCGAATCCATACTTACCAAAGAATTTTGCTCATCACTGTTAGCCTCTTCACTTACATTAGGGGTTCTATAAATACAATTAATTTACTAGATGGACTCTTTACTATAAGTGAAATTCTCCACCCATATGGCTTCAGCTCCATCATTTTTCATCATCACTTCCTCATTTATATTGACTTTTAAATTCTGCTTAGCAAACAAGCATACTCCTCCTCCTTTACTATTGCCTGTGTCCCTCTGAAAGTATAGACTCCTAAATTTACTGCCCTGTCATCTGGCCATGTTTAGCAACATCTAGCATATAATATTTCTTCTCCAGTGTTAGCACCTCCAGCTGTCCCATTTTACTGGTCATTTGTAAACATACATGTAATACTGGTACCAGCGTGAGAATATAGCATATACAACTACCCTATTTTCCCCTACTATGCCCACTAACTCATCTAACCTATCTCCCTCCCATGACTATTTTAAAATCTCCTCCAACCCTCTAGCTATCCTCTCCCCCAAAGCAGCTGCCCCATCATCGTTGAGGTGCAGCCCAACCCCACCAAAGAGCCTGTAGCCAATTGAAAAATCAGCCCAGTTCTTCAGAAACCCAAAACCCTCATCCCTACACCAATCCCTCAGCCACAAATTAATCTCCCTAAGCTCCCACTGCCTTCTTAATGTTGCTTGGGGTAAAGGATATATCTCAGAGATATTTACCTTGGAAGGCCTCGCCCTCAACTTTTCACCTAGTTTTTAAAAAATATTTTTGAGGACTTCCCTCCCTCCTCTAACTTATATTTTAGTACCTATGTGTAGCAAGACCTAAACCTATAGACATTCAGTGCAGATGTGCAATGTACAAAGACTTTACTTGAACTGAAGATACTTTTTACGTATGATTATGTTACTGCTGGCATTAGCACTCTAACGGTATTTATTTCCACACCCTCACTGTGATTGTGTATTTGAAAAGGCAAATGAATAACTTTTTTTTTAAGATTTTGGTTAGATTTGAAACTGAAGTTTTGCTGCACAATTTGTTAAAAAAAAATGTAATTACTGGGTTATTTAAAATTAATATTTTAATATTTTTTCTGGTATTATTGCTTTAGAAAAGAAGCGGTTTACTAAAACAACTTAAAACGATGCACCAACATTGCTTTCCCTCATGCTATACTTAAAAGTAAATAATATCTCTACAGAGTTGCATGTCCAGACTAGCAGTTGTGGCAGTCAACTAAGGTTACCTTGTCTTGGCAACAAACGTGCTGCTTTTTTTAAATCATTCCAACAACATGAAAACCCCAGTCATCGTTTGCTCTGCCAGCTAAAGATAATATGTATTTATACAATCGTACCATAACCATTATTAACAATTATTCTATCTCAGACACTTTATGACACTCACTTCTTCACTGCAAACAAACCTGGTTTCTTGATACTATTGGGACTAGATTAAATGCTGGTATTTCTTGCAGAGGACCCATCCTATATAGATGCCATTTGGATATATGAATGGGCCATACAGGCAAATAAAGGCTAAAGGTACATGGTCTTAAACGGTACATTCTATTTGTTTATAAATGGAAAATGAACACCAATAAATGCATTTGAAAGCTTCTCTAGTTACATGAGAGTAGGAAAAACAACTAGCCTACCGGAACTAGCCTATCCCACACAAATTACCAGTGCAGGGTAACGGAATTATATTTAATGCCTACAATCCATTTTGGTGTGTCTAGCCCTTTAATGGTGAAGAACATCCAGTATGAGTTTAAGATGATCATTTGGCTTTATCTAAACATAAACTTTTCTGGCTGACTAAGAATGTATTCTCCTGTTACTGTGATCAATACTTGTGCCATATCATCATATTATGAGTCTAGCACATTGCCCACATTTACAAGCTGTAGCAACTGTACCATTAATAATGGTATATATATAATAATGCAATACCCTGTGCTACATCTCTTACATTGCTTAATTCTGATCTTGCCCGTTCCCACACCTTGGGGGAGATTTATTAAGACACGAACGCTCGGAGCATTTATTTGAACGCTCCAAGCTTATTTTCACTTGCGCCTGTGCGACTGTTTCATACGCTTGTGCAAAAAATTCGGAAAGGTTCTGCCGCTGTTTACAATCATTCGGTACGAAAATTTTGTGACTTTCGGAGTGCCAATACGATATTATCGTGACTAATACCATTTTTTCGTAAGCATTTTTGTGATATTTGCGATCTTCAGAAATTATCGTATCCAATCCAAATTTTTCCCATTCGGGATTCGAACTCTTGTTATAATAAATGTGCCCCCTTGTGTCTCAACCCCCATCCCCATATATTGCAAGCTCTTTTGGACAGGGCCCTATTCACCTCTTGTATCAGTTATTGGTTGCTTTATATGTAATGTACAATTTATGAACCAATTTATTGTAAAGTTCTGCAGAATATGTTGGTGCTTTATAAATACATGTTAATAATAATAATAATATGACTACAGTTTTCCTTGAAAATTATAATTACTGTAATCAATGTTATGTGGTCAAATAGAAGCTGCTTAGTTTAAGGCAGTTCCAAATGTTTTGCTTCAACACATAGCTATCAACCACATTGGTTAAAAGTAGTCTACACATGCCCAGTGTTATACAAGTCATACATGGGTGGTAGTTCTTACTGCACAATTCACTAATTACATTTTCATTAAATGTTCATTTAAAACATGGGACCACCCACCCTAGAAAATCTGTGTGCAGTGACACATCATTAAATGACAATTATCTGTTGATTCCAAAGGCGGACTTTACACACTTAAAATCCTTTAGAATTTTCATCAATTATGCCTAATGTATTTCATGATAATTACTCAGTTTTATTGGATCATCCAGAAGGCATTAGTTTGGTGGTACAAATCTTACCATATAAGGTCAGCTTAACTCCTCGGTGACTTTAAAGTGTTGATTTTCCAGATGTCTATAGCAAAAACCATTAGAAGGGATACAATGAAGGTGTGGCCAGGCCTGGATTTATGGTGAAGCCACAAAGGCCTGGGCCTAGGGCGGCAGAAATTTAGGGGCAGCATGCCGTCTCACTGCACATAAATTTTACTCCCATACGGAGTAATGGGGACCTCCCCCCACTGCTCCGTATGGGAGTTTAAAAGGTCGCTGTCACTCTTGCGCTTGTACATGCACATGTACATGAGGTGCGGAGGGGGGTGGCCTTGGGGCGCCCGGTCAAGAAATCCAGTGCTGGGTGTGACCTCAACATTTATACAGACCAAGACAAGAGGTCCTCTGCATAATATGTAGTTAGAATTTAGGGTTGTCAGAGTTGAGCCCAAGGGGCCCAGTTACTTACCATCAGATGTTTTTTTTTTCTCATCTTGGATTTTTAGCCCTAAAAGTCACAGGGGAAAAGCGGTGCAACTTTCGAGAGTCAAAATGGCCTGAAAATTCTACCTGGGTAGAAGCGCCATTGTATCGTGAAACGCACGTTGGGTTTTGCAGCCCCATTCCACCACATCCACTCTTCTACACGAGTTGGAAGGACTTCAACCTATATACTATCAGATGGTTTTCTGTATTGCACTGGAAGATTTTTACTTCCACGCTCCTTACTTTAGGAATACTCTGTGAAGTTATGATACAGATACTCTACAGCAGGGGTGGCCAATACATCAATCCCCCGTGGATTTCTGTGGGACCGCGATCAAGCCGAGGATGTGGAAGTGCTGCGTTAATGCGTACGTATGCATTCACGCCGTACTTCCGCATTCCACGTACTTCCGGTCGGATCGCGACCGCAAAAAGTCTAGCTACCCCTGTTCTACAGGATCTAATTATATCAGGTTAGAACTATTACCATTACAATTTTTAGTACGTTTATTTCTTGCTTTCTCTAAACGGTTGTCTGTTTCATGTCATTTAATATTATGTACTCAGAGTATTGCGGTAGTGGTAGACGCTATGTTGCTGGGTTCTTTTTTTTTTGTAACCAATAAAATTGTGCCTGGGTGTGGCTCTTTATATGAGTATATTCTATTATTTGCACAAGGAGTTATATTATTTTCTTATGAGCCCACCACCTTAATTACACTAATGGGCTGCAAAGGAATGTTGTTGAAGGTGTGGAAGTATAGGGATTCGCTTTCATGTTCTATTTAGAGCAAATTTTCCAACACTTTAGTTTACAAAATGGAGAACAGCAGAACAAAAAGTCCCCTGGAAAATCCTAATACCCTACAAGGTAGCTGGTCTTCTCCATTCACCTCTGTTTACTGCACACACCTCTGGATGGCAATACATTTTGTTAGGGAAGTATTCCCCCTCACTAAACCTAATTCTGTGACTAAGTATGCAGATACTGGCAGACTTCTCAGAAGGCTTATAGCTGCAGAATGGACTTCTGGTTTACATTTAGGAGAGATGTGAATGTGCATGCCAATTTGGCCTTGTACACCAAAACAATGTATTTTTTAATATATTGTGCAAATATTATACTTGTGCAGGGCCCCAACTGAAAAAAACGGGTTCCTGATGGCATCCCTGCCATCCCCTAAATTTATTCAATCTTCTATGGCCAAAATCATCTTGTGTGTCATTACCCTAAGAGAAATTATAAATAGAGAAGGTTACCATCCATCTGGCATATTGGCCTTAATTTAAAAAAAAAAAAAAATTAAAGGAGAGACCTATTCTGTTCCCTTACTGTCTATTATTCAAGTCATTATTTAAAATCCCAAGTGGGGGCTGAAGGACAAATTATTAACTGAAAAATTATAATCACTGCCACATTGACCTTAAACCTGTGCTTTTTCAGAACTACAATTCCACCACATAGGTCAGAAGAATTCCGTTTCTTGGTACCACAGAAGTTGGACAGCACTGGAT
This sequence comes from Xenopus tropicalis, assembly GCF_000004195.4. NCBI lineage: Eukaryota > Metazoa > Chordata > Amphibia > Anura > Pipidae > Xenopus > Xenopus tropicalis. Next base: position 74,524,114 of record NC_030677.2, on the reverse strand, counting down.
TATAGCATGGGGTACATTGGACCCTCTTTCTTAGGATGGGTCTTTGCTATGTGGAAGAGTTATCATAGATAGTGTTGTGGAACTACACCACCCACTACCAAATGTTATAAAGTAATTAAAAAAGGATGCCAGAAGCTCTTTGCAGCAAACTCAAACAGAACTGTTTTATTGCCCAAGACAAGTGATCCAAATGCAGGGCTATGCATATAATACTTACAAATACAGATGCAGAGCAGTAATGGACTGGTAGGGTATAAAGATAGAATAAAAATGTTAAATCAATTATTACATACAAATCTTTTATAGTGACAGATAAATATTATATTCACATCCAGGTATGGGATCCATTATCTGGTAACCATTATCTAGAAAGCTCTGAATTAGTGATGGGCGAAATGTTTTGCCAGGCATGGATTTGCGGCGAATTGTTTTGCGAAACAATCAAAAGTCAAAATAAATAGTTGCGGGTGTCAAAAGAATAGTCGCGCATCAAAATAAATAGTTGTGGGCGTCAAAAGAATAGTTGCGTGTCAAAAAAAAAAATTAGTCGCGGGCGTCAAAAGAATATTCACTCATCAAAATAAATATTTGCGGGTGTCAAAAAATAGTTGTGCGTCAAAATAAATAGTTGCAGGCGTCAAAAGAATAGTCACGAGAGTCAAAAGAATAGTCGTGCGTCAAAAGAATAGTCGCGCGTCAAAAGAATAGTCGCGGGCGTCAAAAGAATAGTCGCGGGCATCAAAAGAATAGTCGCAGGCGTCAAAAGAATAGTCGCAGACGACAGCTCCCATATATTTTTAATGCACAGACATTTCCTTGAGACTTCCAACTTAAAAATGTACACAATGCATTTTCCATTGTGATTTATCAACGTTTAAATTTGATTTGAAGTTTTTTGTCAAGTTTTTTGAGCTAAAATTTGAATAAAAACAAAACTGGAGATATAAAAATTTGGCAGCTAAAAGCTTATGAGTTCACGTAGAAGTCAATGATAGTTGTCCTAGGCAAAGTCAAGCCATATTTTGAATTAGAGATAGAGTTTTTCAAGTTTTATTTGAGTTTGTAAACTTGAATATTCAAGGTTTTTCATTCTAACGCATTCACATTTCAGAAAAAACTCTTGACTTCACAAACTCCAAAACTGATAAATAAGCCCATTTATTTCCAAAACACTTGGTTTAACCTTTACTGCCTTGGAAATAAATGTTGCTACACACCCATGGAAATATCCTTTTGCACAGATATCTATTTTGGTACATAGTAACTAGCCAGGTTTCGGTTCCAGGGCACTATTTTTACATATTAGTAGACTGTGGCTACATATTTAAGGTTAGGATTTAGAAGCAACAGTAAAACAGAACACCTTGTTGATTGGTAACACCCCATAGAAATGGGATGGAATAAATTCCATTCTTACAGAAGCAAAAGTACATGCAATTATTTCAGTTTTATGATCAATGAAATCAGAAGCCTGAAATTGGTCTGCCCTTGAGAATTTGATGTTGACAGTCATGGAAAATAGCTCTTCTGTATCTACATAATGTCTGTAGATACAATAGTGTTATAATATTAATAGAGCTATGGGCATTTATCTATCATTATTTTCAAGATTAATGGTTTATATTTTCATTTAAAGAGGACATTACCTTACGTTCATATAGTAAACCAATAAGGCAGACTCACGCCTGGTTGTTGCAATGAATCTGTACAAGGCATAATACAAAAGTGGGTTCAGAATTTACTTTATCAAGTCCAATTATTTTTACTGCCTATTTTTACTAACCTATTAAAAATGTTGTGGTGTTTAAGGCCAGAGCACATGTGGAAAAAGCAAGCAGGGTAGGAGGCCACCTCATCAGAAGTCTAAACAACACCCTTTAGAAAATGACCTTAAAGATTGTTAGGGTCATTGAATGATATGTTTACTTGCCTAAAGTGGTACTTCTATTATAAAACTAATATAAACTTACATTTTAATGTAGGAATAAAGAGGAAATAACTGCAGAAGTCTAATACAGTTAAATATAAAATAGGGGCCCAGTCAACTAATGAATCATCCCATCTCATCCTTAATAAAACTAATGGATGCTGAGTTAATGGGCATAAATATCAGATGCCCACTGGAAGATGTGTGGTTACAGCATAAATAAAGAATATAATAGCTTTATTATATTTGAATCCATTCAAATATCTGCTGTATATAAGACACAATAATTATAAAGCAAGCTATTCAAGCGGGTTCATCATGTATACGCACTATCCACTACACTTTTATATAGTTAATTTGGCCTGAAAAAAGTCAAGTTCCAAATATTCCTCATTATACTGTATATATATATACACACACTTTCCTATAAATACACTCACATATATAAAACTATATATACCAATACCAAATATACTAAACATTACTATACCAAACTGTTGATTGATCCTAATAGCCTTGGATATCATGCTCGTCCATAAAGCTATCCAAACAATCCAGCATAATCTGTAATAACAACCTCAATGCCCTCAATGTGAAGAACAATTTTCTCTGTTTCATATGAAAGTCAATTCCTCAATTCTAAAGGGGTGGCCTATGTTCTTTTTTACGTAAAAAAGTGTTATCATGAGGAATGTAATGTTGTAGCAAATGTACGCAAGGTATACATTATTTTTATTAGCAATGTTATTGGTGATATCCTCTGTTCTTCACAATTACCCCTTCCTGATTGGATCCCATGCCCTTTAAATCCTGTTCTCTCCCTCTGCCCTTTGCCCAAGCTGCCTTCTGTTATTCAGATCCTGCTTAAGCCTGTGTACATTTGCTTATATGGTTTGTAACTCCTGCCTGTTTCCTGACTCTGATCCTTGCTACCTGATCTGACCTATGCCTGACTCTGATTACAATTTGCCTCCTTGTATGTACCGCATTTATCTCTAAAGTGTTCAGGTTCCTTATCTGATCCATCACTGAAAGTTGTGGGGCCCCTAAGGACACAGATAAAGACAGGGGGGTATCAGCTTTATACAAGGATAGTCATAGGATATACCAGGCACATTCTTTGCTACGCTTGGATTTTATTTAAACACAGGTATTAAAAAAAAAATTTAATTAGTAAATCATCTGTATAGGTATGAACTCAAGTCAATTCAAGCAATCTGTTGTCAGGTTGTTTTGATCATTTATCAATAAATAATCATATAATATAGATTTTTCATATCAAGATAAATGTCCTGGCAATTGTCATATTTTTAGACACATTTGGACCTTTGTTGGCATATTTAAAGGTAGCCATTGTTTTCAATTTATGCTTTGTTGCTCCATTCGCTGAGCTGGAAATCATCTTGGTGACAAACACCCTAAATCACCATGTGTGGCAACCAATGTTTTTAAAATAAGTCATTTGGTATCTTTGGGGGTTATGTAATACAAGGCACTAAGAGTGCCCAGGAGTAGTAACCCATAGCAACCAATCAGCAGGCATTTACTAGTCACTTGTTTAAAAGCAAACATCGTATTGATTGCTATTGGTTACTGCTCCTGGGCAAACTTCGTACATTTTATTATATATGGGGGTTAGTTATATATTATTCGAGAATTAAAATAAATAACTAATTTTCAAGTGGTGTATATAACATCAGTTTGAAATAAACTTGTTAAACTGAATAGAAATGAATGTACCATACAGAAAAATATACGTAGAGCAAGGTGCCCTTTAGTTCTCTGGACTAACAGACATATAGACGGGACACTGCTATGTGGACTGTAATGCAGCTTCTGGTCCCTGTTACATAGCCGCTATTCATTAAGTAAGAATGTGTCCTTGCAAATTGAACCAAGAAAGTCTCACGTGTAAGAGACTATGAAACCTAAATTAGAATCATCAGATTTAGTTACCAGCCCAAAGCTATTTGATTCCCCCATTGGGATTTGTAACACAAAAAGAAAGGAAATATGTTTTACCTGTCAAGATTTGTCATAACAAATTCAGTGTGTATAAAGAGCAATATTATCCCTAAAGGTAACATTTCACAGATACATCACACACATCAACACATACAATGACAGAATAAGGGATTATTTGCAGTTATTGTAAATAATCCTAATTATTATTTGTTATGGAACGCTACATTACTATGATACCCAATACCAGAGACATGCATTTCCAACTCCAGCTGCTGTTAAACTAGCCCCTTCATCCTCAGCTTGTTACTGTATTTAGACAACTACCTACAACTACAGCTATTGTCAAGAGGGAAGTGTGTAACTTTTGATCACATTCTTAAAGGACAAGTCAACCCAAAATGTCCTTTTTGCCTAATAACAGAAAACATAATTCTAAGCAACTTTGCGCTATACATCCATTACAAATGTGTAATGTTGAGTAATTTGTATATATAATTGCTATTAAAAGCAGCGTTTGCCTGTCCTTTTCTATTCTCTGCCCTGGTGGTTCTGGCATTTAAAACAATGTAACACAAAGCATCAGATTGACAGACCTGATTTGCTGGAGGAGACTGACCTTTGCAACATTGTTTAAAAAGTAACAACCAGGAGTTCAGCAAATGCTGCTTTCAATAGCAATTACATTTACAAATAACATTTACAGCACTAAACATTTTTAACAAATTCCTATTGGAAAGTTGCTTAGAATTATGTTTTCTTTTATTAGGCAAAACATTATGTTTGGGGTAACTTTTAGTATTGAATGTATTGAATTTAGTATTTAGTATAGAATGGCCAATTCTAACCAGCTTTTCAGTTGGTCTTCATTATTTATTTGTTATAGTTTTTTAATTATTTGCTTTCTTCTAACTCCTTGCAGCTTTCAAATGGGGGTCACTGACCCCAGCAGCCAGAATACTATCCTTGCATGCAGGGGTCCTAGCTGGCTGAGGCAACCAAATTTGTGCTGCCCCTTTTACTCCCCCTGCATTTCACTTTTTCGCGTCAGAGGGGGGTGAGTGCATTGTTAGTGCAGAGAGCGCAATAGAGCGCTGCACTAGAAGAGCTGAAATTCTGTTTTAAAAGTCTGAATTCCGGCTCTTTAAGTTACCAGGAGCGGCTTTTTGCTGCCCCTGGTAACTTGCTGGGTGCTGCTGCCTGAGGCGAGTTTCTCAAGTCACCTCATGGCAGCAGCGCCCCTGGTTGTGTGAGACTACAGTTTTATTGTTATTGTTTGTTTACATAATTTATTTTTGTATTTAGTCCCTCTCCTATTCATATCCCTGGTTGCTAAGGTAATTTGGACCATAGCAACCAGATAGCTGCTGAAGCTCCAAAGGGAGCTGCTAAACAAAAATGTAAATAATTAAAAAAACTATAAATAATAAAAAGATAAATAAATAAATGAAGACCATGTTGCAAACAGTTGCAGACTGTCTCAGAATATTACTTTCTACATCATACAACAAGTTAACTCAAAGGTGAACATCCCCTTTAATGGGGGTTAGTGTAAGATGCATAATTATCATGTGTGATCCTGAGGAAGTTGAATTAAAGTGAATGATCTGAATAACAGGATAGTTGTTGAGTTCAGATGTGTCCTGCATTAAAGATAGCAGAGCCATGAATAATGCAAGAAAATCCCAACTCCTACCCCTTAGTTTCTAGTGCTGGTTTCTGTCAATTTAGTTCTTATTGGTCATCACATCTGTGTTTTAACACAAGCCATTTCCCCTGCCTTCCCGTTTTAGGACTGCTTATGTCCAAGTTATTTAATCCTGTGCATATATTTAGAAATTGAGAATCTATTTAAAGAACATTGAAGCGACCAAACACTGTCCCTTAGAAATATATGTGGTTAAAAAAATAAAAGGGTTTTCACTAATAACATTTAGCTGCATATCTATTAAAATGCTTTTCAAGGAACACTTTAAGGAACACAGACCATTACTATTTTTTGCATGGAGACCCTTCTGGTCATTACTTTGTGGGTGCCAGCCAGGGTGCTTTTCATTTAATAACATAATGAGCAGTGAAACATATACAAAATGAAGGTACATTTGCAAAGAACTCTGTTAAACCCCTATATAAGGTGTAAATGTATTTCTTGTTATTTACCTACAGCAGTGATCCCCAACCAGTGGTTCACAAGCAACATGTTGCTCACCAAACCCTTGAATCTTGCTCTCAGTGACCTCAAAGGAGATGCTTATTTTTCAATTTCTGGCTTGGAGTCAGAGCCTCTTAGACTGCCAGTCCATATAGGGGCTAACCAATCAGAGCCCTCATGTAGTACCCCCAGGAACTTTTTTTCATGCTTGTGTTACTCACCATTTTTTTACATTTCAGTGTGGCTCACATGTAAAAAGGCTGGGGACCCCTGACCTAGAGAAAGCTACTCCTTAATCAATCGTTCTTAATTAGCATTCTTAAGGGTATTTATTTAAGATTTTTAATTTGCAGTGCAATTGTCACACTTCCCACAGTTTTGGAATGTTCACCACGGTACTTCGGTACTATATGGGCAATTTTAAATAACATTATAAGCAGAAAAGCCCTGTAGGGCTTTTTAGATCTGTGTCTAGACAACATCTTGGATCAGGGAATGCTGCAACTCTATATGCCGCATCAAGTTCTCTTTTTACTGCTCCATTCAATGATTTCGTTACTACTGTATATTAGACACCTTGTTATGTGCACTTTTTTTTTTTTGACAAGTATCTTAAATAATACCCATGTCAACAGTGGCTCCTGAATACCTTGTAGTGTGTAGTTATACATTAATTATGAATGTCTTTGAGGCTATTTAATGCTTTACTGTACTGTATATATGAAGTCCACCATTGTTATGTGCAATATATATATTTCCAAGTTAAGCGATTTTACTGGATCCATTTGTTTTTTTATTACTTTTTTATATAATCTATTCATAAATACATATTTCTGGTATTCTTATATGTGGTAAACCTGCTCAGGGTGAGTATCACCTGTAAGTGCAACCCACCTTTAAACTATTTAAACTTATGTCCAGGTAAGTGGACCAGCCTGCTCCTTTCTATATGATATATGAAAACACAGAAAAAATGTGCCTAAAGATACTCCATACTCAGGTATGATAGCACAAAATCACAGAAAAAGTGGGTACCTTTCAGAATGGATGGATACAATTGCATGGCTCTTGATATTTACATAGTTGAAGTTCACCACTTTATCACAACACTAATATGATCTGAGATGTGCCAGGCTCTGTGCCATCTGTACTGGGGTGAAAAGCTTAACTGGTACATTCAGGCAGCTGGCGTGTGAGTCTTTGCATGCTCTTTCTTTGGCTGTGACCTTACAAAGTATCTGTTTAACTTGTCCTCTCTACATTTTGAAATTTGAAACCATTAAGAAAACTATAACTAAATACAAGATTTTCTTACATGTATACATCGGTGTGTTTGTAGGGATGGCTTTAATACATGATCATGGTTTTTCTGATTAATAGTAAAGCAGATAACAATGCTTCCAGGGGCGCTGCTACCATGAGGCAAGTTGAGAAACTCGCCTCAGGTGGCAGTCCCCAAAGTTACCAGGGGCAGTAAAAAGCCACTCCTGGTAGCTTTAACAGACAAATTTCCGTTTTTTAAAACGGAAATTCGTCTCTGCTAGTGTAAAGGTTGCGCTCTCTACACCAGTGATGCAGCCCCCACTGGAGGGAGGCATCGGAGGGGCCACCTTGGGCGGCTCAGGGGCCGAAAATGCCTCTGAATGCTTCTCCTAGTTTTTGTTTGTAAATATCAAATTATTTTAAGAAATATTGCCGAAATCCATCCCCTCCTTTCACAAGCAATAGCTAACATACTCATGCATGGTCTCATGCTTTCCTGCCGAGACTAAAGTAACCTGCTACTAACTGGACTCCCTAACTCCCATTTCTGCCCACTACAGTCTGTATTAAATTTTGCCACTGGAATTCTCCTCCTCCTATTTAAGACAGAACAAGCCCCTCCACTAGTGAAGGCATTAATTTACAGCATTTTGTAATTACCAATTTTTTTTTTTTTTTTTTTTAAACCACAACAACATTTTTACCTTGTCAGAAAAAAAACCCTGCAGAAAAAGCCAAATGACAATGCATGTCACAATTTTTTTGCCTTTTTGCAAATTTTATGTAGTTTCAGGAATTTTCTGGTGAAGCCAAACGGGGCCAATTTGCAAATCACTTCCCCTCACTACTGAAATATTTATTTGGCTTCCCATAAAGCAAAGAATATACTCCTTATATACTCTTTCATTCCTCTGAACCTCACTACATCTCTTTTCTTGTGTCTCCATACATGCCTACCCCTCCTCTGTTCCTCTCAGAGCAACTGATTGGTTGCACCCAGGGCCGGAACTAGGGGTATGCAGAAGAGGCACCTGCCTAGGTCGCAATGATTGGGGGGTGCCAGGCAGGAGCCTATCTTGCCTACCCCTAGTCTGTGCTCCATTTTCATTGCCCCTGCCGCTTGTTATTACGAGGTGGGGGCAATGAATTATCGCTTCGCATTGCAAACTGCGCATGCGTGCCAAAACACACGGGGGGGTGCGATAGCGCAAGTGCAAGGGCGAGGTGGCAGACTGGGTTGCCTAGGGCGCCCATTCGGCTCAGCCCGCCCCTGGTCGCACCACCCACTGCCACTGCTGTTTCCCACCTTAAACTCTTCTCTCTTGCTGCATCTTACATGTAATGCTGTACACCTCCGGAGAGAATCTTCCCTCAGTCTCTTGAGTCTCTTTTATCTTATTTTTGGAAGAAAAGATTGCTGGAAGAAAAGTAGGAAAGAGATGGAGAAGCGTTATACAGATGAATAAGTTGGAGGCATCAGAGAGGGTAACAGAGGGTAATAGATAACAGGAGAGAAGCATATGCTGGGGTTGTGCTATGTTACAACAAAAGCAAGGTGCTATGTTGGCAGAAGGTGAATTGACAGCCAAGAAAATTCATATGCACCCCTTTAGGTCCCTACAGGCCACATACTTTGCTTAATCTCTGCATGCTGGGCAATAAACTGTTCAGTAAATTGAAATAGCAAAATAGCTTTGGTTTAAAGTGGGCAAAACCAGGAAGTGATGCTGGGCAAGGCTAATTATAACAGTGAGTGTGGCCTTTAATTATGGGAGGGGCTTGTTTTTTCTAATGATAATGCCAAAATCATTACAGAAAATGTATATTGTTAAGAAAAACACATAGTCACTGAACACTTTTTTTTTTTGCACCAGGCTGATCCTTGTTAATTTTGTAATTGTTTGAACTTGAACATTTTCTTTAACATGAATGTTTTAAGTTGTGAGGTGTAGTTTAGCAACAGCTGGAGAGAAGTAGTTTTGACAACAGTCTCCTACAGAAATATTATCACAGGGTTGAGCAAACAATTTGGGCAATGCTGAAGGACTTGCAGAAGTGGAATTGTCTTTACAAATAGTGTATGGTGTGATATCTTAGACCCAGCACCTGCTCTCCCGGCCACAAACAGGCTGTGCAGAGTGGAACATAAGAGTTCTGCACACTCAGCAAAGCTTCTCCTTAAATGAGCTGCTAAGGGCTGTATTTACTGTCATACAATGCGGAGGTTAGGCAGTACAGCAATACTTCTAAGAGGATGTGGTACTAAAATAGTCCAGTTACTGTAAAATTAAAGCTTCAAGTTATGTGGAAAAGTTTGTTACTGTATGTGTGGGTTGTTTATGCTTGGAAGTCTATGGGACTAAAATAAAAAAACAATAATTGTTTAACAGAAGTCTGATACTAGTTCATGCTCATTTATAATGGAAAGAAAATATTTTTGATTTATACGTTTAATAGTATTATTTAGGATTTGTCATATCAGGGCTTTAGGATATGAACACAAAGCTTTTGCCTAGGACATTTCTTCTGTGCATTTATACCACATTGCAATTAATAATAATAATAATAGGTTAAGAAAGAGAATCTGCAAGTTATATTCCACTGAATATACAGTATATATATATATAATCAATCAACAAGGTATTCAGTGAGAAAAACAACTATTTATTGGCTCAAAATTAAACAAACAATTAGAGAAATTCAAACATACTATACCAAACAATGGAGAGATGCATCCCAGTGTCTCATGGTACCCACGCTCCTAACGCATTTCGCACCATTGGGTGCCGAATCAGAGGAGGTGTGGCATGTTCATGTCATTTCCTTTATATACCCCCAACCTATGATTCATACAGTGTACAAACCCTGTATTAAGCTCATAATATATCAAAAACTTAAACTATACACATTCCCAGGGACCCTCACAAAAAACCTGCACCCAGCATAAATCATATAACACATCAAAAACTTGCTAAAAATATAATTTAACCATTTCATTATTAATATTGCACATTGGAAACACTCAAATATATTCAAAGTGCATATAAAGCTAATAAACCAGTAAAGAACATCTCACATTTACATTCTCACTGAATACCTTGTTGATTGATTACATTTATACCACATTGCTTGGAATTTTACAAGCACACCAATTCAGTAGCACATCATTAAAGAAAACAAGGGGCACAGAGGCAATATGAAAACAGAAAAAAATACTTTATAGAATCATTCTTTTATTGTAAAATGTCAACAAAAAGCCCAGAGAGAAAATGTATTTAGTAGTCTCAGTTCAAGGGGTAAAGATTCATGCAATCAAAATTCAGTCTCCAGGTATTCTGCAGGCATCAGTCTACCTTCAAAAACTATAGAAAAAGGAGGGGCAATGAAGTTTTTACTAGGACATTAGTATTTGGCTGTGTTTTTGGGGCCAATGATTCCTTTTTTTGTAATGGTGAACTTTTAAATTCACTTTCAGGACAATAATTAATAATTTCATCAATGTAAGTTAATGTACAATTGGGGCCTGAATTTAGGCTATGTGATGCCTTCATGAGGTCCTCTTATGCATTACTGGCAACTTGCTGTATACACGGTTACAATACTGTGGGCAGTAGGATATTTTTAGGGCAAGAGAAAACTGTCCAACTATAAGGTTGTACACTGGCAATATGTGGATTCCAGCAAATGCCAGAGGGGCTGCTCTAAAATGCCATAGACAGTCACTATTTAGTTTGTACCTCTGTGTACCTAAAATATTAAGGCCAATTTTGAATCCCACTCCAGTCCTGGTGATGCATAACAACTGAAAACATACTACTAAACGGTAAATTTAGTAAGTCACCTATGAGACCCCTTTTGTGTTTTTGCACTAACTTTGCCAGGCCCATTACTAATTAAAATTGTGAGAAAGTTTAAATACGAAATCATTAAGACAGACGTAATATGGATCTAGAGTACATTTTTGCTCTCCGTATTTTGATAATTTGAGTAAAAGCTTCTGTCTTATTTATCTGGCCTGATATACAGTGATATTTCAGTAGTAAATAATGTACATGAATGACAATCAACATTAACAACAATAATTAATATGCAGGAAGCTATGTAGAAAGCGCATTAAAATTAAAGTGCTAGGGAATACTTGCATTTCTATCAGGTTGCTGCAGCATTAGATGACCGTGTATTTCAAATAAGGCTTTCAAATCATTTTTCAGTGGATACGCTATGTCCAGGAACATTGATAGATCAAAATTATATATTAAACCCCCTTGCCTCCCCATCAGAGTGCAAGCAGCTCCTTTTTCTGGGCATTAGTCTATTTATAGCTACTCAAGTCTGAACTAGGCTTTACTTTGAAAGCAGCTTGATCCAGCCTTTCATCGCCATGTGTTTGAAAGCACTTGGCTGGTCCTCCATGCAGGGCAAAGGATAGGCACCCTTTACATTCTGGCTTTAATAAACACCAGCATTATTGACCAAAGATAGACCGGCTTTGGTCAGAAAGGATTTCGTGTGAAAGGACTTACTATGAGTAAAAGGTTTATTTGATCCCTTGGCCTTGGTGAAAAGACACCCAACAATTATTGGCAGACATCCCAAAGGCAAAAGTTCCATGTGCTGCTATTGGCACCGGAGAAGGTCTCTTGTCCTAAATCCAAGGCTCACTTTCTGTTTTTATTCTAGGAAATGGCTGGGGGAACATTACTGCTGACAACTGCAGTTTGCTGGTTTGGGGGCCAAGAAAATTAATTTCTTATATATTATCATGGGGATTAGCATATTTTTAGGATCTTATTTTTGTAAAGCCTGTGAGGGGGGAGTACTGTTACATGTATGACAATATAGGAATGCTTATTGCCTTTGAAGAAAAGGTGCTTGGAGCAATTTTGCCTGAAAGTAGTAGAAAAATGGACAGTCTCAACTGGGAGAAGTATAGGAAACAGCACTACAGTTATGGAGGCCTCCTGGAAATGAATATAATAACTCTCTCTGATCTACCACCTATATATTTAGCATATTGTATTAGAACACAATTCCAATGAAAATCATGTATGTATGGGGCAACGCACTTGTGTGAGAGAGCACTGAGAGAGTACTGGAGGGGCATACACAATGTAAACTGTTGCCTAACCAATATTTATTATAAAGCTGTATGTTATAATTTATGATACAGTACACTTCTATACATTCAGCAGCATTATGCATTAAAGGAGAACTAACTCCTATAAATATGTCTAGAAATGCCTTATTTTATATACCAAACTTATTGCTCCATCCAAAAGGTTCATGTTCTTTATAGTAGTTCTGATTCAGGCCTTCAAAGTTTTTAAGGGGGATGTTACCATCTTACATTTTTTTTTGTCACTTTCATTCTCAATGTTCTCTGGGCAGCTGTTCTTAGGGGTCACAAATTATCAAGCAGAAAATTATGTTTGCCTGACATTCATATTCTATATATACAGTATATTGTGAGTGGGTCCCTAAGGTCAGTAACTGACAGCAGCACAGAGCATGTGCAGTGAATCAGCAGAAAAGCAGATGGGGAGCTACTAGGGGATCTTCAGAGGCACAGGCACTTCATTGCTAAAGGACTATGTTTGCCTTGAGCTTGTACAGAAGCCCAAAACATAATGTGCAACGGTTTTGCCCTTGTTCTTTGGTTAACCTTTAGTTCTCATTTAAACTGAATAATAAACATCTGCATGGTGACTATGTATAAAAACCCTTCTTCATTTTCATGTAAAATAAAATTGAATCTGTCCCATACTGAACAAATATCTTCTGTTACAATACCAAGAGTAATTTAAGGTATTATTTCATTACTAATGATGTCAAAATTGTTAAGCACAATGACCCGCTTAGATCAGAGTGGCTACAGGGACAATAGGTAACAGTTAAGCTAGGCAGTACTAGACTAGAAATTACAATGCAGAGCTTGATCCTTGCACTACAAATTACATATACATATATTTATTTTCAGTGGTAGCAGATACAGCCCCTTCCCCCCATGTACTCCTTCAATCAGTTGCTGGTATAATTAATAAACAAAATACATGCATGGAAGCTTTTTCTGCATTGTTTGAGACCTGGAATTTTCCAAATAAGAGCTCTGTAAAAAGTATCTCAACATTTAAACATTAACTAAACCAAGGTACTGGTTTACTAATACAGATTAAAGGGAAATCAAGAATTGCATGCTAACAATTGCCTTCCGGGTTTTCTGAGTTTTCTTGATAATAGGTTACCATATAACAGATCCCATTCCTGTCACTGGAAAATTGTAATGTGCTGTAACAGTTCTACATGTTCACATCCAACATTTTCACTTCCTTCATTTTATTTCATCTACCCCTCCTGTTTGCCATCACCTTTTGTGGGATTTTTTTTTTCTTTATTTATTGTCCATTTTCTAAGTCTGCGTCTCTCTCCACAACCCTCACTACACATATCTTTGCCCCTTTTCTTTCATTGGTCATTTTCTTTCTTCCCCTTCCCTCTTTCATGGTGATGAGCGAATTTTTCTCTTTCCCATCTTTAGGTTTTTTCTCTGTTCTTGGCCATTCTCGTACTTTTTGTTTTCTTCTTATTGCCACTTTTTACACTGCCCTGTGTCTCTCACTCACTGTTACTGGAAATGGTAACAAATTTTAAAGGAGACATATAATATAAAAATTATGAATTTACTAGTGAAATATACTCCTCTAAATATAGAAGGATTATGTTTAAAAAAGTTGTGTTTCTGACTGATTTATTGAGAAATTCCACCAAAACCCCACTTGTACAGCCCATCTGTTCCACTTCCTGCTGGCTGAATTCTCTGGATGTGCAGGGGAGTCTCAGTACACTGCACTGGAGGGTAGGAACCAATCAGCAGATAGGCTGACCTGATAGGGAACTGAAGCCTGTTTTGCTTTTGTGAGTGCAAGGCTGTGACTGTCTATCCCCCTCCTGCTGTGCTTCTGGCAGGGATTGTTAGGACATGCCCACCCTTCATTTCAAACACGGACAAAGATCTGATGGGATCTATAGGGAGCTCCAAAAGAGGGGCCATTTTTACAGACTGTATTCAATTTTAGACCAATGTGAAACCAGCTCCATATATTAATCATAATTGCCTACAAAATTAGGGTTTTTCCATTTATCCAATATGTCTCCTTTAAAGAAACTGGGTAGAAAAATCCCCAGTTTTGCAACCCTTACTGGAAAAAAGCTGAAGTAATATTTTACATTAATCAGCAGTAAAGCATAAGGAACTCCAAAGCAAGGCTAGAAAAATACCACTGTTAAAAACACAACTTCATCCACCGATGGTAATACACACAATAAAAAATTGGGAAACTCACTGTGGTCATCCACCTGGTGCAATATGCCTCAAAAAATGATACCTACATATGCATTGTACTGCTTTGATGCAGTTTAGTTGCAATGGTCACAGGACTTACAGTACAGTACTTGGACACAGGGGATGTGTGATGCACTGCTGTGGGCATTCAAATACTGTCTGATACCCCATGTGGGTATTTTCTTGGACTGTGGAAAGTTTGCAAGGGGACTGAGCTTTTACAGGATTGAGTGACAACACTGCTGCAGTGCACTTAAAAACCTAAGCTCTTTAACACTGATCCTGCTGCTCTATTGGCAGGGAAGCCAATAGATTTCAGAGTCACTGAGGTCTTAGCTTCTCTATCCTTCCTTTTAAGCTGTTTTCAGGAAGAGACTGTGTCATTTTTCTGCTTCTTGCCTCCATTGCATGAGATGAAGTGCTATTTTGGAAATAATATGCTGGAGTACAATTTGGGTAATGCCAGCCCCACAGTTTGGCAGCCTCCATACAAATGTGCCATCCCTGATTTCCTCTACAGAGAATCCTCCCTTAATCTCTTAACAAGTAAACTCAAATACTGCCTCTTGGAGCACTCACATAGCACCTAAAGTGGAAACTGGCACTTACATTGCAGTGTAACCCACTGTAACCTACAGCACTTAATGCCCTCCTATATGCGTCTTCAAGTAACGCTCCTATTTAGATTGTAAATTTTACAGGGCGGGGACCTCCATCCTCTTGTCTCTCTGTCACTTAGCTCTGTGGAATCTTTAATGCTACTGTACTTAATTATTTGTATTTATTATTGTAATTTGTATTTATCTATTATTGTAATGGCCCATTTGTTGTATTAACTTTTTGTTCTGCTGCACAGCACTGTGTACATAAGTAGCACTATATAAATAAAAATATACATACATACAAATATGATGTGGGCTCACATTCTGGGTTGCATTTTGCACTCAAGTAATTATCTGCTTAAGGTTCACTATTGATACTATATACTTAAAACCCTTATATTACATGGGTTATATTATACAGATGCGCTACATATTTCTGATGAGAAATGAATTACTTGGGCTATATCAGCTGCATTTAGTTGACTATAAGTTTGTGTATCCAGCTTGACTTCTGATTTCTATTCAAATATATATAGAAGTTAGTCTGCTGTGCTGCCCTCTATGTGAGCATGATACTGCACAAGTTGCATTTCATTCCATTGGCACAAACGCCAGTCGTTCTAAGTTTAGTTGTCCGGATGTCACCTGAGACTGATGTGAAACTTTTTTCCATGACCTGCTTAACCCACACTCTAACTCTTCGACCCCCTTAAAAAAATCATGAATGAAATTTAACTTTTTTGTTTTTGCAATGGCTAAAAAACTATTTTTATTTCTACATGATTATTTTTCAGTTTAAATGAACAGGAAGCTGACTAGAGTAAATTTTGTATTCTTGTGGACAATGTTTTCCTAAGGGCTGTAACAGACAGGGGGTCACGGACGACTAATCTCCCCGATATGCCATCCCACCGGCTAGAATGTAAATCGCCAGTGGGATGGTATGCGCAGCGCTGAAATCGCCGAAGTTTCCTCTCAAGGCAAATTTGGCGATTTCGGCAAGTCGCCAAAATTTCCTCTCAAGCCCTAAGAGTTAAAAGCTTAAAATTATAGAACTGGAGAAGTGGGGTTGTTTTTCTAAGGGCCGTGACAGATGGGGAGATTAGTTGCCACGTGACAAGTCTCCCTTATCGCGGGCGACTAATCTCCCGGTCATCCCACCAGCTAGAATGTAAATTGCCGGTGGGATGGCATACGCAGAGTGGCAATTTGCCGAAATCACCGAAGTTGCCAATATACAATATTAAACACTTGCTTTGATGTGTTAGAACTCATGTGTTAGAACTCACGCAATGTAGCAAATGTCTGTGCTCATCTAAGTCTATTAATCAGCTGGCTTCTGCTGAGTCATTTCAGGAGTCAGAATCAGAAGTGTAAACAATATAAAAATCCTCACAAATAGCATTTGACTGAGGTACCCGGGGCTGGGTTTCTGACTCAAGGGCCAACCACCAAGCCACTGCTACCTGTTATCCAGAAAGCTCCAAAAACAGCGAGGCCGTCTCCCATTCATTCAGTTGATTTAAGAAAATAATCCTAGTTTCTCTGTAATAATAAAATAGTACCTTGTACATCATGGTAACTAAGCTGCATGAATCCATATTGGTGGCAAAAACAATCTTAGTTGGATTATTTAAATGGGTTGTTCACCTTTAAGTTAACTTTTAGTATGATGTAGAGAGTAATATTCTGAGACAACTTGCAATTGGTCTTCATTTTTTATTTGTAATTTTCTAGTTATTTCATTTTTAGTTCAGGAGCTCTCCAGTTTGGAGTTTCAGCAGCTATTGGTTGGTAGGGTCCAAGTTACCTTAGCAACCACGGAGTGGTTTGGATGATAGAATGGTATATGATTAGAAGCAGGCCTAAATGGAAAAGAGTTACAAAGAATAACAATAAAACTGTAGCCTCACAGAGCAATAGTTTTCTGGCAGCTGGTGTCAGTGACCCCCATTTAAAAACTGCATAGAATTGGAAGAAGAAGACAAATCATTAAGAAACTATAACAAATAAATAGTTAAAAACAATTAAAACGTTGCTTAGAATTGAGCATTCCATAAAATACTAAAAGTTAACTTAAAGGTGAACAACCCCTTTAATGTTTAAATTACAGAAAGATCCCAGGTCCCAAGCATATAGATATTAATTTGTGTATTTTTTCAAGCCAATGAATTTAGTTTTCATGAACGTATATTGAAATGTTATAACTTAGAATTATATTTAAAATCATTGTGCAGATTTTGGGTTGACCACCCTGTTGTGAATTTCTACATGATGTTGATCAGCTTTGAACAAGCTACTTAAAATTAGAATATCAAAGTTTTGGTTGCTAGGGGTAATTTTGAACCTATGTTCTGGTAATAAGAATTATTGAAGATTTTTACAGCTGAAGACAGCACATATTACTAAAAGTTTACTGCCAACATATTAAGAGGGAGAAACCAGCAGTAAGGGTGAAGACACACAGAGTTACTTAGTAGCAGCTACTTGTCATAGCTACTAAATGCCAGAAATACCCTGCCATAGACAATACTGAGAATCGCCTCTGCTAAAACACATGTAGAGACAATTATCAGTAAATGATCAGCATTGTCTATTTTAGTAGCCATGACAAGTAACTGCTACCAGTAGCTCTGTGTGTCTTAGCCCTAAGTTTGGTGCCTAAATACCATGTTGGCATTTATAGAGTGTATCTTGAACATTAGGCAAGAGTCAGCCAAGGTCACACATAGAAAGGCAGAATATCATTGGCAACAGGCAAATGTGGTGCTTCTAAATGACCACTGTAATCCAAGACATAACGTTTAATTGCAAATGCTTAAATGACCACTATGCTTTCATTGTTTTTCCCTATGGATTACATAGGACACAGTGCCTATACCAGTGTGCACAGTCCCAGTAAAGGCATCTCAAAAATGTAACATGTTTTATTGAACAATATGAAACAAACAAAAAGGGTGGTGTAGTGTCTTCTTAAGATACTTTCATTGAAAATAAAGTCACAACACATATGCATGAATTCCCTATAAGCCAGTTAGGGTGGAATCTCCTACATACACCTAAAAATCACAGCTTGAAGGCCATTTAAGGTGAGATTTGAAGTGAGTGCTTATTTGCTGTCAAAAATGCTTTTGGAACTGTGGCAGAAGTGCCTATGTTTTCCTTGAACTGTAACACTGTTATGAGTTCACTGGCCTAAGGCTGGACCTGGAACAGAAACAAACTGACAATTCCTGCTACAGTGAAAGAAAGCTGCAAATGAGAAGTCCCAAAGTAAGCCCTCTACATGCTCCCTTTCCAGTGTAATGCCAGCTGGTTTATGTGACCTGACTTGTGAAGCTGTAGCCTTCCCTATCATATCATATACAACACCGGTTTACTTGTTAAATATAGGCAGAGCTGATAAAAATGGGTAAAGTTTCCCAGGATACTTGTCTTGGCAAAAGATGAGGAAGGAAGGCAATATGTAATTTTGCTCAACCCTAGATTTAAGTAAGCAAAACACATTCTTTTGTTTTTCCGGATAAATGCTATAAAAGAACCCCAACTTCAGTGTTATGGAAAGGGACACAGGAAATGACCCTCCCAGTCAAGCACTGCTGTCATGCAGCACTGAGGTCACTTTTCAGGCTTACACATTGAAGTGTATTTTCCTGTAAATCATACAACTAATAATATATATAGGCTAGTATGACTCAAGCTGCAAGGAAACAGTGGTAAATATGAATTATATAGTTTTGCTGCTGTTCCACCAAGTAAAAATAGGATCTTGTCCACAGAGATAGCAAAGTTTATGAAAATTATTTAACATATGATAGCGGGGAAAAATGTCAAATCTGGGAAACGCATCATGCATTATATATTGGTGGGACATGGTGTATGGAATGTGGAAAATAAAATCAGAGGATGTAAAACAGGTTTCACTGTATCTCTAGAAATGCCATATTTTATATACTGGACTCACTGCACCAGCCTAAAGGTTTAGTATCTTTGTAATAGTAATGATCCAGGCCTTCAGAGTTACGCACAGGAGCTCTTCATATTGAATTTTGTTAGAAGTGTCTGTGACACTCACATGCTCAATGGGCTCTGGGCAGCTGCTGAGAAGCTAAGCTTAGGGATTTATCAAGCAGAAAATAAGGTTTGTCTGACACTTGTCTTTACAACTGTACTGCATACAGAACAAAACTGCACCCATTATTTTGTCTAGAGGTTTTCAGAGTACGCCTAGGTGCAACATTTGGTCAGATAAAGTTAAATTTGATATATGAAAATATTGTCTCACCAGTGACACTGAAACTTCCAATATTGTAAATTAGTATATGCCACAAAACTCAAGCTTAAGCAACTCCATAGACTAAATAGGCCCAAAAAGCCTAGTCGAAATCCCTTCCTCAATCCCTTAGTCTGAAAGACTTCTAAGCAAGGAGCCTTCACCAAGTGTGGGAATGCTAAGAGAGAGCAGCATGAACTGAGTGTTAATACAGAACAGTGGCATAACTATAGAGGAAACAAACCCGTATACAGTGGGCCTCCAAGGGGGGAAAGGTCATGGGTGACGCAACACACATCATTTATCTACAATTTTCAAGATTATCATCATGAGTAAGCTTGTTGTGACCTGAAATTTCACTTGTACTATTCAGGATATAGCCATGATGGAATGAAGGCTTTATTAACTTTTTTGAATTTAGATGGTGCTGTTTACTATATATATTCATAACTAGGATTATCATTAATTACTGATGACAAAACATTCCTGTTAGATTTATTCAATGTTTAAAAACTTTTAGTAGTTTTAAGACATGTGTCAAACACAAGGCCTGCGGGCCGAATAAGGGTCAGCGACTTGTGATTGAGTTTGACACCCCTGTTTTAAGACTTGTTTTCCTCACTCCAAATGCATTAAAGTCAATGAGCATTTTGTCTCAAGTTTTTTCTCACTCCAAAAGCATTAAAGCCGATGGGTGTTTTTGTTCTCATTCCCAACTTTTTTTCTCACTCAATGCACATTTTTTCTATTTGTTACAGCTAATTTTTGCCGCAGTCTCTGGAAAACATTTGCCAATGGCGAAATGCACAATTTCACCAAGAAGCCATGCCTAGCGAAAAAATTCACTCATCAATAGTCAGCTGCACCCTAAAACACATCCAATTGTCAAACCTTACCTTGAGATGCATTCAAGTTCTGTAATAATCCCAAAACTGGTGTATATTATATTTCTGCACAAAGCAATCCGCATCTGCCCATGGAAGAACCTGCTACTGCCTCCTAAAGCTCCCTCTAGCTGCTCATAGAGGTTGTAACTATTCCATTTATACTTATTATTTCTTAAGAAGAGTTTTGTTTAAGTAAAACATTTTTACATTTTTTTAAAAAAGTTGTGTTTATTAAAAAACAAAACAAATGAATAACCAGCACAGCAGAGCCATTTCATGTGGGGTAACCCTCCTGCGTGTTTTTTTAGTAAATGCAATGTTCTGGGCAAGCAGACATAATATAATAAATATTAATTAGAAAAGTCCAATAATGCCAGCTCAAATTCAGTTCCACTTATGGTTAGTTCCAAAAGTCCTATTTAAACATCAGCAATTATTAAAACATGAAGCTAGTGTTGTAGTGAATTGCTTCAAAGAAACCAAGTTTGATAACAAATGTAACAAAAGTAGCTACCCATCAGCCAAGGAACATTAAAATAAAAAGTAACAAATAATAAGATACAACTATGTTGCCCTTGTGAATTTAAAGCATTACCTTTCTCTGGAAACCCTTCCCTGAAATATGAGGAGAGACTTTACCATTATAAAAATGGATCAGGAATCAGATCTGTCTGAAAAGTACCATTAGGATAATAAGTGGGAATTTCGACTGCAATGTCTAAATCCAGTGACAGTCCCTGTGGAGTAATGTATGTGTCAGATCTGTTTCACAATATTACATTATACTTTATTGTTCATCTTGTTTATTATGTTCATTTTCAATCTTTATATGCCTTCACTGTGCACTGATCTGCATGCTTGATGAAGGGGCATGCCCCCCAAACACTGCATTCACTAATAAACCATAAGGGGGGTTACCCCCCTTGAAATTGTTCTGCCATTCTGGTTTTACATTTGTTATAAATTTCTTGACCTATGGGTCAGGACTCAGAAATTGTTTATCATGCTGTTTAGGGTGGGTCTCAATAATCCCCATAACTACAGTAAAAGCACTTTCTACAATACATAGTATTAAAATAAGGTAAAAAAAATTGATGTAAACTAATATGGACCACACTGAAAATGCATAAAGCACTGCCTCACTTACTGGATTCATATGGTATTACTAACTGTATACATCACCTCTTCCTATAGTCATATGTACATAATGACATTCTGAGTAGCAGGAGGATTAAGAACCTTCACACACAATCTTTGGCTCACAGTACTATTCTAACTATTAGAAATTACTCTTGTGACAACAGGGTGTTGAACTGCTGTCCCAAAACTGTAGTTACTGTAAATTACAACTCCCAGTATTTTAGCCAGTCCATAGTGAGGCAAGCTGCCTTCTCCCTAAAATCAGATTCTTTCACATTGCCTGTTCCCTTACTGGTATTCTAGGAATACAAAATTGAAAGCTGTTGGCCATTTAGTGGGTGGTGTGTTTTATATTTATCACTTGTGTCTCTGTGAACTATTGACTTACTAACAGTAAACAGACAGTCGGTGTTTAGTTTCTGGACCTATTGTGCAATACAAATACATAATCCACCCCAAACAGCTCCGATGTGTTTTCTAGGCATAGGGAAAGTCTCCCCAGCACTCAGGCACTGACAGACCACTAGACTACACAAAGCCCAGAATAGATATTTTTTGCCACTAGCATTGCCTCATGCGTCAGGGATACTATATATTCCAGTGTCTAAATAAATCTCCCTTCCATGACTTTCAGACGACACAAACAAAGCAAAAACCAAGGGAAGGACGTTGTCGGATTTGCCATAAAGAAACATACACAATCAGCTGCCCAAGAGCTGGAAAGTATTGGAGGTGGCGGTATTTATGTATGAAAAGCATCTGTCCATATGATCTCACAACCCTACAATGCAGCCTCAGGTCCCCCAATAATTTCCAGCTTTCCGTGGGAGTCCCATGCCCTGGGTAAGGACAGGACATGTTCATGGAGTAGATGGAAAAATCAAGTCATTGGGGGCAGACTGAGCTATAATCCTGCCCATAAGCTAGTGGAAGACAATGCCACCGACTACAAAGGGAAATGTAGGAAATAAAAGCATGTGTCAGCCCCCCTTCTACAGAAGCACTGGCGGTCAATGTCACTTAAAACGCTCCCAGGGTGACGTGTGAGTCCCATTCAGGAAAAGAAGAATTTCCCATCTGCATCGCCTTCATTTCTGGGGGGTAGAGGCCGGGACCGCTGCTGTGCTCAGCCGGTGCCACTCAGACTGACAGTTTGGCGCCTGGCAGCCACAAGCAACAGCAGCCATGCAACAAGCAGTGCCACCGCGCAGGGAGAGCCCAGCCTGGCAGCCAAAGCAGGCAGCACAGCCGGAGCCAGAGCCTGGGTATGTGGAGATCCCCATACAGGCTGAGAAGAGAGTGAGCGCAATAACGCCAAAAGTGTCGCAATCGCTGACCGATCATCTGCCTGGAGATCACAAAACAAAAACTGGAGATGGGACAGATAGCAAGCATGCCGATGTGAGTATTCGGAAAGAGAGCAGCCCTGTAGATCGCCTTGGCCAGTTCCTAGATGTTGGGGAAAATGAGGGGGAGCAGGCAGAGTACATCCTGTCTTACCCCTCCTCTCTGGCAGCCACCAGTAACCCCTCGTCGCCAGTCTGCGCCCCCCAACTTGTCTGTGCCAACGACGAGGCTCACTACATCACTACCCACGAAATCCAGCTCTGTGAGGCCGACCAGGAGCCCGATTACCCAGATTTTGGACTGGCCCCCTCCACGTGGAGTGAAGCGGCCGACAGCGCCCCCTGCACCTTTCTGGAGTACGCGTCGTTTGACAGCCAGGGGGGCAGCCCAACAGACGAGGACTATTATATGAGCACCACCAGCGACCCCAACCCCACGGACAGTGTGTGCAGCGCTGAACTGATCAGCAGCACCCACTCGGAAAGCGACACCTCCCCAAGCATCTGCAGCAGCAGCAGCAACAGCAGCACCTTGGACAAAGCGCTCAACACTGGGGAGGCTGCCCGCTCCAAAGCCGGGATCCTCCTATCAATCAGAACTGCATCCAAGGCTATAAATGAGGGCAGCAATGCGCAGGCACAGCCAAACACCGCCCCTGCCGGCGCCAAGCATGACACAGACATGAGCTACTGCGTATCCAGAGCTCCGGACTGCAAGTCCGCTTTCCGGCAGCATCAGTACCAATCTCTGCCCCAGGCGGCCGATGCCCACCGGCTAGTGGCTGTCCCTGCCCGTCTGCAGGCTCGGAGCGGCGTCCATGCCGATATCTCCAGCGGGGCTTCCAGTGCAGTCAGCGAGTTGGATGATGCGGACAAGGAGGTGCGAAACCTGACCGCCCGAGCATTCCGCAGCCTGGCTTATCCTTACTTCGAGGCTATCAACTTCAGCTCCAGCGAATCCACCACCTCCTTGTCCGACCAGAACATCGGCATCAACAGCTGGTCCACTTACCTGGACTTCAAGGGGGGCGCCCTACTGTCTCAGAAGGCAGAGCAGAGCATCCACCAGCACACGGCTACCTCTGCTTCCAGCTTTGGGCTCAGGAAATTTGCCAACGATGCCCCAAAGGAGCAACTCTTCGTGCAGGCGAATAAATCCCACACCAAGGCGTTTGAGCTGGTGGTCAGTGAGCTGGAGACCAAGGGGTCGAGCGGGGGCAGTGCCAGCTGTTCAGCCAAACGCATACAGTCCGGATCCAGGGTCGTGACTCTCACTGAGACTCTGAACTTCAGCAGCAACGTGACCGCGACTGCTCCTGGCAGTGACAGAGCCAACAAGCCACCTGAACAGGCTCCAGCCTCAGCCTGCACGGATGGGGTTACAGATCCCCTGCCAAGAGAGCTGCCTGGGCAGGAGGGGAGCAAGCAGTCGCACAGTGCTGCAGAAGCCATGGAGGGGACGCACAAATCCAAGTTTGCTTCCAGCCTTCTGAAAAATGTCATCTCTAAGAAGATGCAGCTGGAACAGGAGTTTAAAATGGAAAGAGGGGAGATCACGGACACTTCCTACAAGCGACTCTGTACTCCCTCCAAGGAGACTGAGGGGGCCCGAGAGAAGGGTATTCAGAGGCAGAACTCCAGGTTTTCCGAGGCCAGCTCAGATTTTACCTTGGTCAGCAGCGAGGAGCTAGGAGAGTTTTTCGATACAAAGTCATCAGCGACCCCCAAAGACTTGCCATGTACAGAGGGCAATGTAGCCAAGCAGGTGTCCTCTATAGACCATGCCAAGGATGAAAGCGCCATGGATCCCAAGAGAAGCGCCTCAGAGGCGATGAAAGGCATGCTCCTCCGCAGCCAAAATAGTGCCTTCAGGTCCTGGAAGGAAAAGGAGATAGAAAAGATGGAGAAGAAAATAGAAGAGAAAGTGGCCAAAGCTCGGAGGATAAAGATCCCGTTGGAGAGGGACTGGAAGGCAGATTTAGGGGAGCTGTCAGGCAGTCACTCCACTAAAATGTCCCGTTTGTATGTTCCAGGCATTCAGCACACCCCCAAGGAGAAGCAGGTAGAGAAGCAAGCAACAAAGTACTCAGTGTCTACCTATGCCCACCAGAGTTGCTTTAGTCGGAACGAGCACGATTTTAAGACGGAGAAATTGCAGGTGCTGGAGGCAGCTGTTTGTAGGATGACCCCCATGCTAACCCCCAAACCCCAGGAGATTAAACTCAACCTACCACTGTCCGGGGACAAGGAGAATCCATTCAGTATCGCCAAATTGCTGACTCCTAACCTGGCGTCCACCGCGGCCAATCTGTCCAAAGCAGCGGAGGAGCTGAAAAACCAGCTGCCCCCCAGCAGGACCGAGGTGCTGGAGAAGATGCCCCAGTTCCTGGTAAGGGATGTAAGGGAGAACAAGGCCAAGTGCCAGGGAGCCATGCACCAGGTTAGAGATGTCAGGAAGCTACTTAAGGGCTCCTATCACCTTGACACTGGGGAAGGCAGCGGGATATCGGGGCAGAGCACCCCGGACCCCAAGGCCAAGCTCTCGGTGGGCTCCAAGATCTCCTCCTCTCTGTCTCCCATAGTGATCACCTGTCAGGCGGTGAATAATAAGGAGGATGAGGGCGACTCAGGAGACACAGGGGAGGGTGACAAAGCCCAGTCCTCTGCGGACACCATTCTGGTACACCGGGCTTCGGGCCGGCTCCCCGTTGCCACTATAGCCCCCAATAAGACTGGTCCCAGGATGCCCGTAGTGAAGATTGTCTCCAAGGCGTCTAAATGGAAACAAGAGAAGCCCCGGGAGCAACCAGAAGTGAAAGTCGAGCCCCAGTCGCCCAAGTCCCGTGTGGCTCTAGAGAAGCTGACAGCAGCGGTAAAGACGATGGAGCAGCTGTATGTGTTTGATAGGAAGGAGTGGAAGCGCAAAGGCCAACCGGAACCGCTCACCGGCAGCCACGTCTTGTCGCTCATCAGTTGCGAGGAGGCAACGGGGAAGTCGGAGTCGCAGGCAGGGGACGACAAGCCTGTGGCACCTGAGGAGACTAAAAAGGCAACACCTCGGCCGTTTGGCCGCGCCCCGGAGCCCATAGTCCGCAGGAACTCCTACCCCAGCTCAGACAAGAGCCCCTCAAAGCCCCTGGCGCCAGAGCCCAGAGCCCCGATTAAAACTTTCCAAGTATCCAAGTTCGGGGAACCAAAAAGCGCGGAGCAACAGGAGAAGAGCCACGACGTTACGGGTTACAATCGCAGCGTCTTTACAGTTAGTGCTCCAAAAAGCAGACATCAGAGCCTGGAGTCGGCACTAAACAGCAAGAACACCCGCCCGCAGCCCCCCAGTTCCCTACGAATCCAGCCTCGCTACCTGGAAGAGGGGAAGAAAGCAGAGCCAGAGCCGGCTGTTGCCCCGCAGCCCCCGCAGCCTCGCAAAGCCAGTGCAGACTTTGAGAACTACCTCACAATCCCAGTCAAAGCAGCCAGTGAGGCTGCCGTGGGAAAGCCGCCAGTTGCAGCCACTGTCCGCGACACCTCAACATCCGCCAGAGAGAACGCAGCGACTAACTGCCGCGATCCAGCCTCCATGTGCAGCCTGCCTCCCTTTAGTGCCAAGAGCCATGCCGCCAGTCCCAAGAGTCCGATCAAAGCAGCGAGCGACTGGCGCAGCAAGGCTAAAGAGGGGGTCCAACCTAATAGAACACATTCTACAGGATCAGAGCCTCAGTCCCCAGATTCTATCCCCTCAGCCACTATCTACCATCACGCCATTCCACCTGTGCCAGCGGCCATGCCCAGCTCTCAAGCCCCTATATTTTATTCTCCTCCTTTAACCGCAGCTACGCCAGTTGAGATGTACCCCCAGCAGACCCAGCGCAAAATGCTGGTGGATCTAGCTACAGGGCAGTATTACCTTGTGGATACCCCTGTGCAGCCAGTTAAAAAGAGACTATTCGATCCTGAAACTGGACAGTATGTGGAAGTCCCAGTGCCTGCACCACCTGCCACCCCTGTGCCCTTCCACATGCCACCCCTAGCTCTCAGTCCTGGTGCATATGGAGCTGCTTATATGTTTTACCCTGGGTTTTTGCCCACTGCAACAACTGCTGTGCTACCTGCCACCTCTCTTCAGAGTCAGCTTTCTCACCAGGGGAGTGAGCACAGCTTTGAGGTGCAGGGTGTAGAGACTTCCCAGTCAGGGGAGCTGAACATGAATGAATGCCCCTATTACCTGGCCACTGGGTCTGCAGCAGCTAATTCAGGAACTGGGCCAGCATCTAATATCAAAAGGGGCTCCCTAGGCTGCCCAGAAAGCAAACAGGTCATCAGCATCTTGTCTCAGCCAGGACCCAGGATTGTGGCCCCTCCATCCTTTGATGGTACCACTATGAGGTTTGTTGTGGAACACAGATGAAAATCAAGGTAATTATTCAAAAATGTTTTACAATTAGAAATCTAATTCTCTTAACATTTTCAACATCTCTGTATATATTGCTATTTGTATGGGAAAGAGAAGATATAGGGTTCATCAGTGTATAGGTAAATAAACTGTTTGTTATGCTTAATGGCACCAAATTCATCATTGGTGCACTCTGTGAAATTATTTGTTTTCTAAATCTATGTGCCCCTGTTTGAGGTGCATATTATGGCAGCCTTTCTGTAATTCTACTCCAGTCAGCCCTGTGGTCTCTCCATAAAGAGAGGATCAACATCCGCCTTTCTATTTGTTTGATTGCACGTGCTCATGTTTATTATTTTTAAACCTACATAAATGTTTGCCAAGGGCTTTACATTGATTTAAATAAAATAATGTTATTCCGATGGGTGTTGATTGACACTGACTTTTGTGCTAGTGTGGTGCTTCATGATGTTAGATGGGCAGCCTAAGGCCTTCCAACGGCATCAAGTAATGACAGTAACACAACTAAAGGACATTTTCAGCAGGGCTTTCATTTCATTACAGCTCTATAAAGGCAATGTAATAAAAAAGTTTGCAGCAGGCCTTGCAACCCATAGCAAATGTTTGCTTTCAAACAAGAGACCAGTAAATGCTACATGCTAACTGGTTGTTATGGGTTACTAGACCTGGTTCAAACTTTGCAACTTTTGTTATATTACTTTAAGCAAATTATACAGGACACATTTTATCCACAGTTTTTTTTAACCTGGCAGAAAAGAAACTGCCACTGCAAATCCCTGAAAACAATGATGCTGGTTCTTTTCCACACTTTCAGCCCAAAATATGTCACTACTAGTGCTGTCAGGTGTTTCCAGTTAAGAGAATAGGAGCTGGCAGTGGAGGTTTCCGTAATGTCTCGAACAGCAGAAATATGCCAGTGGTAGATGTACTCATTCGCCAAAATAATTTGTGTTTAAATCCCCCATTATTTACAGTTCAGGGCTCCAGTGCCCCTTCTTCCATAGCTACAGTGCTGATTGCTGCAGGCAAGCTGTGGGTTCTGGCCAATGCCAGAGTAGTTGCTGTAAGAAGCCATAGACAGTCTCTATTTAGTGGACTGGTGGTGGGCTGTTTGGGCTTCTGTATACTTGAAATGCCAGGGCCTATTTTGAATCCCACTCCAGTACTGCTCAGCTGTGACAATGGGCTGGGGGCAGTGCAAAATTCCAATAGGCTATCACACGGATGTAAACAGACCTCCACATGAGGTCTTAGCAGTGCCCCTCAACCTTGGCATCACAGCTGCACATGGAGAAGGGATGCTGGAAGAAAAGCAAGTGTTATTTTAAAAGTGATACAGGGCCCGCAGCACTGCTATAACATTTAGAGATTATATCCTATTTTTAAACCCAAAACAGAATTCCGATATATTCCTTTCAGCGAATCCTGTATCTGTGTCTTATACCTTTTTGTATAGATGGGGTATTTTCCCGGATATAAGAACATAAATATAAAATATAAATTGTGGTAGCAGTTGTCCCCAGTGAAATGAAGTTGCTTTGTTTGAAATCAATACTGTACTGGTATGGGATCCCTTATCCGGAAACCCGTTATGCAGAAAGCTCCGAATTACAGAAAGCCCGTCTCCCATAGACTCCATTTTAATCAAATAATTCAGAATTTTAAAACCGATTTCCTTTTTCTCTGTAGTAATAAAACAGTACCTTGTAATTGATCACAACTAAGATACAAATAATCCTTATTGGATGCAAAACAATCCTGTTGGGTTTAATTCACGTTTTATTGATTTTTTAGTAGACTTAAGGTATGGAGATCCAAATTACAGAAAGACCCCTTATCCGCAATACCCTTGGTCCTGAGCATTCTGGATAATGGGTCCTATACCTGTATTAGCTTCCTCCTAAAGATACAATTTGCCCATATTGTTCATAGCTAGTAGTTAAAAACAAAACTTGATAACATTCAATACTGATATTGTTTGTGACATTCCAGGTCAGTGCTGTTTCCTAGTCAAATGAAAAAGAACAAATAATCTCTAATTTTTTGGTGGGTTCAGATGTTCTAACTAAATGGGATATTTACTTACTGCAAAATAACTTTATAGCTAAAAGCATTATATTTAATTTTAATTTTGCTTGTTTAAAAGAACAGAAAAGGTACAGTGTATGCTACTTTTTTAAAGTGATTTTTAAGCAATAGCTCATCTTTAATAATGAATACATTTCTCAGATATGAGAATAATTCTTTGCGCCACAAGAAAAGCTCTAAGTAATGGTCACAAAAGCCACATTCCATTGGATAGCGGGATCCTATATCCTGCTACTTATGTGGCTTCTTGCTTCTTTCCATTCATGGGTTGTTAGATAGAGGTTGCTGAACTCTGCATTCTGTAGCTTTCTCTTCTTTGGCACTAGCTACAATAGATGGGGTCATTCTGGGGAACTAGGAACTTTTTACAGTGTCCCAAGACAGGTGTAACTATGAGCCACTGGGCCCTATAAAAAACTACAGAAAGATTATGTAGTTTGCAAATTACATGTCATTTAGGGTCCACTGGCCAATCATCCTCATTAACTACTGTCTCCAAAAATACCAATCAGGGTTCCCACTGGCTGTAAGCATACACTGCACAGGATCTGCTGCATCTGATCCTGGTGTATCTACTGTTCTTTATTTGCTGACTCCTCGTCCTACTGTTTAGTATTCTGTGCTGTGCCATGGGTGGCTCATGCACCAGGCATCCAACACAACAAGCTTAGCCACAGATAACTGATCATTTCATACAGTATGGTCATTTCCAGCCAGAACTGCATGTTTACATTTTCACTTGAGGGGGCTAACAAGTTATTTGACTATTTAATCTCTGCTTCTAACAGCCTTGCTTGTCCAAATCCAGAGTATAATTCTAGGCTCTTTGATTAATTCATAAGTGTCTTAAATAGTTTCTTGGCATTTCTGTACAGTGGTCTTTAGATTACCAAATTACATCTGTGGCCAAAAGTGTACAATATCACTGATAGACTGTGTAAAGCTGAATTACAGAATCAAATTGCTTGCTATTATCTATACAGGTATGGTACCTATTATACAGAATGCTCTGGACCGGGGGTTTTCAAGATAAGGAAAAAATAATTTAAAATTTAATTAAACCCAATAGGATTGTTTTGCCTCCAATAAGAATCTTAGTTGAGATGAAGTACTAAGTACTGTTTTATTATTATAAAGTAAAAGAAAATCATTTTTAAAAATTTGAATTATTTGCTTATAATAATGTCTATGGGAGATGGCCTTCTTGTAATTTGGAACTTTCTGGATAACGGATTTCTGGATAATGGATTCCATACCTGTATTTCTATAATAACAAGAAACAAAGCACATACCAAACTGAATAACAACTTTTCTTCTTCTTTTGTTTTCCAGAAAGTAATTATTATTTCTTCTGTGTCGGTGACTAGACAAGTCCTTGTGTAGCAAGAGAAGTTGTGGAGCTCACACCAAGTTTGATGTGCATGGCAGATGCCTCCTAGTGAATACTAGTAAATGCCCATAGTGTGAAGCAAAACAGACATCAGAGAAGTTAATGGGATTCAGCACTTTGAAAGCCAGATGTGTGTGTGAGTTTGGGTTCATAGAGATTAGTATATTTCTCCAATGGAAATATTGCAAGAAGAAAACATTTCTATTAATCTTTATTAGGAATATTTGCCTACAGTGATATAGTTGCTTTTCACTTGCTGCTTTAGAGTTTGTGAGAGTCTAAGCAAGTCACATAGGTTTGTATTAGCTTTGGCTCTTTTGGAAGACAGAGATCACAGAGACCTCTTATATAAGTATCTCACCACAACTTGTGCTGCTATTTCAGATATTCATTTTGATAACTGAACATGGATTTTCTGCCTTAATACCACATGTGCCTTGTATGCTATATCGTAGGGCTCTATTATGCCCAATCTGCATAAAAAACCAATTGTGTGCGTTTTTGGGTTGTTAAAGACCCATGTTCTGACATTTACAGTTATTTGCAATGGGCATGGAAATCAATTATTACTTAAAGTGAATTAAGCTTTCAAGATATATCTATATATATTTTTAAAAATAATAAGTGCCTTATACTGTTACAAAGTGCTTATATTTGCTAAGTAGCTTGCATTAACAGTTGTTTTTACATTTTCTTTTTTGTTGTTAGTTGATTTAAGAAAATATTATTTTGTTAGTAACTTCAAGCACTTTCGCTGGTGACTGTTATTCAGATAAAGAAAGAAAAATCTAGATTAGCAATGGCAAATCCTGTCTGTGTAGCCCACTAACAGAGCTGTTTATAGGAACATGATATACCTAGCACATGAAATGTATTTTTATGGTACTTATGTTCCAGCAGGTTTGTCTAAGTCAGTGTAGGACTAAGATTCTCAGCAATTACCAAGCTTAAGTAGAGTTTTAGAAAGCATACTGTATTGGCATACTCTTTGCTCTATAAGTTTAAAAAGTATTGGTGGTAAAACAGAAGTTTGGTTTTACCAAGCAATACTATTTATATGAAGTACCACTCAGGCACCTTTATTTTACTTTTTAATAGAAAACATAGAATTTCTAAAATGTATAACTTGTCAGCATTTGCCCTTATAATAATAGAACATTAAAGCTTTGATTTCTTTTTAACCTACTGTAAGCCCCCTGTATTGTTACTGCTCTTGAACAGTACAGCCTCTATGATATTTTCCAGGGTAAATTTTCTTTTTTGTTTTTATTTCTCTATGAGAGGGCAGTGTTTCTTGGTTCGTAACCCCCATATGTAATAAAAGGCACAATGTTGACCCAGGTGCTTTTAAACAGGTGATCAGTAAATGCTACTTGCTAATTGGTTACTATAGGTAAGTAGACCTATAGCAGACAGTGCACCTTTTATTACATAAACCTTGTAGAAGCTAAATGCAGAACAAATATAGTAAAGAAAAGGGCTTATTTAATATGGTCTCAAGTGCAAGAGTGCTGAAGGCCTCAAAACAGTAGATTTTAGATCACCTTGCATTAAGATCTTGGCACTATTCAGTATTGGAAGGTTGCCCTGCTAGGTGCACCTTGCTTTCACTTTCTTGTACATCCAGCTGTTTCATCCATAGCCGACAATGCTTGCCAGCCCGTCATTTAAAGTAAGGTGAAACACATTGCATTGCATACTGGAGACACCAGACAGCAGTAATTGCTACAAAGGAGGGACTAGGTGTGATTAGCTCTCTGCACCTTGCACACTTCTTTAAATAAGTCCTAAAATAAGAACCATGAAACCTTTGGCTTATCAATGCACAGGGTTACTGTATTATTTACCCCATATTGCATTTCTGTTTAATAAATTATGCCCCAAGCCCCCATCTCCTCAACTTTCTCTCCATTTGGCACCTGTTTTGTGTACATGAAAAGGTACCTCACTCCCTCCTGCAGGGGGCAGCATATTTTTTGCCTCCAGCAAAGCCATTTTCATTTGGCACCCCACTCCACAGCTTTTTGTAAAGTAAGTGTGTCTGGTTCCATAAGTAACCTCTCTCTGAGTTTAGGGTCTGTAGTTTTTTCGATAAGTTTCAATCATTTCACCTTGCAAGGGCCCAAATTTGCAGGGGACTGCTAGCTGTCGCAGCTCAGCGGAATTGTGATGTATAAGTTCCCATTCAGCCTGACAGCGCTTGCAAAAATGAACTCTGGCCACTAAAGCATTTGGGGCAGGTTTAAAATAATTCTCCAGAGCCTGTACTGTAGCAGTGTATGAGGAATCTGCTCCCAGAGTCAAAATGCGATATGCTTCAGAGCCCAGGGAGTTAAGTAACAGGGCCCTTTTCCTCTCAGTGGAGGTCCCATCCAGGCCAGATGCCAGTAAGTAGATAGAAAACTGTTCATACCAGAGATCCCAGGGCACTGCAGGCTCTCCAGGGTGCAGCAGAAACTTTTCAGGGGGTTGCACAGGGGATTCAGATGTTCTCGTTGCCATTGTTATATCAGTGTAGCAGTTCAGTAATGCAGGCAGGTTGTTAACAGTTGACCATCTTTATTCTTTACACACAGAGACTAGCTTCCCAGTCTTCTCCCACTATTTCCCAAGGCTGCAACATTCTAACATCCTTCAAAAGGATATAACTTTATAAAACATAACACAGCTTATGCAAATGCATAACATTGTCCACATACTTTTTGAAATTATTCAAACTTGGCAATGATTTATGGCTGTAGCAATACTAGCACAGTGCTGACCATAAAGGAGGCACTTCACACCTTCCAATTCCATTCATCTAGAATAGTAATTTTCTGACTTTTTGGTTTCAAGCTCATATTTGAGTTCCAGCATCTGGTAAGGACATCCCCTTCTTATATCCCAAAGTTTTTTCATTAGTGGTGTAACTATATGTTACTGGGCCCCCACAAGCAATTTCAATTTAGGGCCCCAAGATATTGGTAAATTGACCTGTTATACCAAGATATATTGAAATTGCAGATTAATTAAGAGATTAATGGGCCTCCACTACTCTCTACCTGACTGAAAACTGCAGGTGGAGAGAAGGGGAGGAAATGCTCCGCGCAAATAAAGCGTAAATAGTCTTCAGGCTATACTTCTAGGAATATCTAAAACATCAAATATCTTTCACCCCAGTTCTTCTAATTGGCTTTCAAGATAGCCCCCCTGTTCTGCTGCATAGAATGTTAAAGCCGCTTCCAGTTTAATGAGAAAACATATGCTAAAAAAGCCCTTATGTCTGAATCCATCAGACAAATAAATTAATTGTTTGGAATTCAACTTTTTGCAAAATAAATATCGGAGTAGTTACCGTGTTCACACCCTATGAGGGTTCTTAATGTATACACTCACACAACCCATTTCTGAACCAACCACTTTTCTGGGTTTTTTTCAAGGCCTGACAGTCTGTAAAAATATATTTTAAATCTTCATCCTTTTTTAACAAATAGCAATATGTATGTTTGCTATAGTGGCACTTTTTATTTTTTAAGTTATATTTAAAAAGAAAGATTGATTTAAAGATTGGCTCCATGGACCCAATGAAATGAATATTTACCCAATGTTTAAATGATCGCTAACATTATTTATCCTCCAATAAATGTTCTGTAGGTTATTCAATACAGAGAGACATATTTATTGAGTGCGAGTTTCTGTGCTGCTTATTCAGCCAAGGTAACACCATATCCTCAACTGACTCGATTGCTTCGATTGGACATACTGTTTGCGTCTAATCCATTTGACAGATAAAGCAAGACTCAATAAAAATGGTCAGTAAAATAACCTTTACGTTCTGAGTAGCTCACTGTACCAGCCAGGCTATTTACTAATCTAAATGCTATGTTCTAAGACTTAGCTTGTATTTACTGGCTTTGCAGACCTCCTGTTCTTAACACTGGCACTTACTGAGGCAGCAGCTGCTGTTTTGAAAGTGTTAGCCAAGTGTTTGTTTCTAATCCATCCACATGGTAGTAGATAGGCCTCAGGCTGTATATGTGCTGTTGTAGTCATGACAGCAGTTGGCCCTAACACAGATTAGTTGTGGTGTCCTGCATAGTGACACATGCCTTAATTTGTTGTATGGTGGTCACCATCCCCCACTTATGGTGCCTTTTATAGTATATACTGTAGCACTGGCGTAAAAATAAATGTAAATTCTGAAAAAGATTCTTGAGCACTAAGTGCACTTAAGCTGAAAGCTGCAAGACCATAATATAAATAAAGTCAGACGACACAATTATGCAAAATAACATGTTTAGGAGAAATACAATAAAAGTGTGCAAGTTTGCACTAGGGTTGTTGGCCTATAGCAACCAGTTAGCAGGTAGCATTTACTGGGGAGCTGTTTGAAAGCAAACATCTGATTGGTTGCTGCAGGATCTGAATGGTGTGCTGTATTGGACCTGGTGCTAATTTTTTTGTGATTTTTCTTCTGTTACACCACATTTATAATATAAACTGCTACTACTAAATGTCCTTAAACATTTTATTTATCATAATGTCAGTAACAAACTCACAACCTGTCAGTGTACAAAAGTGTTTAGTACCATATAATGGCAGCTAATTGTGAGGGTTTATTTGTATCAGTGAGTTGCCATTTTCAAGGCAGACGTACAAGATACATTCTATGAATCAGGTCATGCTAGGCAGTAGGCCTCCCTTTCTATGGGATTGGTTTATATGTTATATCTGTGTATGTTTTTCCTAACTGCAAACTAAATACACTTGCTGGGACACAGTGCTGTAGAAAACCCCATTGTTCCAGTGCAGTGCACTGGATGGCTAACCATATATATATATTCTTGTAACTGGTGCTCAGCTATTTGTTCTGTGTTACAGTTTACAGAAAATAAACATCTCAGGGCTTATAGTTAGTCCCATGTGCTACTTTGCACTGGTTTAACTTGCAGTGTAGTTGACATTTTCTGCTTTATGATAGCCTTCTGGGTATGATTTTATGCCACGTAAGGTTGCTGAGAAAGGGGGTAAAATTCAAAAACAATAGCATGATCATGTGGTTGGGGCAGCATATTATCTATAATATTGTCCCGTAAGCTAGCCATATGTGAAACCATATATATCTTGTTATTCATTGATCTGTTAGTTTCCCTTGGGGGCAGTTTCAATGAACTATTGTCTTGTTATTTTGCTGGATAACATTTTAACTGGTTGAACTAAAAAAATCTGGCCTGCTAATGCCTCACTCTTGTAGCATATGTATCACACTCTCATAGGCTCACTCCAAAAATGACAGGGGCTGCAACTATTTCCCAATATCCTATCCAAAGGAATGTATCAGTGGCATTTGGTCATTCATGTGTGGCCAACTGCAAATAAATCACTTTGTTCTCCCTTACAATCCTGGCCTGACAGCACTAACTTCTGCCATATCCAGCACAGCCACTGTTTATCAGAACAGTTAAGATAATAGTTAAGAAAGTACCTGCAGTAGGGAAAGGCCATTTTGACATCTCCTTTAGAGGCCCAATGGTGCACAAATACACAGGCAATGGCATAATCCCACACAAACCTTTTTTGCAGTAAAAAACATATATTTTTTATAAGTATGAAAATATTAAACTGAGGCAAAGGTATTCTGGATAATATCAGCTGAGGTACTTGAATGAATTATGTTTACTGTGCTATCTGAGCAACTCTTGGCATTGGGAAGAATTGTGGAGCCATTCTTATCAGTATTTTACAACTGCTTGATTTTAAAGGCTCTCTCTACAGAATGAGTAGCTTTTTTGTCAGTTTGGTAAAGCTAGCCTGCCTAAAAAGCTTGGTTATACAATCCACATATTAGCAATCTTAATATTCAATATATGTCATATTAGATTATATGCAGGATACATTGTCAGTTCACTGTGGATATCATAACCTGAAAGCAGGAATACTTAGTAGTAGGTCAGGGAAAGTGTTCCAGTACCAAACATTCAATGTACTTTCAGTAAGACACTGGAAACTATTACACTAGCAATTGTTGTGCTAGGAAACACTACTGTAATGGAGCAATTAAACATTGTTGGAAATTGAAAAATCCCAAACACGGGGCAATTTTCAAGTAAATGCACTAGATGCCAAATGCACATAGGGTTTATCTTAATTAGACTTCATAAGGGAGAGTTAATGTAAACAAATTTTAAAACAAGAACAAAAATTTACATTTTGTAATATAATAGTTTTCGTTATAAAGCTACATTTTAATTGAGGATATCACATTTCATAGGAGCTGCTCTAAAGAAATTCTGTCATGATTTTCATGGTGTAGTTTTAATTGCTGACTTGGGGGTTTTACTATTGAATACTGTTCTCAAATCTACTAATAGGTGGGGCATGGGAGAATTTTTAGCAATACAGGTGTCAATGAGATGTTATTTTGCTACCTTCCCATTGTTCTGCTGATAGGCTGTAGTGCAGCAGTAAAGAAAGAGAATGAAGTTTATCAGAGCACAAGTCACATGGCTAAGGCCACCTGGGAAACTAAGAATATGTCTAGCCCCATGTCAGATTTCAAAATTAAATTTAAAAAATGCATTTGCTCTTTTAAAAAACAGATTTCCATGCAGGATTCTGCTGAAGGAGCACTATTAACTGATGCATTTTGTGAAAAAAACATGTTTTCCCATGACAGAATTCCTTTAATGTGTTTTTTTTTCCACTGGAGTATAAGGACTTAAGGGTTCCACGAAATCCCCTTACATGAATGTATTTTTTGCCGTGCTAAACAATAAGGATGCTTGGTTGCCTAAAAAGATAAAAAGATCATCTGGACATATGATATCAAATTCAGAGAAAAACTAAAATGTAACAACATAAAATGGGATAAAATAAGCTATAAGGGTGTTTTTTTTTGTTTATGTGTGTGATTTCTCTGTAAATTATGCAGCACTTCCTATTATGTATCAAGGCAAAGCCTGTATCAGGGTACATCACTCACTGTGGTACAGCATGGTAACACACTGCATGTCAGATAGAAAAGAACGGTATGTTGTCAGATGGACTGGGAAAGTTCTGCTATCGCCTTACATAGCCATATTCTGAAAGGATTGTGTGTCGGAGTAGCAATGCCTGTAATGTTTGTGTTAAAAGATACATGAGCTGCACAGTAATCACACTGCTGAAAGCAATGAGAGGAAGAACTGTTGATATATAATGCCTGAAATTGAAATTCTAAAATTGTTTTTGTTATAAAGAGGTTTGTATAATGTCTGAAGCGATTATCATGTTTTTTCAATAAAAGTCTGGAAAACATGTTTGGTCTTGGCAGTCATTTATTTCACCTACTACTTGTCATGTCATGTCCAATTAAAAATTGTGCTGTGGCAATTATTAGATTTATTTTTATGTACAATTATAATTTACATTGTGTGCTGTGTCACACACCTCAGTATAGATTAGGAGATGCAGTTTGAAGATAAATATATAAACTTCTATAATACAGGTATGGAATCCATTATCCAGAAACCCATTATCCAGAAAGCTCACATAGACTCCATCTCACATAGTCTCAATTTTAGTCAAATAATTCAAAGTTTTTAAAAATTATTTCCCTTTTCTCTATAATAATAAAATGGTACTTTGTACTTGATTCCAACTAAGATATAATTAATCTTTATGGAAGCAAAAATGTAATGTTTGAATGATTTTTAATAGACAAAGTATGATGATCCAAATTAAAGAGACCAAAGACCCCTTATCCAGAAAACTGCAGGTCATTCTGGATTAAAGGTCCCATACCTGTAATAGCAATGTTGCTTCAAATGCTCTGGAAGTAACTGGGAGATTAAACACAGAGCTATAGAGAAATATTGTTATTTTGCCTTGAAGAACATAGAACCTACAGCTTAACAAGAAGGCTTTAAAAACAATGGAGAAAAAAATCATTACTGTGAACAGTAGGAATGTTAAAGAACACAATGAAATATAATGTAATTAGAGCTCAGTTTGGATTTGGTGGAATAGTTTGGTGTGTTATTATAGGGCATAAAATATGCTTATATTTTACTGTAGGGGTTCAGTAACTCTAATCAGTTACAATATTGATCAAAGGAGTAATTAACAGTAATCTAAAAATAGTAAAACCGGTTATGGTAATGACATGTATAGTTCTCATAGTGCAACAATAGCATCTACATATGTTAATAAATCGGAAGAATGACCCTTAAAAAGGTAGGTTATAAGAAAAAGGCTATGGAGAAGTCCATACTGTCATAGGTGATTGTTTTTTTTTTGGTGTATCTGGGAGATGGTTTTTACAATATCATTAATTTAATTTGTAGAAATGTATATTATTGTTAAACTGACCCCCCTGAATCTACAATGTATAAACCTGTGTGCATACTACTAAAGTTTGACTTGGGCTCAATATTGCAATTGCGCTGGATATTAGGCCTAAAAATTGGTGTGAGGTTTTCAAGTATGGCCAAAAACATAAAAATACTGAGGTAATGCTTTTCCATTTGGATCCTTAGCGTGTCCCCATTGTTCTGTGATTACTCGTGATGGCCACCCCTGGGTATTGTCCATTAGCACCCCTTTACAAGAGTAGGTAGTAATAGGCAACTGTACATATCTCTTCATATACCCAATCCATATCAGCATGGCAAAGGGTGTTCTTCACAGGCAATGTCCAGCTGTGTTTCTGTGTTTTTCTCACTGCTACACAGGCTAAGAGTTTTACTACCTACACCCATGGGTTCATATTCCAGATACCCAAAGGTCAAGCAGAAAAAGTTATGACAAAGTGCTCTCCCACCTTTCAGGCACAGATGGGGGAAATACGACTAAAGACCATAATTTCTCTGGTAGCAATAATATTGAGGGGGCCCTGTACATCTGCATGTGGCCTTTTTCATTTGGGAATACAGATTTCAATTGCTTTGTTGTAGTGAAAATAAAAACAAAAATCATAAAAATAAATATGTTTAGGTTAACTTTAATTTTCTGACATAAATGAATGTTGCATAGCAAAAAATAGTCCACATTTGTATCTGCTCCAGTTGATTCATTAATTAGGAAATACTCCAAAGCATAGAATAAATTAAAAAAGCATTGAATATTAAAGGCATTCCATATCAGACGGGAATCTGATATCTCTATGCTCTGTGATTTGCCTAATGTAAATAATAAGTTAAATGTTACAATTTACTGAGTCAGAA
This sequence comes from Xenopus tropicalis, assembly GCF_000004195.4. Classification (NCBI taxonomy): domain Eukaryota; kingdom Metazoa; phylum Chordata; class Amphibia; order Anura; family Pipidae; genus Xenopus; species Xenopus tropicalis. Next base: position 74,484,152 of record NC_030677.2, on the reverse strand, counting down.
GCTAAAACTGGGCCACAGAGTTGGTCACCGAATATCCATGGTGTTAATGCCTTCCATTCATGCTTCTACACATCCGTATACATAACCTTGAATGGAAGGCATTCAAATCATCTATCCGGCATCCGTTCTACCGCTCGCAGAACTACTACTGACTTGTAATAAGGGGATACACAAACTGAAATCAGGATTCATAGGACATTGGCACTGCCCTGATATTGGTTGCATATCTATGTTTTTCCCCAAGGAATGAATTGATGTGTGGAGCAGTAGAAAAGTTCTAATATTCTAATGATTCACCATTGTTCCGGTAGATATTCCCCAGTATTCTTGGGGAGTATGATTCTAATTCTCACTACAATATTTATTTGAAGATTTGTGGAGGGCATAGCATAATATGGCATAGTGTCATGGTCCTTTAAAATCTAACTCTGCACTATTATTGGCACACAACAAGAAACTGGAACCTGCAAACCCCCAAAACTCACTAAGGTGAACAACCATGTCTCATTTTTTGCAGTTTATTTTTTATATTCTATTTTTAAATGTTAGCTTTTTTATTTCTCTCCATGCAATTCCTTGGGCAAAACAGGGAAAATGAAAGTGGGTTATTTATTAAATAGCTATATATGATCCTATATATCCCTCTTATTAAGAATGTAATGAGAAACACCTATACTAAATCTCTGCAAAGTGAAGAGAGTTTGTTTTCTGACTTGAATTATTCTAGTCTATGGGATAGAGACAGAGTTCTTACTGCAATCTGTTTTTAGAGGCATCACAGGTGCAAGAGGCATGATGCCCTTTACAAACAGCCATCTGCTCCCTATTATAGCAGACTAAGCTGAAGAGCAAAAGTTCTCGTTGAAGCCTTTGCTTGTACACATTTATAATCTTAGCATCTGCTTTCACGCTTAAATCTCACTTCAGTTTACTAAAATTGTAGATTGCTGGATGTTTTGAATGTGTATGCCAGATAGTCCTGCATTGAACACAAAAAGTTAAAGACATGTTTTTAGGGAGATAGAATATGTGTGCCTTTGCAATTGTAATTACAGATAAGTTTAATTTAATGCAATGTAAGCACAGTAGGATGGTGCATGTAAGGAGGTGTTAGGAGCCTTGGCCCAGTAGCAGAAATGTCAACAAAATATAATTTGGCAATAATGATCAAGTCCTCACTTTAAGAAATAAATCCTCTTCACTCTAAATGATAACATGAAAAAATAAGTAAAAAAATGCCCAGAATGGATCAATATCACCCTAATGACATTTAGGAAAGTTGTAGTTGGGTAGTAATCCACAGCCACTCATGAACCAAACAGCATATTGCAGAAAGAAAACTGAAAAAGGTATCTCCCTGGTCCCTTATTACTAAATGCAGACTCACTTTGTCCATATTGATTCATTAACCCTGACCTCTGAGGTTGCACAAGATTTTATTGGCTGTATTCAACTACCTTGTAGAGCTGGTAGTGTCTGTTGCTCACTCCTCAGATTCAGGCTGTAAACCCCTGTATTGTTTAAACATGTAATCCCCTTTACTGTTCAATCCCCCTCAGGCTCAGACTGTAAACCCCCACATTGTTCACCTGTTCACACCTCAGACAGGCAGAGTATGGCACACACAGGTAGCATAGGGCAGGTAGCATATGACACACACAGGCAGCATAGGGCAGGCAGAGTATGGCACACACAGGCAGTATAGGGCAGGCAGAGTATGGCACACACAGCCAGCATAGGGCAGGCAGAGTATGGCACACACAGGCAGGGTAGGGCAGGTAGAGTATGGCACACACAGGCAGCATAGGGCAGGCAGAGTATGGCACACACAGGCAGCATAGGGCAGGCAGAGTACTGCGTACTGCATACTCTTCCTGCCCTACCCTGTCTATGCCAAACTATACCTGCCCTATGCTGCCTGTGTGTGCCATACTCTACCTGCCCTATACTGCCTTTGTGTGCCATATTCTGCCTGCCTTGTGCTGCATGTGGGAAGTGAACCTTGCATGGGTTTGTTCTGGAAGTTTGTTAACATTTGGAAATTGTCATTATATGGTGTAATTATATGCTGGGGGTTTTTGTGCTATCCACAGGGGAGGAGGAATATGGATTTAAGGGTATGTCTTAATATGACATAATAAAATTCTTTCACATATGAATGAAGGGTAATATCCCTACCGTGAGCACCAACCATTTGGGTTTGTCCAGTGTTACCACCGTTAATGTGGGTATGGTCTTAAAAGCTCTTATGATAACATGGGTGTAGTTTGAAGTGGGTGCGGTTTAAAAAAGGGGAGTGGTCAAAACTGGCTTCCATTATCGGCCCTCCACCATGTAGGCCTGAAAAATTCCGGCCCTCGGTACCACAGAAATTGGACAGCACTGCTATACAGGATGTGTTTTTAGCCTGCCTAAGCCACAGTTTGAACCTAAATCTATGTTTTGCCAATTTTTATTGGTAACTCTCAGGAAGGCAAGAGCAAAAAGTACCACCTTTGTAAATTAATATAAATGATTGTATTAACCCAGGAAAAGAGACAGATTTCTATTCTAATATGCTGATAAGGTGCTTGAAAAATGCTGGGAATTTTACCACCCGCTAGTGGTATTTTGGACCACGAACAAACTGAATTGTACACAAATGGTGTGTAAGAGAATATCCACAGCACACCTCTGTAATACCCACATTGAAACCCTTAAATGAGACACAAAGGTAACATTTTGACACCCCCCAGTGATTGTGATCCCTTACCTTACAGCCCAGGCTGGTGCTTCTGTTAGGAGAAAACCGCACCAGCCCGGGGTAGATGCAAGGCAGCGATCTTATTCCTTCTTTCTTCTTGCCACTTGCACACGTGTGGTAGAGTGAGAGTTTTCACTCTACTGCTCATGCGTTATTCTGAAGATAGACGAGAGAAGAAAAAGGGCCGCTTGTTTGCAGCTACCCTGGGCTGTTGGGGTTTTCTACTAACAGGAGCACCATCCCGGGGTATAAGGTACATGATTACAATCAACATTTTGGCACCCCTCAGTGATTAAACCTTTTCTTCTCCCTTAAACAGAGAACATGATATACAGCAGGAAGCTGAAGTTTTGCAGCAGCAGCATTGCATGTAATGTCAACCATAAAAGTGTTGCAATTCTGGGAAAAAGCAATGTATTGTAAGTAAAAGTAGTAAGAATTATACTGGGCCCATTATGTCCACCAGATCCCATATGAGCTATGGAAACAACTGTATTATTCATCTGAAAAAATATAGCCATGTATGCCAACCCATTCCCTCTCAGTTATATCATATCACATTTCCTGGAATAATTCACACTCCTCTCTGTGAACTTCATTACACCTCATTTATCTTACTTTAAATCCTATAATATCAAGCATCATGATCATGACATTTGCATTTCGAAGAACAAAGCTTAAAACTAATCCGGGATTATATAGATAATTATGGGTCGTGTCACCAGTGTTTATTTAAAGGGGGAATTTCCCTTCTTTATACGTAGAGATTTCCTTCCATCATTCTAAGCTATATATGTAGACAGTGTCAGGCAGGTCCCTGTGCGCAAACTGCACCACAAACTAGATGTTACTGGCCCCCACAGCAAATTTAATTTAGCGCCCCCAAAATATTGGTAAGTTGCCATATTCTTTTAAAATATATTAAAATTGCGGATCAAGGGGGCACCCTGCGGGGACTCGGGTCTGGTCCAGTCCAACCCTGGAGAAATTATTTACTATTTACTACTGAAGATGAAAATATTATATTTTGCTTTTTTCATAACTGAAGGACAACATAAACCTACATTTAATCACACATTATTTGTCATACCACCTTAATTCCTATCACAAAATTCAAGGCAAGCAAAAAAAAAAACAAATACAAATATCTATATGTATGGGATTCTGTATCTAGAAACCTGTTATCAAGAAAGCTCTGAATTACAGCAAGGTAATTTCCCATAAAGTCTATTTTTAAGCAAATAATTGTAACTTTTTAAAATAATCTTTATAGTAATACAACAGTACTTTATACTTCATTCTATCTTAGCTACATGAATCCATATTGGTGCCAAAACAATCCTATTGGGCTTGTTTAATATTTTCACACATTCCAGATAATAAATATATATATATGGAAACAGTGCTCACTAAAAGAAGAAGACAAGGTTGGAAATTGTCCCCAACAACGTCTATGGGAAAGCCAACTTGAAAGCTGAACATGAACAGATGTCCCCTGAGGTCAAGGACTGGAGAATAAACCACAGTTGGAATAAGACCAAAGGTTGAGGCAGACAGTAAATAAGTTAAATCCAACAACAGAAAACGTCAGTGCAAGTGAAAATGAAGTCAGAAACAGACAGGGGATGAAACCTTGATGAGGGAGTAAAAATACCTCACTCAGGAATTGTGGAAATACAGATAAAACACTTTCATTTTACTAGCAGCCTTGGTATGGGGATGTATAGGGACTGAAAATTGCACCATGCTTGCAGCCAATCCAACGGACAACGAGAGAGGTTAATCTAAGAAGAAATTAGTTTTTCTTACTAGTCCCTAGCCATGTCCCCAAAAAACAGTGAGCAATTTAAAAAAATTGATTTGGAGCGAGCACAAGCCTGGCAGCTGTTAGCTAGAAACCTGAAATAAAGCAATGCAATTTCAATACAAAACACTACCCAAATATACCAAGGCATGGGAACAAGACCTTAATATAACACTAACAGACGAGGATTGGAAACGTATTTTTAGAACCATAACGAAAGGCTCAGTGTGCAGTAGATTCCAGGAGTCCTCCTATAAATTAATATCTAGATGGTATAGAACGCCAGTGGTACTACATAAAATGGGATTGATGTCAAATGATGTTTGTTGGAGATGCAACCAATCAAAAGGAACGTTAGAACATTTATGGCTGACATGTACAAAACTCACCTCATTTTGGAAACAAGTGAAAGAGATCTGCGAAGAAGTTACGGGAAGTCAGATAAATACAGATGCTCCAGCGATACTTCTTTTTCACCGCTACGAACCTACAGATTGGACCAAAAAAGATCTCATACTGAAGCTACTTATGACAGCCAAGTCCACAATACCAGTACACTGGCGTTCAGACAAAATTCCTACAAAAGATCAATGGTTTAAGGTAATTAATGAGTTATGCTTTAAGCTGGCCATACACGTGGCGATCTCACGATGTTTCGTACGACCGTCGGTCGCACGAAACATCGTCAGATCCGCCACACACCATTCAGGGCTGAATCGGCAGGTAAGGAGGTAGAAACAATAGGATTTCTACCTCCTTCTGCCGATTCAGCTCTGAAGGGAGAATTTTGGTCAGGCGCCTTCTATGGCGCCCGATCAAAATTTTCTAACTTGGCCGATCGGCGAGCCGACCGATTTCAGCAGCTTCCTGCGATATCGGTCGGCTCGCTGACATGCCATACACGCACCGATTATCGTACGAAACGAGGTTTCGTACGATAATATCGGTGCGTGTATGGCCACCTTAATGGAAGAGCTAACAGCATCAATTAGAGATCAATATCATGATCACTTAGCAGTCTGGCTACCCTGGAAAGAATATATTAACAAAAAGGTACAAACAGAGAATAGGTAACATAAAAAGGGATAATGACACCATAAACAAAATAAATACCATGATATAACTGAGATAGCACAATAAAGAGTAAAAAACAAGGGAAAATCAATACACAACTACCGAATTCATAAGGTCTTTTTTTTTGGTTGATATGTATAAAATTGTAATGTTTAAAGGAAACAAGGTTTACAATAAATGTATAACTATACATAGAAAGTACATGGAAACGATAAGAAAAAATAAAAGCTTGGAATAGAAAAAAAAGCAATGCAATTTCCCATGAGAGGCAATAAAGTGCAAAAAGCTCTTTATAAAGCTGAAGTGGCTGCAAAACCTGAACAATTTGTGAAACACAACCCAATATGGTGGACCAAGTGAGGAGAAAAACTTGCGGGAAACCCCATCACCACAGCCTGCCTTTGTAGACCAAGCCGTGCAACTCCTGCTAGGAGCCATAACAGACTGCTGATCAGCTCTCTCATCCAAAATGATTTTCGGATGCTGTTAGAGTGAATGACCAAAGCCAAGTCCAGACTATCAACACTTGAAGACATATGCAACCCAATACCAGCACAACTCCAACAACTTCAACAGCATCTCTGAGTCCAATCTGCTAAAATAGACGATTAGGAGAATAGACAAAGATGGAACAACCTCCGTATCCTCGGCAGAAGGGGCAGACCCAACTACATTTACAGAGGCATGGATTTGACACAAACTACTGGATGCTAAACTACCTCCCTATTTCATTGTGGAGTGAGCCCATAGCGTACCAACCAGGGCCCCACCAATAGGAGGACCCCCATGACCATTCCTCCTTTGCCTAATTCTTTGTCTAATTTTCGGGACATAGATTTGGTATTAAGAGCACCACACAAGACATGTATCCAACAGCATGAAGTCAGCACAGTCCATATCTTTCAAGACTACTCTGCAGAGCTACAAAAACAACATGCAGCATTTGCTGGAGTGAAACAATGATTAAGAGAGTGCAACATGGAGTATGCAATGATATACCTAGCTAAGCTCCGTGTGTTCTTTGAGGGTAAGGAACATTTCTTTGTTTTGCCGAAAGACTCAAGCGGTTGGCTGGATGCCCACAGGAAATGCAACTCTCCTGTCCACCCGAGAAGCTAATGGACACGAGTGAATATGCAACCCAGAATAATTATAGGCATATATTACACCTTTAACACCATGGTCTGCACTATACACCACTGAGTAGCTTGCCATCACATGCCTCAAGGCTGCAATGGACCCTTGTATTAACTAGCTGGCATGTGCAGCTGCTGTGGGTTTGAGAAGCCTGACCCGAGACCAGCCAGCACATAAAATTATTCTCACTGGATTTCTAACAATACTTGACCTTATTAACTGGGGCAGTCCACAACATTGCATAAACCATGTCCATGAGGTACCATTATACTCCAGTTGGGACTAACATGGTTCTGCATTATATGCTTTGTTATTTCATTTAAACAGCCCTGAAACTGTCCATCTGGTATGATTTTCCAGTACAACACTTGATTACTACATATGCTAAGGGAATATTTACCTAACAAGACCATAAACGTTTTAATAATTTGGGTGAATGCCAAATCTGAGGAATATGCAGCCCACATTAATCCTCATACTACAAACAGTTTACACTGCCATACAGGCTATCTATATATGGGACTAAAAACATATGGCGATGGCTCTAAGTCATAAACTGAAACTTGTGGTTTTCAGTGAGATGGTACTTAATAACGTTAGTCTATGCAGAAGGTATGATTACCCCTTCTACCAGCTCTTATTTACCTGGTATACCCCAGGTGAAAATTGGTTCAACTGTTCACACTTCCCACACAGGGTACTGTGAACAGATCATGGTTCATGGGATCTGAGACTCATCCAATGTTTAGATGAGTAGGAAAGGTTTGGGGTGTTACTGTTTATCCTCAGTTGTATAACCTGCCCCCTCTTATATCTTGTTCACTCCTGCAGAGACTTATAACACCCCTATTAGGGCATGTACACTAGCTCTACCACATATCTTGTACTGTAGGCCATGAAATCAGTTAAGATTATATACTGGAGTAATCAGAGGTCTAAATTCCAATTTTAAAAGAGCATTACTATTTAATTATATTAAAAATATTATGCACGATTGTATTCCACCAGACATGATTGTGACCAGACACAACTTAATGATTATCTGAATGAGATACCCATCCCTTCTTTTTCTCACGCAAAGAAAGAGTTACTGAACAGTCCCATAACACTGGCAGAAGTAGTAATGATTATTATTAACGCCCTTAGCCCCAACAAAGCACAGGCCCTGACAGGTTCTTGACAGACTGGTATAAAATAACAACAGAAGAAATAGCTCCCCACCAGCAAAAACATTTTTTAAAAGCAAACTCAAACGTGCCTGCCTCCAACCTTACATGAGGCACAAATACCTGTAATTGTGAATTGTTATTCATAAGGATGGGATTTCATCGTTTGCAGTCACATCAAAAAAAGCGTGGTCGCTGTTTCACAATGTTTTTCACAATTTTTTTCACAGTTTCACAAATTATTTAGCAAAGCTAAATGGGACAGATTCACTTATCACTACAACTGGCCTGAGAAGCAAACAAAGGGAAAATTGGTGTATATGTAAAATAAAATCGTAACACAGGAAACCAACACACAAATTTTGCAATTTAAACCGACAGTGCCAAATTTGCATCTATTAAATTTTTTTTGCAACTATTTAAGAATACAAAGTCCACTCGGATACGATAATGACTGCGTGTTTGTAAGTTTTTAATAGTTTGTGAGAAGGGAGAGGGACTAAAGACAAGAAGGAGAACTGTGAAACCGCGAAAGCAATCATGTGAATGTTGCTTTGAAGACAGATATCTCTACAGCTTTTGCTTTTGTTTGTACAAATGGTGGATCTTGTTACCGTAGGAGCACACATTTATTTTTGGATTGTGATACCCCTATTTGGCACTGGCAAGTGAAATCAAAAACTACTGTGTACAAGATTTATGACTTTATGTGCAGCTGGAAGATTAGGTCTAATAGGGTAACATACCAGAACAGCCTTCCAAAATCATGCATTAGTACTTGGCAAAAACACAAAATGAACAGCCCCAGAGAGAAAACATTCTTATTTTAAAGGATCATGGCTGATACACTGATGTCTGTCAGCCCTGGCACATATATTTTCTCTGATTGTTACATTGCTTAGCCAGCCTTATAATGACTCTGTCCATACATATACAATCTATGTAATATTCTCAAAATGTATTTAGTAATAATTGCAATTGCCCAGAATTCTAATAATGGCCAAACTATTCTGGCTTGACTGATTATTACAATTGGATTGCATTGGATCACACCTTGTGGACTAACATTTGACTTCTTTAAAAGTCAGAGGCTGCAAGCAGGCCCACAGTCAAGGGGAATGTATTTCGATCAAGGGCTCCATGGCAGGGGTCCCCAAGAGACATGAAAGTGTTACTTGTGGTGTGCAAAGGGAACAGGGCTTTCAAAAGGCAAGAATTTATGTGGATCATTCCTAACAAAATGATTTGTGAAACTATCTGTATTTATCTAGTAGGCTGGGTTAATGCAAGGTTAATAGATCACATGCACTAAATTGAAAAGTTATTGCATTTAAACAAAATAGAGTGCAGCCTTAGCTTGAGAAAGTTTTGATTGTGATACACTCTGCCAGGTGCCATAGGCAAGGCTTTAGACACCTAGAGATAAGAAGTATCCACCATATTTCCATATGCTGTTTAACTACAGAAACTATAACAGGTCCAGTGAATTGAAGGAAGGTGATGCAATTCAACTTTCACATGAGTTATGCAGGAGTGAATATAATGTACATGGAGTTTACAGTGTTGCAAGCTAACCCCCGTAAAGACTGAGAAATTACACAGTGCATCAATTTCTCTTACAACTCCTACTTTAAAAGAGAAAGAAAAGTTACATTAAGGGGCAGATTTATCAAAACACGAGTTCGAATCCTGAATAGGAAAAATTCGGATTGGAAACGAAAATTTCTGAAGATCGCAAATATCACGAAAATGCTTACAAAAAAATCATATTAGTCCCGATAATATCGTATTGGTGATCCAAAAGTCACAAAATTTTCGTACCGAAAGATTGTAAACAGCGGCAAAACCGATCCGATTTTTTGCACGCTAAAAATACGAAAAAGTTGTGCAAGCGTCGGAAAAGTCGCAACATTGCTGGAAAAGTTGCGCAAGCGTCGAAAAAGTTGCGCAAGGTACAAAAAAGTCATGGAAAATACGATGGGACTGATCGCACGAAAGCTGGGAGTGTTCCTGGATAAGAAAATGTGCCCCTTAATGTCAGGTCCCCCCAGTGATTATAATCACTCACCTGATACCCCAGACCAGTGCTCCTATTAACACAGGCCCATGGTTCCTCTCAGCAATCACTGAGTGTGCATGCACAGTACAATAAAAAGATGAACTTTAAGCAAAAAGGCAGCTTTTACACTCTAATGCACATGTGTTGGCCTGTGGCCATTAAAGAACAAAGAAGCAGAAGAACAAGATTGCCCTGTGGTGAGAATTCTGTGCCAATGCAGTTTTCTGCTAACAGGAGCACTGACCTGGGGTATCAGGTAAGTGATTATAATCTGGGGGGGGGTGCCTAATATGTGGCACCCACTAGGGATGTAACGTTACTTTTCCTTTAACACTTCATTCTTCCAACTTCACTGATAAACACTCCCACATTTCACATTTTTTTCTTTGTTTGTGTCCTAAGTACCATCATTAGACTTCCTGCTCTCACCCGCTCTGCATCACCCATTCTAATCAGGAGTTTAAAGATTGATTTATAAGTAACAAACTCTGTTCACATTGGCATTCCCTCTTCTCTAAACTAACCCAACACTGAAACATTTTTAAATCATTGCAGACTTACTATGACACCTTTTTCTCTCCCACTGAGACCTTATAAAATACCTTTCTTCCTCCCATTCACTGCATGTGTCTGGATTCCTTTCTCTCTCATTTTGTCAAAATGCTTTCTTCCTACAATGTCATTGCTTTCACCCACATGTTAAATAATCTCATCCGATCCTTGGACACACACTCTCAAAGTCTGTAACTTACAGGCCAAGAATAAAAAAAAAAATATTCCAACATGTCCACAGTTTCATGCCAAAGGCTGTATGGTAATTGCCTAGCTGGCAAAAAATATGTTCCTTTCTCAACAAGTCTTCATAAGCCTCCCTTATGATTCCATTGTTGGCCTGGAGGCCATGTGTATTGCTAGCTTTAGGGTTATTATTATTGTTGTCATTTCCTTTTCAACTTGAGCAAGTCACTATCTCTTGAGGTAGCAAGATATCTCATTTTATTAATTATGCCCCAGCAAAAATAAGTCACAGAGATTCTCATTGGTCTTTCATCTTAGTGCCATTCTACTGCTCTGATGGTAACTAAGCTCTCTGCTCCAAGTTTATCTCCTCATAGTCCAGTGCACAAAAGTTTAATCCCAGCAGTGGGGGGGCTGTTTGGGCCTCTGTGTCTTGAATCCCAGTCCAGACCTAGTACTTAAAGAAGACATATAGGATATACAGTACATGGCACTGGTTTCACTTTGGGCAAAACAATATATTAACTTTAAAAATGGGCCCTTTATTGGGATGCCCCATAGATCAGCTACAGTCCCTGTGCGTTTCAAATGAGTGGTAGGCATGTCCTAATGGTCCCTGCCAGAAGCACAGTAAGAAGGGGATAGCCAATAACAGCCGTTCAGTTACGCAAGAAAAGACTGGGTTCAGTTCCCTATCAGATTATCTGCTGATTGGTTGCTATACTTCAGTGCAACAGGCTCCCCTGCACAGCAACAAGAAGTCGAACAGATGGGGGAAATGATGGGAAATTCCTAGCAACACCTACCTACCTGCTAGTTGATCTTTTGGGTAGTGCATACAAGCGGTGTGGCCAAAAATGTTGGTACTACACACTTGTGTTCATGAGGAAAAATATCTTGTACAGGCCCCAAGATTTCTGATGGCAGCCCTTTGTTATAATAAATTTTTCCAGAACAATTCCACTTACACTGTACTTATATTTCACTTATCCTTGAAGTGCTCCCTCAATGTGTCTTTACAAAATGATAATTTGACAATTCAGTGGTGCTGGACTTCATAAATAGTTACCAGGTCAGTTCTTGCCCATAAGAATAAACACAAATATCTAGGTCAATGAATTGCAATATATGTATTAACTAATAAGCCAAAAAAATTTTGTGGGCCAACTTTGTTAAGCCTAACTGCTTGCTATGTTATTTGCTTGTTATCTTTGCTATTGTCATAGCTAGGCACAGGAGGCATATACAGGTATAGGACCCGTTATCCAGAATGCTTGGGACCAAGGGTATTCCGGATAAGGGGTCTTTCTGTAATTTGGATCTCCATACCTTAAGTCTACTAAAGAATCAATAAAACATTAATTAAACCCTATGGGATTGTTTGGCATCCAATAATGATTATTTATATCTTAGTTGGGATCAATTACAAGGTACTGTTTTATTACTACAGAGAAAAAGAAAATCAGTTTTAAAATTCTGAATTATTTGATTAAAATGGAGTCTATGGGAGACGGGCATTCCATAATTCAGATGCTTTCTGGATAACGGGTTTCCGGATAAGGGATCCCATACCTGTAATATTCCTTCAGATTGGGTCCTGTAGCACTGTGTGGCCTTTGCATGTATTTAGGTATTTGTTACAATTTTGTTCGAGGGCCACAGTATTACCCTGCTCATCTGCTCACTGAATGTATTTAAAAAGTTTTTTGATGGAGTCTTAAAAGAAAACATTGTATGGCAATCTGGTAAATTAATCCTGAATAAGTATAAATATCAAGAAAAAGAAGCTGTAAAATATGATTCATAGGGAAAGGTTAGTTTTAGCTCATCATGAATTTTTAGTTCTAAAAATGCAATATATTTACCAAATTCCGAGTTGTATTAGATTATGTCACATTGACAAATTCTTGAGTTTTCTGTGAAGCATAAGATGGAAGAAGTGGGAATACAGTTGGGACAGGATTAACCCTTAATACCCATCCAATTTTATGAAGTATTTTCTGTATTTAATGATAATAGTGGAAAGCATATTGGCTCTTTTGCCAAAAGAATGTGCAGTGAATCAGCAGAGAGAATATGAGGACTTAGTGGGGGCATGTTCAGGGGCACAGATATTCATTGCTAAAGGGCTGTAGTTGCCTTGGGCTGGAACAGAAGCCCAAACATAATGTACAACATGTCTGCCCTTTGTCTTTAGTTAGGGTTTAGTTCTTTTTTAAAGATCAATCTTATAGGTTTCAAGACACACAAAGAGGGGAAACTGACAAGACAATTTTCCACAGGAGTCACAGACACTCTCCAAATCCTCAAATAATGTCATCGTAATATAGCATTAATGTCCTCCATTATGGGGATGTTCCTGTATTAACAAGCATAAAATGATCCCTCTGTCTCAATTACTTATAGTGCAATGTTCATAGGAGGATAATATTGATTTAATTACTCACATAAACTTAGACTCAAGAGCACACACATGAAGCACTCATTATTTTTGGCAGATTAACAGTTTTGTTGCTTCTGAAGCCATGGGAGTCTTTAACATATAGCTCACAGCTGTTAAATAGAATACATTCTTCTTCTGTTCAGCTGCTGAAGTAACTATTTCCAAAAACAAGTGCACTGTCAGCTTAACCGACCTCATGACTATTGTATGCTAGAAATCATATACTTTAGAGAAAACTCATTCTTCTCGGTATATCTTCCTATAACTTTGTAACTAACCCCCAGAATGTGGGTCATTTACAAAGTTATAGAATGGTATCACAAGAAGAATTGTCAAGTATCAGATTCAAGTGTGTAATGTTGTTCACATTCTGAATGTGGCACAGCAGTAGAACTGCATTTAGCAGAGGCTGAAACCACCCTAGGTTCAGCGTCGGACTGTGATATCTGGGGTCCACGAGTTATCCAATTTACCGCCCCCCCCTGCCACATTGAAATCCTGCCCGCAGCCTTTCTGCCACTTTGCAATGCTCCCCCTTCCTGTTACTTACTGCCTGACGTTAATCAGGCTGCGCCTTCAGTGAAAAAAATAAAGATGGATATGTATTCCACTGTGGAACACACAGCCATTTTTATTTTATTGCAAAGTTGGATTGGCAGGTGGAGGGCTCAACTGATTCAGGGCCCAACAGGATTTGTCCTGGTGTCCCAGTGGACCAGTCTAACTCTGCCTAGGTTATATAAAATTCAGAGGCATAGGCTAGAAAACACCAAAGGCTGCAAGGCATTGGGTAAGCCAAGGACATCACAGATATGGCAGTGAACATAAGTTCAGGAAAGGATAATAGCATTTAGCAGGGAGAATTAGAAAGGCTTGGGTGCACTAATCATTAAACTGAGCTGATTCAGTACCTGGTATGTTAACTAAGCTACCATCAATCCATGCTATGGCAAAATAATCCCTTATCTAGAAGTTTCCAGACGCTTCAGATATACAAGTAGGCCTTTAAAACAGAGAGACCATAAACTCCTCTTGTACAACTCCTCTTGTTCCAGCTGTCAGGATAACACCAGTTAACATTTACATTTTATTTATAGTGTCTCTGCCCAAATGTTTAATATTTAGTCATGGCTGGCAGTGACCCTGGTGCCTTTTATACAGTATGGATTAGGTGCATCTCTCTATGCCACTGTTCACTTATTAAAGGAGCAGTATTACTACTTGTGCAACATAAGCGCAATAAATAGCGTTGTGCTGAATTTACTTTTAGTTTATTGTTTTAATTAGAAAAAGTCTATTGTTATTTTTTGACAGGGTAAAAAGGGATACCTTGGAAGGTAGATAGATTATCAGTGAAAAATATGCTCATAACCCATGACCATTGTTTTGGCTTATACTGTAGATTAGCAAAAGGTAATTGTGCAGTGGTGATTAGGAGTGCACTGCTGATATACTGTAATTATCTACATGATAAGAACTAGACATGGATTAGATTCAAGTTCTCTTTTTGCATAGGGGCTTGTTCCTGTATGGAAGAACCATGTTTCAGGATTTACTATAGCTATTTTGTAGTTGGGAGTGCCATCTCCCTTATTACTGAGCACCAGGTGCAAGCTATGGAGGCCTGGATGTGCACATGGAAACTTGGTTACCAGTATGGTCCAAACTATCCTAGCATCGAGGCAATGGTTTAAATAAGCAACTTGAATATACATAGGAGAGAACCTGAAAAGAAATGGTAGCAATAATAAGTAACAATTGCATTAATACTGCAACCTCACATTTGAAAGCTGGAAATAGTCAGTTGAAAAGTTGCTAAGAACTGACCATTCTAAAAGTTAACCTAAAATGAACCACCCCTTTTAGGCAAGTTTTGTATCACCCAAAACCTTGTGCATGTGCCAGAATAGGGGTTCCTAATGACCATGCCCATGCACAGGCTAAGTAGTTATAGACCATGGGAAGGAGGAATGTGAGGAGTGCAGTGACATCTAGGACGTGCTGAATAGAAAGTGAAAGTAACTGTCTGGCCCACCTCTGTGCCTGAGATCATCCTTAACTGATTAACATTTGCTCCACATGTGACTGTCTGTATGCACCAGGTACAGACTCTGTTTCATCTTTGTGTACCATACGTACTTGGGGAAGTGGCCAGGGTGAAAATTACATTATTACTTTTGTATAGAGTTTTTAGAAGGAATGTCTGGATCCTTTCCCTGGATGCAGGCATCTTGATTCCATTAACAGTGTTTTCAGATACTTTTTATATAAAAAAATTGTGTGTGTGTGTGTTTGTGTATATATACACACACACACACACACACACATATACTATAGACGTGCAGGGTACACTATAGAAAACGAATAACTCAATTAGGCATTCCTCTGCAGCCTATATAGTGTACCTTAAAATCACACATCTCTGTACATTTCTACAGTGGTGTAAATCTATGAGCCAGGACCCTCCCAGCAATTTTTTTTTTACAATTTTGTGTGCTTCGCTGGTAACCCATTACTGCCCCCCCTCCCCCCATGCTGGCCCCTTGTATAGAGAAAGCAAACCTGCCTCCCTGCACCCGCAGGGTCTGCATCCTCTATAGTTACACCACTGAATTTTTACGCTGTCCTGCCACAATATGTATACAGTATGTGTTGTGTGTATAAATATATTGGAATAGATAGTAGAGATGCACCATATCCTGGATTCAGTTTGGGATTTGGCCAAGATTCTGCCTGGCCACGCTCCTGGCCAAACCCAATCCTTAAAGGAGAAGGAAAGGCTAAGTCACTAGGGGGTGCTAAAATGTTAGGCACCCCCAAGTGACTTTAATCACTTACCTTGTACCTCGGGCTGTTGCCCCTGTACGGAGAGAACCGCACCAGCCTGGGGTACCTGTAGCGCAGCGCTTCCTCCTTCCGGCTTCGTTTTGCTGGCACATAGGCACATGTGCAGTAGAGTGAAAAGCCGACTTCTCTGTTAAAGTTCCGCTTTTCACTCTACTGCGCATGCGCGTGCACGGAAGCAGGAAGTAGGAAGCGCTGCAGGTACCCCGGGCTGGTGCTGTTTTCTCCTAACAGGGGCACCAGCCCGGGGTACAAGGTAAGTGATTCAAGTCACTTGGGGGTGCCTAACATTTTGGCACCCCCAAGTGACTTTGCCTTTCCTTCTCCTTTAAAATCATGTGACTTTTTGTCACATGAACACGGAAGTTGAAAATTTTTTGCTGTGCCCGCACAGTTATCACCATTTTGAGTAACACACCGAATCCTAATGTGGATATGCAAATTAGGATTCGGGATTTGCCCAAATCTGAAAATAGTGGATTAGGTGCATCCCTAGTTCTTTTTAATTGTTATCTGGATAGTTGCTAAGTAAAGAGGACAATTTTCAATATAGCATTATATAACACAGAGATTAGATAAAACCATTTGTAAGTGGATATAAAGTCTAGGTATACTGTTATGTTTAGGAATTTTGCTCACTACATTTGTTAGCAGACTAAACACACTGGGCCAAAATGCCTGAACACGCCCTTTACTGGCCCATTAGGAACATCTAAAAGCAAAAGCAGCTGTGTATGTCTAGTTATTCTCAACTATGTTTGTGGCAGCCCGTACAGTTGCCAAAAATTGCTTAGGAAGAGTTAGTGCTTGTACTTTCAGGTGATTTTGAGTGAAGGGATGGGGCTACTAAACACCCAAAAATCCCTATGTGATATACTGTATCAGCAGAGCATCAGCACATAATAACATTATAAACATCATAAAATTATTTTCTCATATTTATATTAGTTTGATTCATATATTTTAACAGACTTGGAGTTATTTACTGAAAAACAGGCCATATGTTGTTATTTCAAAGAGTTTTATTTTCAAGTTTTGGTTCCCTGCACATAGTATATTTAGCAGTAGGCATTGACATATGTGTGTTCATCCATCATACCTGACATATGATAAATATTTGAATTAGCAATAGCTAAATGTGTACAGCACACAGCAGAGCACAAAGTGTCAACTTATTCAGAGCAGCTTTCAACCTTTAATATCACTACCTATGTCACTCATCTGCAACCAGCTGCAGTCCAGTAACCTTTGGCTCTCAAAGGGATGGGGTAGCTCAAATGGAAGTCCCATAATCAGTCATTTTTAAAAGACTTGTAATTATGTGCTTTTCATTATATTCTCTTTACAGGGCTTGAATATGGGGCCTTTAGTTCAGCCACAGCTGTACAGCCACAGAAGCCAGTCACTGGTGGGAAATGTACTACATTTTTGAGGGATAGTTCTCCCTAATATTAACATTTAGGGGCACATTTACTAACCCACGAATGGGCCGAATGCGTCCATTTGCGTTTTTTTCGTAATGATCGGTATTTTGCGATTTTTTCGGAAATTATCGTGACTTTTTCGTTACCAATACCGGTAAGTCGCGAAAAGTCGCGATTTTTTCGTAGAGTTAAAACTTGCGCAAAACGTCGCGCCTTTTAAGTTTTAACGCTACGAAAAAGGCGCAACTTTTCGCGCAAGTTTTAACGCTACGAAAAAATCGCCAGATTTTGCGCAACTTTCAGAATGGCTACGAAAAACTCGCGTTTTTTCGCGCAAGTCGTAATGGCTACGAAAAACTCGCGGTTTTTCGTGCAAATCGTATTGGTAACGGAAAAGTCGCGATAATTTCCGAAAAGTCGTAAAGGCGCCGAAAAAAACGCAAAAAATACGAAAAAGTCGCAAAATGTTCGTTTTCCAATCGGAATTTTTCCAATTCGGATTCGAATTTGTGTCTTAGTAAATCAGCCCCTTAATGTGATGCAAAAATTGGTAATTTAAGATCAATTGTAGTTCATCTTTCTGTACAATTTGTCTTATTAATTCAATTTTTGTTCTGCAGCTGTTAAGTTTGGAATATTAGCTACGGCTGTTATGAGGGTTCCTCTTACCCTAGCAACCAGGCAGTGTGGCAGTTCCCACCCAAATGTTTACATTTCTGGTTTATATTCCTCATAGTCTCTGTAAGAAGAAATTAAATGTAAAATTCCATGTCTACATAAGGTGGTGTACCTCCCACTGACCAACTGTTATAAAGGGGCAATATATATCTGCAATCTACATAATTGTGGTGATGTTAATATTAAAATACATTACTATTTTCGTCCTAAAGCTAAAAACGCATAAAAAACATCCTACCCACCCAGCCAATGGTCCCTTTTATATCTTTTTAGGTGTGTGAGAAAAAACAATCTGTTGCCCATAGCTGTGAGTTATAGTTTGTAGTGGATTTAGATGAGACACCTGAATCCGCTGGCCAAATATTGGTATAAAAGGAAATGATTTGAACCATGGTGATGGGCTTATAAAACATATGTATTACAATACATATACATTACATCTGCAAACTTCTTTATTTCAGAACATTTTACAAAGACTTAAATACATCTAAATATGTAAACTTCATGGATGCGCTAACAACATACAGTATACAAACAACTGTCCACCGTGGAGCCACTGATTCAGTACTAGGAAATGATTTCTGTGGATTTCAGAACCAGCTGTCTGGGGAGCTGTCCTGTTCTGCAATCACCTGCCTACACATGTTGGAGTTCTCTTGGTGAAGCGGGAGCTCGGAACCTGCCACCATCTGGACTCTTCTTTTTCGGGAGATATATGATTTTCCATATGGCAAGCTCTCATACTTTGTGATGTATTGTCTATAAAAATAAAGGTGGTAAATCTTAGTAAATGTATCTGATAAACAAACTGGCAATATAGAGACAAATCTTACGTTTTTCTCTCTCTTCTATCCATTCTCTCCACCTTTCATCATCTTTATTCTCCCCGTTTAGAATTTTTTTCTGCCTTCTGCCATATAACTCTATTGCAAGAGGGTCAGTTTGAGTGTATTTCTGTGCACTAAAAATGTGTTGGGCATAAGGATTCAAACCTGCTGTGTGGGCCATAGGCCTATAAATTGGTCAGCCTACATTAGGAAAGACTATGGTGGGCATCTTAGCCACCTGAGTAAGCCCTGTCAAAATCTTTCACGTGTTCATGTCCTATATATATATATATATATATATATATATAGTTGCATAGTTACATATATATTTATATATATGATATTACTCCAACTTGCAGCATAGCAGTAAAGTGTGACAGGTCACATAGCTGTAGCACCCTGGTAAATGAGGAACATGGCTAGCCACATATGAAATTAAATTTAAAAAAAACTCTGTTTGCAGTTTTGAAAAATGGATTTCAATGCAGGAGTCTGCTATTAACTAATGCATTTTGAAAAAAAACAGGTTTTCCAATGACAGTATTTCTTTAAGGAAAGTTGACTTTGTAGTGGGACATATGACACTATTGCCCTGATAATAATGTGAGTCAGTATATAGTATGCTAACCATAGTAATGCAGCAAGGTAAACTTGTTTTTATTTTGATAACAGTATCCCTTATTACCTTAAAGGAACTGCTCCTTTATCCATTTGCATGCAAACCAAAAACGGATATGAAGAAAATTTCACAGTTGTAACAAAATCAAAGGATGACTCTGATTCAAGGCGAGTTTCCATCCCAGCATTTACAAATCCTGAATCAACTGTTATATTGCCAGTAATCACCACGGCCCCTCTGTTGAAACAAAACGTATACTGTAATATACATATACTTTTAAATGGTGTTATAAAATGATTCTAAAACATATTACTTCTAAAATACAACTGTTTCTTATATAAAGTCACGGATATGTTTAAAAAAATAAGGATGGTGTTTAGGAAGAGAAATGTCCAACATTTTCAGTAGATTAACTCATAGAAATGGCATGAGGCTAGTCACGGATAACTACCAATACATGTAATACATATAAATTAAATTCCCCCTCATTTTATAGTATGTTTAGCACATTGGAGGCCCCAATGTTCTTCCTTGGAAATGTCACACCTTGCACCTTTATGCTCAAAAAGAGAGATAATTGTTTAATTGGTGCACAGCAGTAGTATAGGTAAGTGCAGCTAGGTGCGGGCACATTCCATATGCTATTTGGGTGTGATTGTAAATTAATCCTGTTGTATCCTGTCCTACTGTGTGTTTTCCACTAGCTCATTTCTCTCAGCCTAATTGTTAAAGAGTAATTGATCTTGAATGTAAAAAATGGAGTGGAAGGAAAGGGTTAGCTGGGAGCAAGTATATTAGAAGTAAGTGGGTGGTTGGGGGTGCTGGTAAATATAAAACTAGAGGTTTAAATCCACAAGCCAAAGGCTGTTACAGTAAATTTCATTAAGGGGTACTACACATCTTTGTTAACTTTGAGCCAATCCTTAGCAACTCTTCAATTGGTCTTCATTTTTTATTTGGATAGATTTTGAATTTTGTGCCTTCCTCTTCTTTTTAGCTTTCAAATGGAAAAAAAGAAACTTAAAAATAAAACAAAGTCTATCTATCTATCTATCTATCATCTACCTATCTATCATCTATCTATCATCTATCCCAAAGTATGTCATAATGTTTTGGTAGCGTAAATAAGAACACTGCATTTTGCCTGACAAACCTGTCAATCATTACCTAACAACATTGCATGCAAATTTATATTGTGTGGCTTGATATCCTACCGATTATTAACACTGGTTTTGGATTCTCTGTACCACAAACTGAAATCCATTCCACCGGAGATATCAATGGACAATCCACCCTGGAACTCGGCATTGGCTTTAAGCCCAGATTGCAACTGAATAGTCTAGAATGAAAATAATACATTGTTGTTGTTATCAACTTTTAACAAGAAAAATGGTTCCCAGTTTTAATGTTATTAATGCAAAATAGCTAACTAAAGGGTCAATTTCCAGTGACAGAGAGGTTGTGGAGATTATAAAATGGACATTTTTGTAGGAATTCACGCCTCTGCTAATCCCAGGTAGATCCCCTAGTCCAGTGATCTACAACCAGTTGTTCATGAGCAACATGTTGCTCACCAACCCCTTGGATGTTGCTCCCAGTGGCCCCAAAGCAGGTGCTTATTTTTACATTTCTGACTTGAAGGCAAGTTTTGGTTGCATAAAGCCCAGTTGTACTGCCAAATAGAGTCTCATTTACATAGTAACATAGTAAGTTAGGTTGAAAAAAGATGTACGTCCATCACGTTCAACCAAAATGCCTATATATAACCTGCCTAACTTCTAGTTGATCCAGAGGAAGGCAAAAAACCCATCTGAAGTCTCTCTAATTTGCTGCAGAGGAGGAAAAAATTCCTTCCTGACTCCAAGATGGCAATCAGACCAGTCCCTGGATCAACTTGTACTAAGAGCTATCTCCCATAACCCTGTATTCCCTCACTTGTACTGAGAGCTATCTCCCATAACCCTGTATTCCCTCACTTGTACTGAGAGCTATCTCCCATACCCCTGTATTCCCTCACTTGTACTAAGAGCTATCTCCCATACCCCTGTATTCCCTCACTTGTACTAAGAGCTATCTCCCATAACCCTGTATTCCCTCACTTGTACTGAGAGCTATCTCCCATAACCCTGTATTCCCTCACTTGCTAAGAATCCATCCAGCCCCTTCTTAAAGCTATATAATGTATCAGCCAGCACGACTGATTCGGGGAGGGAATTCCACAACGTCACAGCTCTCACAGTAAAAAATCCTTTTCGAATATATATATATATTTAGGCTGCCAGTCCACGTAAAAGCTACCAAATAGGTAATCACAGCCCTTATTTGACACCCTCATGAACATTTTTCATGCTTGTGTTGCTCACCAACTCTTTTTAAATTTGAGTATGGCTCACAGGTAAAAAATGTTGGGGATCCCTGCCCTAGTCAGTGTAACTGGAGACAAATAAAACAACACCCATAGACCATTTCAACGTATCACTTGTTGAGAAAACTTTGCCCAGCTTTGATAGCTTGAACTAGAATCTATTTTATTAACCAATGGCTCAAGATTTCAGTCATTGTATTCTGATGTTCTCTACACATGTGAAATTGAATGTGTCATTAGTTTTTTTACAACATGAACTCAGGCTGTAGTTAGACTAAGTAGGATTGTAAAACAAATGACCCATACCCTTCTTACCTGTTGTGCCTTTTCCTAGCTAACCATTTTTAAAATATATTGTATTTACCTCAGAATGATCAGTCAGAAGCACAAGTCCTTTCACTACACTTATAGGGTCACCAGTTGCTGAGAACATTTTTGCCATTAGATCACTGTATCCTTGGAAAAATGTAACAGGCCGTAGTTGAACATCAAACAAGATGGCTGACATTCCAGCAAAGGACTCCAGGTCTTCCTCACCTTCATCGGCAGTTGCAGCTATTAAGGACTCAATACCTTGAGCTTCAATCACAACCTGAAAATAATTTTTTTTTGTACTTTATTATAATTTCAAACATATCAAGTACCGTATATACTCGAGTATAAGCCGATCCGAATATAAGCCGAGGTACCTAATTTTACATAAGAAAACTGGAAAAACTTATTGACTCGAGTATAAGCCTAGGGTGGGAAATGCAGCAGCTACTGCTAAGTTTCAATAATCAAAATAAATACCAATAAAATTACGCTAAATGAGGCATCAGTGGGGTATATGTTTTTAAGAAAAACAGTAAACTAGCTCTGTAAGTGGAGAAAAGGGTCAACAAAAACAATATGGTATCAACAATGATACCTTGAGAGTACTACCCCTTTAGCTCAAACAGCAACCAAGCTAAAACACAAAGAGGTAAAATCCTTTAAAACTATATATAGTTTATATAGAATATAAAGTGCAATGTCTAGTGCAGAATGGGACAGGTGAGGATGGTAAATGAAGATTAATTTGGAAACGGGCCAGGGCACTGGAAGGTCTGGTTGAGGGCAGCCATGACCCATGGCACCCGACTCGAGTATAAGCCGAGGGCGACTTTTTCAGCACATTTTGGGTGGTGAAAAACTAGGCTTATACTCGAGTATATACATTAAGTATGCCAAAGAACAAAATCACATTGTTCAACAGTAAAAATAAATAATGTCTGCACAGTCAAAAGGTAAAGAAAAAAACAATAAAAGGTCAGGCATAAAAATGCAGTGGGGGGGGTTGTTATATATGATGGCCAATGCCATTATGCAGGGCCGTCTCCCATCTAAGATATAACATGTCCAATTGCCCAATATCTTATATTTGTCAATCATAACCACATGTAAAGCTGACACATATTGATAATAATCTTTTCATTTTGTTATAATGCCAATGAAAAGGGGTATTTTTTTAATAATTATAATAATTCTCTAGGCTAAAAAACAAGAACTGCAACATGAGAGAAGGATGAACAGATAGGGTTGGGCATCTAGACCACCATACACACACAGATAATACTCTTTCCCATTATTTTTCGCTGTTATTGATAATTTTGCCCCCTAGTCTTTCATAGCTTCTTGCTTAAGCTTTTAAACTCTTGGGTTGTCTGGTCATGTGACCTTTTTAAGGTCCAGTTTTGGAACAACAAAAACTGAAGAGAAGCCGCAGCTGATGCATCGTGCACTGGCTGATGAAATTTTTAAACCTGTTTGATCTGGAACCAGTTACTATCCATAATACCATAGATATTAGTTAGGATAAGTGGGATAATATACACACAAAGTATCTGTCCACCTTGATACCCTTCCTTTCTTTCCCTTGAGTACCATATACTGACTAACGTAATGCACCAATAAATAATAAGCACCAATAAATTTGCTCTCACAAACTGGTGCTGAAACTGGCAGTGACAATAAGAAAGTAAGCTTAAACTTTTTTTTAATCACTAGTGTACCAATACTAGATTCAGTGTAACCACCCCCCACCAAACAAAATTACTGTTTTTCTTTGAGGTATTTTTAATGGAAGGTCAAGAAACAACTGAAAGTTGTGTTTAGACTAGAGTCATACATGTCACTTTCCCAGAGTGATTTATTATTATAATATTGTCAGCTCAACCCAACGTTCCACCTATGGAATAGCTATAAAGTTTACATAACTGATTAACAGTGCGCAGCAATCAACCTGCCAGTGACATTAGCCTGGGTTCCTTCTAATGATCTTGGTTCTGTCTGCTTCAGCTTGCCAATTTTTGTGCAAAAGCTGCAACTTGTTCCACATCTCACAGTTCATACAGTCACATAAACGTAAGTCAGCATATGATATTGCCTAGCACAGTATATCCCAATGCAGGATTGTATGTTAGAGTTGCACTGGAAAAAAACAGGTACCTTCACAAGCTTGGAAAGATATTGGTTATAAAAGAAAAATAAGTTCACCTGAATTGCATGCAGCTCAGTGTTTTTAGAGTACAAAAATATATCCATATTACTTCTTCTTAGAATGCCAGATCCAGAGTAGAGAATGTCCAGACTATAGGTTGATGATGAATCGAGTCCACCTTCAATATATAAAACACAACCATGATTAGCAGTAAACTCTCTGCACAGTCACACAGTAAACTGTACAAAAATCTGCTTTAAAAAAAGCAATTACATGTAATATTCACTATGCTAACCTATATCTAATATATCTATCATTTAATATACTTACTGTGTTTGTAATCCCTCCTTTACTATTAGGATCTGAGCAGCACCGTGAGTTTTTTAACCTTTAGGGTGCTCCATAAAAATAGATTTAAACTTGGCTTTGTTCCCAGGTTTGCTACTTTTTTGCATACTGTAAAAATAAGGTGAGGGCTCTCCTTACAACAAATGGGGCACATTTATTAATGGTTGTGAAAAGTCAAACCAATTTTGTTTAAGAAAATTATGCTATTCACATTTTAGCAGACTATTTACCCTCCTGTATATATTAGAACTGTCTTTTGAGATGCTACCCCTTCTTTTTCTACTTCTTCTTTTTCTCCTTTCTTTTCCCTTTCAGGTGCTCCCTAAATTTGTTTTTTTACATATACTTATATTATATTATAATATATTAACAAAGGTATGCACATCTCTATAATAGCAATGCAACAAATAACATGTGATCTTCCTTTGGAGTACTTTGGAGCAGACTATGTTCCATTATAGATTTTTATTGTATAATTGTCATTTTATAATGCTAATTTCTTCATTAACAATACATACGGGTCACATAGCCAGAGAAAGCTGAAGAGGATCCAGTCTTTGCAAAGCGGTCATAGTTGTGAACCCTCATATCTTTTAGAACTTGGCGAATGAGCTTACTGTAAAATATAACATAATCATGCAATCAATTTTTCTTGACAAAATAATTCTTACTGTGAAATTGCATAGAAGTCTTCTAATGTGTTTAAAATATAAACACAGTTTGTCTGTTCAAAGAAAGTAATTATCTATGAATAATATGTAATACAAATTGAACATGGTTAGTTTAGACGTTTTCAATACATATATTAATATGTTAATTCTAAATATAAATATGTCCAATAAATTAGTATAAAATGATTATTTTCCATTACTATATAAATTAATGATTAGAAATTAAAATGTATCATTCTTTTCCTATTTGTATTACCAAAGAACACCTGTGATATTAAAAATATAAATAACATCCCTTCCTTCCTGCCCTCTAGACAAATTTTCCCCCACTTTTTTTACACTAACATCATTCTTCAATTGGCATCAAAAGACTGGCCACTATTTTGGAGCTGCGAGGGGATGATTTTAGAACTAACCTTTCAAAATTAACTTTGTGGATGGTAATATATTTATATATATTTATATAAATATACAATTTGACATATGTGTATACTCTCTTTGGTGTTGTACATTATCAGATAGCAATATGGTGGGCAGCATGGTATCACGATGGTAAGCACTGCTGCCATAGAGCTGGGTTCCTAAATTTTAATCCAGTAAGGGCTGGAAGGAGTTTATATGATATATATTTACATGTTTACCCCATGTCTGCGCAAGTTTTCCTTTGTGTAGTATAGTTTTCTTACAGAATACCAAAACATACAGCCAGGATCCAGTGACAGGTACTTAGATTGTAAGATCCCTTGGGGCTGGGACTTATATGACAGATGTATAATTAGCATTATGTCGGTAAAGAGCTGCACAATATGTGGGCGCTATATTATATAAATTATAAAGGATACTAATAATAATCTGTTATTAACTTGCAGGATACAAAAGTTACAGTTATTAGTAAGCTAGTACACAGCTGTTTTGGTTTTACAACTCCAAAAGCCAATGAATTATTCTTTTAAAAGGCTTTTTATAACATTGCTTTATAGCTTTATATTCAGGCCACTTATTCAGTGTCTGAGTATAGTTTACCGATATTTCTGCAATATGCACAACGGCTGCTATAAAAACTAGATATACCTGGCTGGCATCTCAAACTGTAGGATGTCTTGGAACACAGAGAGCATGTACTTGTTCATTTCCATTGGTAGGTCCCCAATAGAAAGCAAGAGGTTTTTTATGTCCATGTAGGAAGGATTATTGTTTAGTATTATGTCAGCAGCAGTCGTTCGCACAGTCTTTTCATGGATTTTATAGTTTTGATGATAGATCCGGTTCATTGCTTTTTTTACCTAGTTGAAAGAAATACAGTGCATATAGAGTTATGCTAAAAAGCATATATAAATATGTATTTTTTTTTTCTGGACAGTGAGAAGGTAGAGAAATTGACTTTATTTAACGGAATTCATTATTTTAATCCAGAATAAAGAAGAGGAAACAGCTAAACTGTGGCAACACAAAACAGAAAGTTTGCACTTAGGTACTGGCAATTTTTATAAATCACTAAATATTTATTCAGCTAAGAGCCATGCAAGTAAGTAGTTAGACAGGATAAAGTCCTAAGCTAGTCTTGCCAGAGAAAATGACTACCATGGTCAGAAAGATGGATTTCAGGGATTGTTGTTGTCAACATTGTTATGCCTCAAAATGGTGCAATAAGTCATACGCTCACATTTAATTTAAAGCCTATTTTTGTGAGCCTTTTGTTATCCCTATTTTTCTGGAGGTGTCTGCTAATATTAACAGTTATAGTTCAATTTCAGAATATATTGATCAGAAGGAATTATATTATATTATATATTGTTTGGCACAGTGTTTCTCGGTGCTTGTGCACTCGTTTGCGGCCGTAAAATTGTTAGTTACCTCGTCATTGATGAAAGTCGTATCATATTTCTGGAGAGCACTGATTGCAATACTGCTGACAGGACCCTCCCCAGATTCTGCATATCTCAGCAGCAGAGGAACTCCCTCTGGAAGTATGGCATTTTTTAGAGCCAAAAGATGGTTCTTGATATCCGCTGGCTTTTCTGCCTTTTCCAAACCTTCTATGATCAACTTTTTTGCTTCCAAAACTGACTGTAAAGAAAATGAAAATTAAGCTATCTTAAGAACTCTAAAGAGTAGCTCGTCATTAGACAACAGTATATTACTGTTATACGTTTGAAAATCTTTTAATTGTGCCTGCACCTAAAAGCACTGAATACACCTGGGTGCAGGCACACACAGCCAATATTGTTTATATTTGTTGGCAGATATCAGCTGCATGTGCCTGCTTCCGGTTGCCTTTAATCTGCATCGTGGGGCCTTACCCTTAGAGTTTAGCACAGCTGTTTATAAAATATTGACAAATATCCTAATTAGTTTGTCCTGGTTAAGTTGAATATGAAAATAATAGTAGTTCCTTTGCCACATGGCAGATTTACAACACAAGTCTGAGAAAATCATGTTGCTGCCATACTTGCTGTATTTATCAACACAGGCAGAATAACAATAATACAGCTCCACATTTTATCTGTATAAACATGTGCACTGAGTTAAGGTTCTAGCTTACTAGTGCTCTTTATCTACTCTTTCTATAGAATGTTGAGGAATATACTGCTGCAGATATCAAAGTACTTTGTGACACATACTGTATCGGGAAGGGGTGTATTTGGCTGTTCAAAGGAATAATCTGTTTTATATTTGATAAATGTGTCTAGTGGTTAAAACTTACTTGACTGCCAGGAAACTTCAGTATTACAAGGTGCACATTTTTGCATTCATTTAGAGTTTATCTTACATAAATGAATAAATAAGCCATGATATACTTTTTATTTTCTCTATATTTTCCATCATCATGGGAGAGTACCAGATGCATCTCTTTATTTTAGAAGATGATATCATCTTGTATTCATGCAGCATTCATCTAAATTAACTGCTAATTTAAGTTTTTTTGCAAATTCAGCTTTAAAGGGGTAACAACCCTAGGTCAAGTACAAAATACAATTATTCCATGAAATAACGCAACATAATATTTACCGGATGATCACATATTCCACTCTGGCACAGTCTCTTGATCAGCGCACCAATAATTATGACCACGGTTTCCCTGATCTCCTGGTTTGCAATTGTCCCCTTGGACTTTGCCTGGTGGAATTAAAAGAAAACTTCAGCATACCAGAAATATGTCAGGACACGCTTCAGCTGTTGTAAACTACAATTCTCTGAATCCCAGCAAAGTTTCTGTGATGCACCAGGATGCTTGAATCTGTAGCTCCAAACAGCTAGAGGTCTGCAAGTTTCATATCCAAGCCCTAAACTGTCAGTATTAAGGTACTAATTCTACACCCACCCATAGAAAGAGCTGATATTTTTATTTTAATAGTGATGAGGTGAATCACAAATGTTAAATATGGTTCCTATCAAAGATGTGTATTTGTAGGATAAATATCTAAGTGTCTAATGCAGGTTTTCATTTCCAGTTTTGCATTTCTTCCGGCAAGGGAAGGTTTTAATGAACGCCTCAAATGAGCACAGGTGGAGAGGTCAGATGACTGAGCCACTGACTGATCCATGTTTGCTTATGTAAGGATATCATTAAAACTAACGCTTATGGGGAAGAGGAGTCATAAGGTCAGACTGAAGACCTCTGACTTAGTGAAACATGAGCAAGAGGGCCATATTTAAAAATCAGCTCTTTTCACAACAGTTATTGGCAAGTTGCCCATTTGAGAATATAAAATGGTACTAGGAGAAACAAAACAATGCCCCCTGGTTATAATCAGCAAATGTTCTATCAAATATTATAAAAATATTACAAATCTAAACAGTAATACATGAAACTTACGATGAGAGCTTTGAGCATTTGCTCATTTGGATGTGAGGCTAATCCACAAGCATACAAGAATCTCTCTTGTAGCAATGGTCTGCTTCCGTTGGTGAAGTCAAGAAACTCTAGCATGGCCGCCAAGGATTCCGATGTCTGGGCAAAAGTTATAGCATCAACCAGCTGTGGACTATTGGGATGATAAGGACATATGTTTTTTATTATTCTATAGAATTCTCAAGTGTGCAATTGAACCACATGCAATGTGTCACATATATACATTAAGTTACTGCATACATCAAAACCCGTTGTATTGCAACATTCATATAAACACTATATCAAAAATACTTGCATGCTCCTTTATACTTGCGGCTTGCATGAAAAAGATGGTAAATTGCATTTTGTATTAACCTAAATAACTTCAGGAAATGAACTTGTTTAACAGTGGCTCTTTTGTTATTCCTTGTTCATGGTTATTGCTATGCAGCACTGCTGACATTAGAGGGCACTCTCAGTAGCAGGCCAGAAAGTATGCTATGGTTTTAATACAGCCATGTGGAGCATTTCTTGTTAAAAAAAAATCTACAACCAAATCCTTTTATGTGTATGTTTGGGAATTAAGAGTTTATAGTGATGAAGTTTCAGGGTGCAAAGGGAGGACTATCCCCTGAAATATTGAGCTTCATCATTTCTATAGAATGCATGTATCCATGTATGTATTTCTTTAACTTATTAGACGACTTTGCTGTAATGCATTGTATTAAAACAATCTTCATGTTTGGTCTTAGCCATTCAACACATAGTGCAGTTAGTAGCACTTACAGAACATCTTCCTTTTCTGACTTTAGAAGCTTCAAAATGTCGGATTTCTTTGCTCTGCGGAGACTTTGAATTAGAGAGAGGAAGCTACGGGCTGCTTCAGCTTTTGAAAGATTCTGAGGCTCAAAATGCTTACGATTAACTTGCCAGTGCTGTAAGAGCTAAAAAATAAACATTAACACAAATATCTTAGTGGTCTAAATGCTAATGGAAGGTTTATTACAATGCCTTTCTCTCCTCTACCCAACTTCCAGCAAGTCAAGATCTTAAAGCACATTTACGCCACACACATGGCACTATAGGGCCCACTGTGAACTTATGAATCTGGAAAAATTAGGATGCTTTTTTTCTTGTGCCATGAAACACTTCAAACATGACCCTGCCTAATTGCCATAAAAGTGTTCAAATGTTTTTTTTGTTGTAGGCCTTCTTTTTATGCCTATATTTTGAATATATGCCAAATTGAGCAATTCAATTTATCCAGAGCCTCCTTATGTCAGTAATACAGAGGTTAAAGTATCACTTACTGCAGTTTATGAAGATATAAAAGCCACAGAGGAACATGACCATAAAACTTCAAGGTGAAATAATATATTTATCAGTTTTGGTAAAGGGTACACTATGAATTAGAAGTGTAACAGTCTGTCTGAAAGGAACTCCCTACGCTGTCTCCAAGTTCTCTAAACCCAATTTCTGTCCTTAGGCTGCAAAAATCTCAATTATGAGAGGATTTGTTATTTGTGTACATGCAGCTCTCTGCATCTCTCCATGCCTTACAGCTCTACTGACTGCTCTTCCTACAGACAGCACAGGGACTTCACTGATTGTGACCTTTGCCATCCAGTGTGACAAACACAACACTGACTAATTGCATAGAAGTCATATTAGGTGGATTAGGGGTGGGAAGGTGTGTGAAATATAACTGCATAGGCATACAAGACGAAAAAACCCAGCCACTAGGGGGGCAGCATCACAAACAGTGGCAGCATGGAGAGGGTCAACTATATAGGCATATGAACCCAATATTCCAATCAATGTTCAAATTTGGTACAAAATAATATTTGTTTCGCTTTCTTTGCATGTGATTTTGCAAAAGTAACACTCTTCCTAATATAACGGTTTCTGAGTTTGGGCCAGATTCAGTTCAGCGAGAAAGTTATCTTATGGTTTATCATGTGAAAACTTATGGACAAGATTCATTTTGAGGGAAAAAACCTTTTCTCCTAATTAAATTCCATTTTTTCCCATAGACTTCAATAGTGTTTTCATGTGATAAACCCTTTTCTTAAATGAATATGGCCCCTTGTATGTAATAAATGAAGTTTGTACCTACTGATTCTGAGAATTTAGGTTACCCCCCCTAAAGAAGATGGTCACTGTCCCCTACTCTTTGATGCAGAAATTTGGCAACAGGGAGATAAAAATTCCAAATGCCAGTAAGTTTGTACTGCGCCTAAACTTGCCCAGTGTCTTCATTATTCATCTGCATAGTATTAATCCAATCAAGAGCACATAGGATTAACGCAATGTAAATGAATGAAGACAGCAGCAAAAGTGCAGTAATGGTAAATAATGCTGATCTTTCCCTCTCTTATTGACATATTATAAATAAACTAAAAAACTAAACTAAGAAAAGCTGTATACTGTTGTATAACTTATTAGGTAATTTGGTAATATGGTAATCTTTACTTTGCTTTATCCTAGGAGATTCACAGAACAGAATGTATCTACGCAGCTGCTCACTTGCTATATGTAGTTGATGATTTTAGTTCCCTAGTAACTGAAACGTATTGAAGCCTGGTCTACATTTTACCTGCAAAAAAGTCTATTTGCCAAACCTGGAGTTTGTTGACTTACAGAAGGACAACTCTTGCAGTCAGATTTTATTGGATCTGCTACCAAGGGAAACTGTACATATTTCGGATCTACTGCCTTTATCACTGTGCCAATCTGCTTGCCTGGAGTTTCTTTGGGTCCAGATTGTGTAGACTTTAGTTCCAATTTTTGCCTATATGTTAAAAAAATAAATAACAAAAAATAAGAAAAGCATAAGCCCTTGGGTTCTGTATTATTTAGTGGCTTTCTTTTTTTTTTTTCTTTGTACAGCTAATTAAAGGGTTTTAAGGGTATAGTTAATAGTTAACAGCTACCCCCATGGCAACACAACAGCTTTTTATATATAGTTTATATAAACTATGGTAGAGATTGTAGTACATTATTTATTTATTTACTTTAAAACACTATATTTTTTTAAGGTCAGAAAGCTGGGGTAACTTGCGTAGTTCCCTGTGATCAGATTATCTGGCCATACACACACCGATATTATCATATGAAACCTCGTTTTGTGCGGTATTCGGTGCGTGTATGGCGGATTAACGAGGTGACTGATATCACAAAGCCTGCGGATATCGTCTCGCCGATCGGGTGGGTTAAGAGATTTTGAACGGCACCCAAGCAAAATCTAAATTTAGGGCTGAATCGGCAGGTGGAGGTAGAATCCCTGTTGTTTCTACCTCAATATCTGACGATTCAGCCCTAAACGAGCAGCGGGGCCCCCAGGCCCTGGGTTCTTCTGTATATCTGAATATCCATAAAAGGTCAGCCCTGGCTACATGCCAGTATTACATAAAATGGATAATTTATGAACAAAATAAGAGGAAAAATGTGTGCAATACCAGGCCCGGATTTGTGGAAAGGCCACAAAGGCCCGGGCCTAGGGCGGCACAAGTTTAGGGGCGGCATGCCGCCCCGCTGCAACAGAATTTTTAAATTTGGCTCCCATACGGAGCAGTCGGGACCTCTCCCCACTGCTACGTATGGGAGTTTAAATGTGCGATTGCACATGCGCGTTGATCGCGCATGCGCAGTCGGGGAGAGTGGGCACCGCGCGTTCGCGCATGCGCACTCGGGGGGGGGGGGCGGGGCGTATGCGGCCTTGGGGCGCCGAGAACTTAAATCCGGCCCTGTGCAATACAACATCCATTTAAATGAAATTCACAAAGGTACTTGCATCAAAACACCAGTTAACTGCAGTTTTCTATACATGAGGTGCAAGGTGCAGGGCAGTGGCATGAGGTGCAAGTATAGGCATAGGAGGTGTTACTTTAAGGGCTCTCTTTGCATGCTACCATAGATTTTTGCACCAGAAGCATTTGTGCATCTGAAATAATGTAATCTGCACACCAGTTTACACCAGCAAATAATTTGCACGTGTAAACATGGATTATAATTTGCACCTGCACTGGTAAATCTTACTTAAATTATTTTGTGGGTGCCCACTATTATATTGTAATTCTGGGGGAAAATACTGCAGTATGAGTAAAAAGTATGATGTTCTGAGCTCATTTTTGCATCTAGTGCATTGCACTTGCATTCCTAGATAAATCCTACAATACATATCCATAGCAACCAGTCATCAATTAACTTTATTTAGTCTACTGCAGGTAGAGCAGTAAAGGGAATTTGGGGTTTAGCTGCTTCAGGTTACTGCATGGGAGCAAATTTACCAAAATATACCTTTTTCAGTTTAGCGTTATATGTTTCTATCAAAGCACTGTACTTTTTTACTATACAGCACTATACTGACTACTAATCCGCTACACCACTAAGGAAACCTAATTAGAGGTAGATATATTTAGATATGGGCAAGTGCACAGGCTCCTGACACTACTGCACACTGTGGCGATGGTTGGATTTCACTTACTTGCACACAATTTTCCCTGCCACTGCATTATATGCATTAAGAGTCAACACGTGATTTTCTTCAGCTAAAGCCGATTTAATAAAATTATCATCAAGAATGTAAATTGTACTGGATGTTCCTTTATTAGAAGTGCCAGTCACCTGAAAAACATAAATATAAATATGTAATTGTGGGTTATGTACATTAGGTTTACTGAAAGTCTGAAAAAAATCTGCCATCATTGTTTAAATTTCATAGCAGCTACATTTTGCAACAATTTGACTTATAGGGGCTTATTTACTAACCAAAATTTTTTATTTTAAACTCGATTCAATTATTTTTCAAAAAAGTTGCAGAAGAAAAAACCCTGCAACTTTTCCAAGATTTACTATGCCTTGAAACGCCTAAAAATCTGAATTCGACAATTCACCAGATTAAATTTGCTGAGTTCATGTAGAAGTCAATAGCAGAGGTCCCTTCTCTTTCCTTGAAGTTCTTTCGTCTCAAAACTTTAGAAATGTTGCTAAAATCATGACTTTTTCTAATTTTCGCAGCAACAATTTGATAAAGTCTGGATTTTTGTGGCAACAATTTGAAAAAGTTGAGTTTTTTTTACGAATTTTCTCACTGCAACTAAACTGCAACATGTTCTGATTGTGATGTTCATGATAGTGTAATAATCATGGTCATAATAACATAGTAAGCTTTATCGGTAAGATGGTACATAGTGCTGGTAACCAGTATTCTCATTGGTGGATTCTCTTGTATTTGTAAATAACCATAAGAGAATTAGGGGATACTATGGGACAGTTTTATGAGGGGCTTACAACCCTTGCTATAGATCCTATATGTGAAGGTCAAATTTATTAATTCTCAACTTTGAATTTTGATTCTGTATCTTGAAAAAAAAATCACAAATTTGCAACGTTTACCTTTTTTTATTTATACATAACCTGAATTAATTACTAAACTGGTAAAGGAGATGGGAGATTTAAGCTATGAGGTTAGACTGTCGAGGTTGAGGTTGTTTTCTCTGGAAAAGAGGCGCTTGCGAGGGGACATGATTGCTCTATACAAATAAATTAGAGGGGAATATAGGCAGATAGGGGATGTTCTTTTTTCCCATAAAAGCAAACGCACCAGAGGCCACCCCTTTAGATTAGAGGAACGGGTTTCTATTTGAAGCAGCGTAGGTGGTTTTTCACGGTGAGGACAGTGAGGTTGTAGAATGCCCTTCCTAGTGATGTGGTAATGGCAGATTCTGTTAATGCCTTTAAGAGGGGCCTGGATGAGTTTTTGAACAAGCAGAATATCCAAGGCTATTGTGATACTAATATCTACAGTTAGTATTAGTGGTTGTATATATAGTTTATGTATGTGAGTGTATAGATTGGTAAGTATAGGTTGTGCGTGCTGGGTTTACTCGGATGGGTTGAACTTGATGGAATCTGGTCTTTTTTCAACCCTATGTAACTTTGTAAGACTGAACCAGGACAAAAAAAGAAGACTCCAAAATGTGTGTAAGAAAAAAGCAAAAAAAATAGCATGAATAGCTCCCCCTAAAATTACAAATACTTTAAAGTAGAAGGTTCGAAAAAAAAGTCTAGGATAGCTCCCACTGACTTCTACATGACCTCGACAATTTTTAGATGGCATTTTTTTACATAGGCAGTTTTTGTGGTTTTGTTGAATAATAAATGCCGAAAATGTACCTTTTTAAAATCCTTTTTTAAGTGCAAAACATACTAATTGTGAAAAAAATATGAATTGGCCCCTAAATGTAAATTCATTTACAGTAACTCCCAGTAGTGTTCCACTCCCACATAGTGACAGATAATTACACATATATAACCCAAGCAAAGTAATACTGTACTGTTTATACATTCAAATGTCTACACATATGCAGATACATGAGGATCTGGGCAGATTAAATAACATTTTACTCAGCATTCCCTTGACTACAAAGGCCACAAATATACATAATAACAGAATACAATAATCTGATAAATCTATCTATATGTTACCTTGTTGTAGGTCGAGAAGCCTGTTTTTGATATCTTGCAGCTTGCAATATCCTTTACTTTAGTCACCTGGTTCTGCCGTGTTTCATAATTAACCTTGCAGTTCCCAGAAACATCAACCTGATATGCATATATCATAATAGGAAATATCAATCCACAGTACATAAAACATATTTCCATAAAAAGAATCTTTTTGTTTTTGAAGCCCTTTTTGTAAATGCTACACTTATGGGTTCGATTTATTTCACTCCCCAGATTATTATACTTCAGTGACCTGAGTAAGTGATTTTACTGCTATTAGTTATGGGGAAAATTAGTTAATAGGGGCTTAAGGGACATATGGAATTTTATAGGCCTAACTAAAGGCAAGCATTTCACTATAAATGTGGCTCAATAACAATTAGTCTTCTATGTTGTGGCATTTAAGGTCCTATCTCAAATTGATTTCAGAAATTTGCCAAGCCACGGTCCAGTTGTATATGCTATACCCTCATTAAAAAACAATGTTTTTTTATTTAATGGCCTTCATTGTACCACACCTTTGCACTAGCAGATATGGCACATATAAAATTCACATGTTAAAAATCATTTAATAATTGTTTTGGTGCTTTGAAAAAATGTTGCTTGAGATTATTTACGGAACAGGTGTACCTCCACATTTACATATTTTCAAGGCCCACAATTCATTTTTGCCCACCGCCCAAAGCATTTCATTATCTTCCTTTTTTGTGACACACCCACAGCCTTTCCATTTCACAGAAGCCATTGATTACTCAACCAATTTCATGCTGTGCAGACAAGCTACCACTTGAGCCTGCTGCCTACACCTTATATTACAGATGGTATTACCTCACTGACAGAGCCGGGGTTAAGTTGTATCTGGAACAAGCTAGCCAAGCCTCGCTTCATATTTAGCAGGACAGTGGGTTCATCTTGGTATGAGAAAAAGCTTTTCACCTGAGAAAACAACCAACAAACAGCTGAAGTATGAAAATATTAACAGTGCATGTGGCAGGGTTCATTTATTATATTTTGGAACAGCACTAAGGTGTAAATGGTACCAATTAAAGTCCTATTCCCTACAATGCAAGTCTCAGATTAAAGCTCACCACAAAATTTTTTACCCAATTTCTATTCATTCCTATGGCGTATTCATCATGTTGAGCTCTAATTTTAAACCACTAATAAATACACTTCTAAAAATCCCCTAGGAATGAATATAACATATACTTGCACAGAGAACTCGGGAAAGTGCTATACCTAACACCTGCTTTGCCCAGGCTTCTTTTGTCCATTGTAAGTGGTTGCATTTTAAAATTGCACATGACTGAAGGTAGCATACTGTAAGGGGCACATTTACAAAAGCACGAATGCTCGAGCGTTCATGCGAACGATCCGAGCGCATTTTCGCTGATTTTTTCGGGCATCCGCACGACTTTTTCGTACGGCGCACGACTTTTTCGTACGGCACACGACTTTTTTGTATGGCGCACGACTTTTTCGGACGTTTGCACGAAAAAATCGGAAAGGTTTTACCGTTGTTTACAATTGTTCGGTACGAAAATTTTGTGACTTTCGGATCGCCAATACGATATTATCGTGACTAATACGATTTTTTCATAAGCATTTTCGTGATATTTGCGATCTTCCGAAATTTTCGTTTCCAATACGTTTTTTTCCCATTCGTGATTCGGATTCGTGGATTAGTAAATGTGCCCCTAAGTGTGCGCTTATCTGTTATCACTTATGTCATGGTCACAAGGTGTACAATTGTGTGAAACTCACAAACCTTCATACATTTTTGCTGCAAAATTTGTTCAAATATTTTCCGCATTAATAAATGAGCCCTAGCATAGCATTTTGTTTCCTCCCTTTTTCCTTCTATTTCTATTCATGGATGTATACCATTGGAATATAAATTATCAGTGAGGGCCAAATACCAGTTCTGCTGAAAAACATACCAAAAGCGGCATTTGGTACATCTCTAATCTCCAATAAACATTTTATAACAGGGTCTAAAAGTTTATTTCTATCCATAATGCAGTAATGCAAAAATGACTTGCAACAAGTAATTTCCATAGACCCTACATTCTCTATTAATTGTTAGAAAAGAATGAAAAATAAATATGTTTGTGCAGGCTCTGAGTTCAGTGACAGAAAAATTAGGACTGTAATTTAGCTTTATAATTTTAGAATGCCTTAGGGTTTTCCCATACCAAAATGACAGTAGGTGCAGTGAAACAATGCTTATAGAAAGATAGTTCAATGTTACTGTAATAAAATATTACAACTATGCAGTTGTAAATGCAGTTCTACTTTGGAAAACTACATGTAGGTGAATGTTGTGTTCTAGGCCTTTAAACAGCTCATTATCTGATGTCATGGGATTCTCACAGATATGGGACTTTGCTCCTTTCAGTAACTTGCACTTCTATTGGAACATGTGATTTGTAGGAAAAAAGAACAGAACACAAAAAATATTTGGCCACTGTAACTGAAAGAAACAGATCAATGTAAAGCTGCAATAAACCCAGCAGTTCAAGCTGACTTGACGGACCAACCTTTGTCCAGGGCCCCCTTGAAAGTCCATACAGATATAAAACAATGTTGTTGTCATTCAGTCATTGTTACAAGAATTTGTTGGACATCAAATACATATTCACCCCAAAGCTCACCCTAACTGAATTTCAAGCTGAGCAATCAGGCGAATCTAGGAGGCCAAAGGCCATAATCTCCAATTTGGAAACTGCTGCCATAACATATGCACTCAGTGCAGGGACTTTTAGGACTAATATTTGATTAGGCCTATGTAAACTAATAGCAGTGTTACAGATACACTAAAACATAGGTAATACAGCTGCCTTGCATAGTTTCTAGCAAAACCCAAGACTGCAAGACTATACTTAGCTACCCACAGTGTCTTCCTAACAGACTGTCTTGTTGGCCTTCATACGCTGCTTCAGCCAATGCAAAGGGGACCGGTACTATAATATGAAACCTGTTTTTAACCGTTAGCAGATAGATAAAGATAGAAGATTATAATGGGTGCTGATGAATTTTTGTCTTGTTGGGTAAAAATACTGATCTGTGGGTACTGCTTCACATTTAGACCTTCACATAAAGAATAAATAACCTGCTCTATCTATAACAAAAGCCAAAAATGTATGCTTCCCATGAACACATGTAAAGCTGGCCACACACGTACCAATAGAATCGTACTAAACTGAGTTTCGTACAATTTTCTGACCACGTGTGGGCTCTGAGTTATCATCCCACCAATTTTCATACCATGATGGATAAGGATAAAGCCTGTGCATGTATTGTGTATCGGACGATTTCCTTGGGGGGACCTACAGTACAATAGAAGTCACTTTCGCTTGACTGGTGACTGCCAACTATATCATGTTCAGAACATCCTCTGATTTGTATTTTAAGGGCTTTATCCTACAATTTCAAAAATGTACGACCAATTTCCGAGTGTTTGTTGGAAGAAAACTAATATCTGTCACCTTAAACTAGGCAATAACCATGGTATGAGTAGAAAAGTACACAATACATACACACACAAGTGTATATATATATATATATATATGAATATATATATATGAATATAGTTATTGATAGGCTGCTGAATATGGCAGATATGGATCTGTTTTACTTGATGCTCCTGAGTGCTATAACCTCATGACAAAGCAAGGACAGCAATTTTAGCATTTTAATCTAAAAAATAATCTAGTCTGTGATAAGAATTCACTTAGGGGTAGCATAATAAAAATAATCTTTTTGCAATCACTGGTAGAATGTGAGTACTTGGGGACTTTAAGGGCTCTGGCACACGGGGAGATTAGTCGACCGAGAATAGGGAGTTTTGTCGCGGGCGACTAATCTCCCCGTGTGCCAGTGCCCTAACCCACTGACTCCATTGTATGCACCCTCCAAATTGTTTATATGCTCAAGGTGCTATTCCCAAGTGTAAGACAAACAAATGTGCCAAAGGTCAAAATGCATGAGGCTTTTTTGGACAATGACAAGCACACCTGGTATGTTGTTTGACTAAATGTCAGTTGTTTGGTGACAGACTTGCTGATAAGGAAACACTTTGTCTAGCTGAGTATATTTTTTTTGTCACTCAGTTTTATTGCAATCAAATGAATATAGAGGCTAACAGCCATGCAGAGCACAAGGCTGCATCTGGGTATATTTTAAAATCATATAACACTTTGGTACTATACACCAAAAAAATAGCACCAGATTTACCAGCATTCCAGCAACAAATATTGGAGAATCTGTGAAAACACAGGAAACTTTATGCACATATGGTGGAGCTGTCTATGTCTGAGACCCTTTTGGAGATCAGTCTCTTATCTGATAACTAACACTACAGGAGTAAACCTCAACCTTACCCCGCAACTAGCCCTGCTAAATCTGGGCCTTGCAGACATACCCCCTGAATGGAGAGGTGTCATATTTAACATAGTCACTAGTGATGAGCGAACCTGTTCCGTTTCTCTTCGCCGAAAAATTCGCGAATCTTTGAAAAGATCCGCGAAACGGCGAAAAATTCGCTAAACGGCGAAAATGTCGTGCGACAAAAAAAATTGTCGCCCGCGGCTATTATTTTGTCGCGCGGCTATTGTTTCGTCTCCCACGGCTATTGTTTTGTCGCGCGGCTATTATTTCGTCGCGCGCTGCTCTTGTTTCGTCGCCCGCGGCTCTTGTTTCGTCGCGCGGCTCTTGTTTCGTCGCCCGCGGCTATTGTTTCGTCGCGCGGCTCTTGTTTCGTCGCGCGGCTTTTGTTTCGTCACCCGCGGCTATTATTTTGTCGCGCGCTATTGTTTCGTCGCCCGCGACTATTCTTTTTTGACGCCAGCGACAATTTTTGGACGTGCGGCGAATTTTTCCGCGGCGAAATTTTTTATCCGTTTCGCGAAACAATCCGCCAATGGCGAAACGCGGAAATTCGCCGCGAATCCATGCCTGGCGAAACTTTTCGCCCATCACTAATAGTCACTGCCACTATTTGCAAAAAATCAAAGACTTAGATTGCTTCTAGCACAACAGAATTAGTCGCCAAAGTCCACAAGCATGTCGGCACTCACCAAAAATAATTATTAAAAGAAATATTAAAAAATCTGGGCAGATTTAATAAGTTGGTCTACTGCAAAAAATGTGTTCCCTGTGTTCTTTGCAAGGGGTGGGAGGAGGTGTCCCCACCCCTATAAGCTGACAGGAATGAAGGGCTAGGGGTCCTAGCCATCCTAACAGCCACATCAGAGGGGGCACATTACTTGTGCAGAGAGCGCAATTTTTAAATCAGGATTCCAGAAATCCTGAAGCCTACACTATTCTGGACTGATCCTCTAGGTAGGTCAATAAGGACTTCTGTTGTATAGAAATACTTGTAGGTCTTCTCATTGTAAAGTCTTGGCCCTGTTGTCTGTACTATATTTTATTTATGCCCCTACAGTTCATATAATGTGCTGAGTTTTGGTGCTGTCTATACCCATACAGGCAGACTGTACGCCCATTCTATCATGACCGTGGGTGGAGGCTGCAGAGGACTTCTGTAGCACCAAAAAGAAGGAAATCACTGCAAGATTTCTTTTAGTAGCAGAATAGGGCTACATTTGTATGTTTAGGGATATTAACATTGCAACTGAATTATCAGGTTTGAATCCATGTTATATTAATCAAGCACTTTGAATAAAACAGGTCTATATGGATGGTGTATATATATATATATACTGTATATTCTGTATACAGGCAGGCTGAAGTACCACCAAAAGGTCCTGGGCCGTGAAATGCTATTTTCATTCTTTTGCTGGGATATTATATTTAATTATTAGCACATAAATTAATGACAACACAACCAGGGATTCTGCCAAACCTATTGCAATATCTGTTCTACATGGTTCCTACTTACCTTCCCAAAACTCCACTGTACCAGAAATGGCCTCTGAAGACTTTTCATATAATTGTCACCCAGTATCTTAGCAGCATTAGTACCAGTAAAAATATCCTTGTTCTGTGGACGCTCAGTTACACTTTCAACTTTAATGTTTTTCATCTAAGGGCACAAAGTAAAAACAATACTTTAGTGATTATACAAAGATAAAAATGCATACATATTAATTATATTTGTGGGTGGCACCAGTGTAATTTGTCTCATTATCATACTGGTGAACTTACTGCCATATAAATTAAGAGGTACCTGATACTATTTTATATTAATACTTTTTTGTTTTAATTGCTCCCCATCACTTTTTATAGCAAAGATGGAACAATTTTGGTGCAAAATAATAAAATTAAAGCTGGACTATTATTGGTTACCAGTTCTACCACTCTTGACCTATTCAGCAGATTATTGGCCCATGCATGCAGCAAAATAGCTCCCTCAATTAATAACTGATAGTTATAGGACGGCTTGCATAAGGGGTCTGCAGGCACCCCATAATTGACGTCATTTTTGGGGGGGGGTCAAAAAAATCATATTAATCCCGATTTGGCCCATTGCTAAAGATTGGCTTTTTTTAAAGAAGTTTCATACATATGGAGGAATGGAAAATAAATACTGGAAGAAGTGGATACTGTGTGTTATGGTTGTTATTTCATCAACAGGTGGTGGGACAGAAATGCAATGTATCACTCACAGCTAATTTAAATGTCATCTTTCACAGTATGTATTTAATTACATGACATTAACCATACCTCAAATCTGACAAGCTGGTCGTCTTTGTTTGCTGGGTTTCTCCATACCAGGCTGACATCTACATCAGAGGAAATCTTGAAGCCTACACTATCCTGGACTGATCCTCTAGGTCGGTCAATAAGGACTTCTGTTGTATAGAAATACTTGTAGGTCTTGTCATTGTTAAGTCTTGGCCCTGTTGTCTGCACTATATTTTAAATGGAAAATGTGATCAAAAACAGTACACTCTTAACAAACAAAACAAAACAATATGAAAAAGCAGCCATAGGGAGATAGAAAGAAAAACAAGCTAAAATAAAAATTAATATCTAACTAAATTGCTTGCAATTTCTGCATGGTTTATGCCATATTTATGCCCCTACAGTTCATATAATGTGCTGAGTTTAGGTGCTGTTTATACCCATACTGACAGACTGTATACCCAGACTGCCAAATTGCATGGATGATATCAGTGAGTGAATCTCAAAACAATCTGGGAAGAAATAACCAGCCTATGATCTCAAGGTCACACAAGTTGGACAGTCATGTTAAACCTGAAGGAGCATAATAAGGTGAAACTGCTGCTCTGTGTTGCCTACAAAAGTAGAGGGCTCAGGGCTTTTTTAGTCAGTTCTGATATGAGAAAGTAACAATCGTTTCAGCTATGCTGGGTCGGTCAAACTTGTTTTAAAAGAGCAATGAAAGATTGTGGGATTCTGTGTTGTAACTATTTTAATTGGATGTAGCAAGTATTTATTACAGTGAGCAAACAGAATAACAAAGTATATGAACTAATATTACTTACATAATACTGTTACAGATAAATAAAAGTTTAAGCTTTGTCAAAGTGAATACAGAATGGCAATTTACTAAAAAAAAAAAACAAATAAAACAGCAACTATAGAAAAGTTAAACCTAAAGAATTTCCCCATATGAGCATAGGCTGTAGCCTGAGTATATGTTAGGATTTCTGCTGGAAACCCCGATACTAGAAATGCAAAGTAGTCCTTTACCTTCACAACACATGCAGAATAGTTTAAGAAGAAGAGATGTTTACTGTCCACCAATCACAAAAGCATGCCCAGTCTATAATTAAATCTTGTCACTGTATACGGTGTACTTTGCAGTGCATACATAAGCAGATGTCAGTGTGTGGCTGATATGACAGACATGCATTTCTGGCACCTGCCTCCCACATTCTTCTTTTCTATATTAAAAATACTTCCCTTGGATTGTTGACAGTGAAGATTTTAGATATAATAAATCATGTATGTTTACACTCAAGCTCCCTTTCTTTGTTGTCTCTTTCACAGTTTTACAGAAACCCAATGCATAGCAGCTATACTTTTTATTGTAATGGATGGCAGTCTTGGGTAGGAG
The DNA here is from genome assembly GCF_000004195.4 of Xenopus tropicalis. Classification (NCBI taxonomy): domain Eukaryota; kingdom Metazoa; phylum Chordata; class Amphibia; order Anura; family Pipidae; genus Xenopus; species Xenopus tropicalis. Next base: position 74,440,365 of record NC_030677.2, on the reverse strand, counting down.
CAGTGTGGCAGCGCCAGGCAAAAGCATGTAGTGTTTAATTGTAGTATTCTTTCCATTTTTGACACATCTGGAGGGTTTACACAGCACCAACACATTCCTACCCTCCTCAAACAGCATTAAGAATACACATTCGCAATTGATGCTTATCTCAAATCTGAATGTGCAATTTAGGGTTTGGATTTGGATTAGTATTTTGCAAAAAAAAATTTAAATTATAGATTTTTTGCATCCTTAATGTAATATTCTTATACTGATTTGATGATGGTTTTAACTGGGAGTTTATTCTAATAGTACTTCCTATAGTAGAGGCCTTAAAGGGGTGGTTCACCTTCAGGTTAACGTTTAGTATGTATATTTGCTTTCCTCTTCAGACTCTTTCCAGCTTTCAAATGGGGGTCACTGGCCCCAGCAGCCAATAAACTATTGCTCTGTGAGGCTTCAACTCTACTGTTATTTTTTTTTGCTTATCTTTCTGTTTAGCCCCTATTCATATTCCAGTCTATGTTTCAAGCCACTGCCTGGTTGCTAGGTTAAATTGGACCAAAGCAACCAGATATCTGCTGAAATTCCAAACTGGAGTGCTGCTATACAAAAACCTAATTAATTCAAAAACTGCAAATAATTAAAAATGAAGGTCAGTTGCAAATTATCTCAGAATAGTACTCTGTACATCATATAAAAAGTTAATCTAAAGGTGAACAACTCATTTTAGACTTTTTGAATTCAGGTCATCCAATATTTGGTATATATCCCTTAGCTTCCAATAATGAATCTTGCCTAAAGGCTCATTGTAGCCCCAGCCACCTCAAATTTGCAAAATGTTTTACAGTAGACTTTTTTTACAACATGCTTGAAAATCATTGCTACTGATAAAAATTCTTAGAAATGGAAATTAGATTTTCCCAAGAGGCATAATCAGTGCCACTTTCACCATTATCCAAGGTCAGAACCTTATCTGAAACAACACTTTACCAAGGGCACCAAAAAGCCATCTCTGGCAACTTTAAGAGATGATTTTCCATGTGAAACTGTTGTTTTTCACTCACTTCCTGAATTCACTTGTATGTACAAAGAAACCATAGAAACCCTCTACTGTAGATGTAAATATGGGCAACTTCCCAGTACAGGTATGGGACCTGTTATCCAGAATGCTTGGGACCTGGGGTTTTCTGGATAAGGGATCTTTCCATAATATGGATCTTTGTACCATAAGTCTACTAAAAAAATGTTTTAAACAATAAATAAACCCAATGTTATTGTTTTGCCTTCAATAAGGATTAAGTATATCTTAGTTGTGATCAAGAACAAGATACTGTTTTATTATAACAAAGAAAAAGAAAACATTTTTTAAAAACATTAATTATTTGGATAAAATTGAGTCTATGGGAGATGGCCTTTCTGTAATTTGGATCTTTCTGGATAAAGGGTTTCCAGATAATGGATCCCATACCTGTACTAAATATATATAGATGCGGTCCACAAAAGTTGCATAGCACAACCAGATCTAATGATGTAGATAAATTCAGAGTCAGGCATGTATTAGTTCCTTCCAGACTCTTAGGAGCTGATTAGTTGCCAAGCAGTGCAACTTGTTAAGCGAATGGATCTATCAAGCACTATCCAGTTGCTGTTAATATATCTGATGAAGCTCACTTATATTCCATGTTCACCTGGAGGCACTTTGTCATATTTTTGGATGACTTCCTTTGACGTTTAACCATCATTGAGATTTGACCAATGTAAAATCAGCGTAAAGGCTTAGTCACTGGGAAACAAGCAAATAAACAAAGAAAACAGTGGTCTCAAAGTTCATTGTGTTCCCTGGATTGCCCCTAAGCTTGAGCATCTTTCAAACAGGCATTTAGTACAGCCTCCCCTGGGCCCAACAGTCTGTAATGTTAAACCAAAAGGGATACCATTGCAGGTGGAACTTTTTTTCTAGGCACACTATTCATAGATGAATGCTAATATATCAAAGCCAGAGGGTTGCTAAGCCTACTGTGAGTGTTAGAATTTATCAGAATCATATCTCAGGTGTTACCAACTTTGTTTAGAGCGTTATATAGAAGTTTCCATCTAACTTTCTCAGTTTCTTTTGTGCACAACTTTTAGAAATATTAACAGAATGGTAGGTTAGTCATAGCAAATACTAATTAATGTGTGCATACATTTTCTGCTAAAAAAAAATGTTAGATAGCAACAACTGAGGGCAGACACAACCCCCAAGTTTGCTACTCTAATATTCTATAGAAAGAACAAATGTTAACATATGGGCACGATTAAGTATAGATACCTTTTGATCTTATAAGAGTGACATCACTCATTCATTAACAGATATGTTAATGTTCAGGAAATAAAGTGTCATTGTTCAACAACAAGATGTGTCTTATTGTCCCTACAACAGGTTGGAAGAGGATATTTCCCTCAACTCCTTGTTTTTTTTTCTATTAATGTCAAAATAGCATCAAAGTTTTTTCTTTGCCTAACAGATTTAGGAAGTTCTTATCCTTATATACAATACCAAACAATGAAGCTCCACAGCCACCAACCAAGAGACAAGAAAGGCATGCCTGCTAAAAACATTATTTTGTATATATGAAAGTATGGCATGCTGTATATATTGCAGACTAACCACTATATTGTTATAAGAAAAGACTCTACCTTTCAACATTGATGTATATGAAGTGAAGGCACTAATCACACAGGTACATTTCTAGGAAAATATGTTATGAAAAACAGATACAAATGTAATGTTATTGTAAAGTTGCAAGTGACTATTTGCTAAAAGTTTGATGTACATTAACCCCATGCACAAACAGCTCCTGCGGTTATGATGATGCTTATATAAAGAAAATGAAGTCATACTTAAATACAGAGAAACCACTCATATCAAACCAAGTACAGTAACACATTAAAACTTTCAGTGGGTTGGAGTCATAAAGACCTTCCTGGGATGAACCTTTATTAATAGATTCATTTTATATAAGATGTCATTAAAAATAAAGCTGCAAAGCAAGAACAAGTATGGCAAGTTAATTTGACGTTGGCATTGACCTGCCTCCCACAATAAACACCAACTGCTCCATGGGTCTGCTGCCTGTCCATACAGGAGAGTCTGTCACAGGATTACAACAGCTGCGATAGTGGGTATTGAAACTGTAGGAGGTTGTGAACTGTGCTTCAGCACTTTGTAGGACATAGATATTTTAATGACAACCATTCTTTCATTCAACAAAAAGTTAAGCTATTAGCATAAAATAAAATAAAAAAGTATTTAGGCTTTACATTACAGTGCATTTAGGTTGTTATATTGACAGTTGGACTTTATTGTAAAAGTTAATGTGTACAACTTTTGTATTATGTATAATTATGTATTAATTCTTAAGATAAATGGGTTCCTGGGGACTTGGTACCTGGTCCCTGAGAAAAACAGCAGGGACAATTTTGGTTGGGGAATTTATTCTATGGAATATTTTTAATACAAGTTGAAAGGTAGAAATGTTTTGCTTCTGGGGAAGTAAGGGGCCAAACATGGTAATGGTAATGGTGTAATGGCCCTGCATGTGATTGTTTTGCTTTTATATTCTGGAGCCACAAATTTAATTTACTCATATACCCATACTGTGTTCTGATAATCCCACTGCAGAAATCTGATAAGGAGTATTGCCTGATATCATTAAAGTAATGGTTAGTTAATAGTAGGTTTGAAAAAAGATTTTTGCATATCACCAGCGGGACCAACCCCAATCATTTTACAGTATAAGATGTAATTTACCATTATTTCCACTTCCATTTGCCAATTAGAATTAGCACAGTATCACAGGTGGTAATGGGATATATGATGATTAGATGGAAGAGAAGACAAAGAATGATAAACTTGTAACAAAAAGCCTATGATATTGAAGACAGGAGCAGAGTAAATGAATGTATCAAAAAAGTAAAAGACACATAACAATAAGAAGCCCTGCTCAAGACACAACATGTTGTTTGTGGTGGGAGAGATACCAGGCAAAGTAAAGCCTCAGCTATATAAGGTAATGTTTTACTTGGGTGTCTTAAGCACCGATGAGGGCTACAGTTTCACTTGTACCCTTATCTCTTTCCCATTCATAACATTATATCTTAAAGGGGTTGTTCACATTTTAACTTTTAGCATGATGTAGAGACTGCTATTCTGAGACAATTTGCAATTGTTTTTAATTTTTTATTATTTGCAGGTTTTCAGTTATTTAGCTTTTTATGTTCAGCAGCTCTCCAGTTTGGAATTTCAGCAGCAAACTGGTTGCTAGGGTCCAATTTAACCTAGCAACCAGGCAGTGGTTTGAAAGAGAGACCGGAATATAAATAGAGAAGGGTCAAAATAGAAATATAAGTAATAAAAAGTAACAATAATTTTAGCCTCACGGAGCAATAGTTTTTTGGCTGCTGGGGTCAGTGACCTCCATTTGAAAGCTGAAAAGATTTAGAATAGAAAGGCAAATAAATAAAAAACTCAAAGACCAATTAGTTACAGCATTATCTTTAAGAATATATGGAGCCTCACTATGTATCAATTACTAAACTTTCTAAGTGATTCTGTCAATGGCCTGCAGCTGCCTGGACAAGAATATTATTGGTTATGTCAGAAGTGGAAAAGAAATAAAGCAGAACTATGAAACAGCTGATAATGAATAAAATACTCCTGATTGGGACACCCTAGCCTATCTTTTCTAAATTGTGCCAAATGAAAAACTGACCTCTGTAAACTGACCTCTGTAACAAAATTTGATTTCATAATGTTGAAATCAGCAATTTTATTTGTAACACCTTATTTGGCAATACCTGCAAGCTTAATGGTTTAAAGTGAAAGTCCTCTTTAAAAGAAAATTACAGGGCATACATGCACATTGAGCAACAACTTGCTGGCTGCACCAGTGACTTCAACAAGCCAGTCTGCCAACAAGTGACTTCTATGACCTAATTCAGATTAGGCAAAGCCGTGAGATTTTCTGAACTCTGAACCAAAGTGGACTAGTTTTGCACACATCTACTGTTGATATTGCACAATTTCACATTGTTACAGTGTGGCTTGGATGTTGAGATTCATCTCAGTTGTCAGGTTACATCCTGAGTTGGACTCTAGATATATCCTGAGCTGGACTCTAGATATCCCTCTTCTAAATATGCTTTGGTTTGAGCAGCTAAAATGTTGCTGAAATTGTCACTAGATACAGTGTCGGACCGAGATGGCAGGGGCCCGCCAGAAAACCCTGTACCATGGGCCAACTCTCATAACTTTAATTCCTCCTCTCTTCCCTCAAAATGTTTATTATCCTAGTCTCTTTTCTCTACATAATATACTCTATTCATCCATTTATCAAGCTTCCTTGTTCCCATACAGAAATAGGGAATGACCATGAAATAGGCTAAATAGGTAGAAGCAAGAGGGCCCACTGACGCCTGGGCCCACCGGGAGTTTTCCTGGTATCCTGGTGGGCCAGTCCGACACTGACTAGATATGATGTTCAGAGACCCACGTAGACTCACTCATATCATTATAGAATACCTCTGTAGGTTGATCAGACCTAATTGCTGAAAGGTTAGGACTAGGGAAAATGTGTTTATTATTAGCAAATTATCTTCAGTGACCCATACTTCCTATTGTGCAGTTATGGAGATAGTCTACTTTAAATATCTAATAAAATGTTATATTATTTTTTTTTCCAATAAACATCAGTAAGGATTATGTTACAGAATTCTATAATAAATCTAGACCATACCCATCTGTATTAGGCCCAGAAGAAATTACTGATACTTAAAGCTGTATAAATCTTATTACCAAATGGAATCTCCTTAGCTTTTGACAGGACTGAATTACTAAATATACAATATAATAATAATAATACTTCTTCTGCTTTCTTAAATTATGTGTATGGAATGTGTAACTGCTTTAGTGAGTCAAAGGTGGGTGTACTGCAAGTTACTGGAAGTCAGATAGAAAGCAATCTGCCCTGCTTATTGATAATCAAGAAGGCTAAGAAAGGAAAGTCTCAAAGGTCATCGAGACCGGGTGACAAGAAATTGCAAACACTTTGCTTTTTAAAAAATAAGTTTGAAATGAATACCCGCGGTTCTTAAACCTAGTCCTTAACATATTCTGAGGCACCAAGGATGTCTTTGTCTTTTTATGTCCACTGACACATACAATCCATAATTTTAAGACTTTGTGAAATAATGAAACTGCACAAAAGCTTTGATAATTAAACTGAATCTGAAGCTAGCCATACACATACAGATAACTTTTTTGGTGCATGAATGGTTGCCCAGGGATCCAGATGGATATTCATATACTATTGGTTGTTTCATTAATCAGGCATGATTGAGAACCTCATCTGCAGATGCACCATATGTGCAAGTTCATGTTGCATTGGCAAATTAGGAAGACTGAATTAGCAGATAGGGATGTAGCGAACCCGCGCAAAAATGTTCGCGAACCCGTTCGCGGACTTTCACCAAAACTCGCGAATATTCGCGAACTTTGCGAACCCCATAGACTTCAATGGGAAGGCAAACTTTAAAACCTAGAAAAGCCATTTCTGGCCAGAAAAATGATTTTAAAGTTGTTTAAAGCGTGCCACGACCTGGACAGTGGCATGCAGGAGGGGGATCAAGGGCAAAAACTTCTCAGAAAAATACTTGTAAAAAAAACGCCAAAAAAAAGCGCCAAAAAAAAACCGCAAAAAAATAACGCCAAAAAACGCAAAAAAATAACGCCAAAAAAAAAACCGCAAGCTATTCCTATGTATATGCATAGGCGATAAAACGAAGCGAAAAAACGCGGCGGAAAAACCAAGGCAAAAAAACGCGGCGCCAAAAAAAAAGACGCGGCGAACATCGCCAAAAGTCCGCGAATTTGCGCGAACGCGAACACCCGATGTTCGCGCGAATTAGTTCGCCGGCGAACAGTTCGCTACATCTCTATTAGCAGAACAATGGAAAGGTGACTGTTATGTATTTGTGACCATAATCATTTGGCTCCTGGGTGAAACTAATGTCTGGTTGGCCCCATATATGCCTTTAAAGTTCACACAAATATTATTTTTTATTTATATAATGGCAACATATACTGCAGTACTTAAAGGAACAGTAACACCAAAAAATGAAAGAGCTTTAAAGTAATAAAAATATAATGTACTGTTGCGCTGCACTGGTAAAACTGGTGTGTTTGCTACAGTAACACTACTATAATGTATATAATAAGCTGCTGTGTAGCCACGGGGGCAGCCATTCAAGCTGGAAAAAAGGAGAAAAGGCACAGGTTACATAGCAGATAACAGATAAGCTCTGTAGAATACAATAGTGTTTTATCTGTTATCTGCTATGTGCCTGTGCCTTTTCTCCTTTGAATGGCTGCCCCCATGGCTACATAGCAGCTTATTTATATAAATTATAGTAGACTTTCTGAAGTAAAAACACAACTTTTACCAGTGCAGGGCAGCAGCACATTATATTTTAGTTACTTTTATACACTTTCATTTTTTGGTGTTACTGTTCCTTTAAAGGAGACTATACATCATTCACTCTGGCTGAAACCGAACCTAGGACTGGGTTACTATAAGGCAGCCATGCTAAACATTGCACCATTGCTGTATTTTGTAATCTACTAAAAAGAATGCAATGGAATCTTTCATTTTCTCTTCTCTTTCTTACTTCCCTAATATCCTTGAAAAATGCCATTGGTGTAGAAGATAAACTACAAAAACTTTACTCTATGTAAATTGTCTGCATAGATTCTTTAAAAACAGAATCAGACCTGAAGTAGTTATTATTACTATAAATACGTACTGTATGTTTACAGTGCCAATATGTTCCGCACCAATGCACAGTAGGAGGGTGTATACATCTAACATAATATACAACTTATGTACAAATACTGAAAGAAACTAGGTAAAGAGGGCCCTGCTCAATAAAGCTCATACCAGGCAAATGTAGATAAAAGAGACCTGGCTGTTGTGTTTAAAGACTGCCAGGCTGCCTCCCAGGATAAATACTATAACATTGTAAGTAGTACAATAATTTTTAAAACATTTTTTATTTATATTAAACAAAGGAAGCATTAAACTGCAGCACTTAAAAAAGTGATAGCGCCCATTTATAAATTCAAAACAGCTCCCATCTAATACCGCAGATCTGGATTCTTCTGGTATTGGCACTCAGATTTCATATTAAAAATCTGCAGGGCAAATATAACATATGTAAGTTTATAGGAAGAACAACAGGAGGCTGTCCTGAGACTGAAATGCAATAGCATGCTAGCTTCTGCCAGTTATCTATAGCCCAAGTAAATATAGAATATGATATGTTATATTATTCAAGGCAACTTGTTTTCTACTCTCAAATGCTGCCATATCATTAAACATTTTCCCCAATATAAAAGGAGTCATTGTTCCATTCTTACCTTGAATCGAAGCAGAAAATGTGGAAAATATACAAACAAAAAACAGCAAGGTTAACTGTATCATTATTCTGGTTTCTCAGCTTTTGGTGCCGTTTGTTTCAGCCGGCAAAAAATATTATAACTAATTTAAAGAGAAATGAATGAGTGACCTGTTCAGACTGAGGCACAAAGTGAAGGGAGCTTCAGGCACAGGAATAATGTTTATCTAGATGTAGTAAAGGTCAGATTCCAAACTCCATGCCCAGGTTAGCTTGACTAAAGTTCTTTTAGTTAATAATTAGGCTAAAAGCACCTTTTTTTCTTAAGAAAGAAACCTCCATTATTTATTTTTGTGTATTGTCTCTTGGGAAAAACATTCTGGCCTTCACACATTATATTTAAGGCAGTTCTGGGGGATATTTATACAAGTATGGGACCTGTTATCCAGAATGTTTGGGACCTGGGGTTTTTCAGATAAGGGACCTTTCAGTAATTTGGATCTCCATAATTTAAGCTAAGTATAAAATAATTTAAACATTAATAAACTCAATAGGATTGTTTTACCTGCAATAAGGGTTAATTATATCTTAGGATTAAGTACAAGCAGCTGTTTTACTATTACAGAGAAAAGGGAAATCATTTTAAAAAATGTGAATTATTTGATTAAAATGGAGTGTATGGCAGATGGCCATTCTGTAATTCTGAGCTTTCTGGATAATGGGTCTTACACATGTACAGTATGTATATATATATATCAAAAAAAAGACCAGCAACAGTTATATTCCAAAAAGATCAATGGTGTATTAAAAACGCATGAACAGCCTTGAACAGCTTGGGAAAGGTCCCGATGGGGACTGAAACGTAACGTTGGCTTCTCATGCATTTTTAATACACGATTGATCTTTTTGGAATATAACTCGGTGTTGCTGGTGTTTTTTTGGATATTTAAATCATTTACCTTGCACCCGAGGTAAGAGCTGAAGCAGAGTGCCACCCTGGGTTCGCTATATATATATATATATATATCAAAATAAAACAGCCAGCACCAAGGGTCTTTGTGTTTCAAAAAATCTCTCGTGTATTATAATTGCATGTACAACCAACGTTTCGGTCCCTTTTGGGACCTTTTTCAATATATATAGGTCTCTAAGTTTGCACTGCATTTTCAACCATGAATTCTAAGTTTTTTAGTTAGGCCCAGACTGGTAATCTGGGTTCTGGCAAATGCTAGAGGGGATACTATAAGATGCTATAGACAGTCTCACTATTTATTTGGTTGGCGAGGGCTCTTCGGACCTCTGTTTACATGAAATGTCAGGGCCTATTTTGAATCTCAGTCAGGACCTACCAATGGTGTAACGGTAATGGTGTTATATCAGTGGGGGCGTCCAGCATTGCCCTTGTGTTAAAGTAGGACGTGTGTTGTAAGACTGCTTGTTGTTTAGTATTGCCTAATGTACTAATAAAGCTTTCCCAATACCTCAAAAAAACCTTTTGTGTATTTTTTTGTGACACCAACAGCAGGATTTCCCTATGCTAAAATATTTATTTTTAGCATAGCCTAGTTTGATTGAGGCATGGAGATTTATAAAATATTCAAAGGCTGTTTTGCTTCTATATAAGCCTGCCAAGATTGTGGTCCTACCTTCATTTTTAATTTTTTTAAATTTGTCTTTGTAAACAGTCGCATGGGGTCATGGGGTTTGCCAGTGCGCTTGGGGGGGGGGGGGGGGCGGGGGAAGCGAATGGCTAAGTATGCTAAAAATGAGCCATTGGCACAAATAAACATTTACATCATATGTATTAGATATACTATGTGCATCCATATATTTTTATACAATGATAGGGGAACAGACCCATAGTGTAAACTGTTAATAACTGTATTAAGACAGATATAAAACTGCACCCACACAAAATATGTACAGACTGAAACATGAGTTGCTATCCTAAATTGGTGAGTTACAGTCGCACAACTAATATATTATTGGCAAAAGCATGAAAGTTATAGTTGCACAACAAATTTATCTGAAAATGAAGTTTCAAAGTGCCAATGTGCTATAAGTTAATTAAATGCAAACAATTTAGACAAAATTCATTGTGATGCACTTTATTACAATGAAATTGTTAGTATTTAATTAATACATTGGCACTTTGAAACTTCATTTTCAGACAAAGTTGTTGTGCAACTATAACTTTCCTACTTTTGACGTTAATATATTAGTTGTGCCACTGTAACTTTCACAAATTTTCGATAAACTGTACATATTCCCTAGCATTTAAGCGCTCGTCTCTTGCTTTATATAACTGGAATGTGTTAATAGCTAAATAGTGGGGACAGAATAAGCAGATAGGGAAGTGCTAATAAGAATACAGACTAAAAGGGAAAGTAAAGAGATAGTAGGGACCCAAACTATGGACTATGGTCATAGAGAGACTAGTGATGGCTGAAATATTTTGGCAGGCATGGATTTGTGGTGAATATCCCTGTTTCGCCACTGGCGCTTTGGTTCACGAAGCGGGCGGAAAAATTTGCTGTGGGACCAAAAATTGTCACCTGCATCAAAAAAAATTTGCATGCGCATCAAAAAAATTACTCGTGCAACAATTCATTTTGACGCGCAACGTTTCATAAATGAATAAAAAAACAAAAGATGCAGTGTTTTGTGTTATGTCCTGCTACCAACTGTGTAACTACTGTAGGTTCACATTGAGAAAGATGCAATTTGCATGCTTAGAACAATTATAGATTAAAACTAGAAAAGCAAGTTTGAGAACAAACTTCATGTTGAATTGAAAAACATGAAGTCACTGAATGGGCTCTGCCCACTTTCTCTAATCTTGGGCCACAGTTATATAGTAAAAACCACTGTGCAAAGTTTGGGGACCCTGGTTTTAATAGTGTCTGAATGGCAGCAATATAAATTTCCCCACTGAAAGGCAACGAGTGACATCTGATTGGTGGTTGGTGGCTCCACCCCCTTTTTCTAACCTGGAACTGCAGTTACCCAGTGACTCTGCAAAGTTTAGGGACCCTAGGATTAATAGTTAAAGAATGAAATATAATGGGTGGAAATGGATTGGCTGTTGGTGGCTCTGCCCACTTGTTCTAACCCTGAATATGTAGTGATCCAGTGACTGACTGTGCAAAGTTTGGGAACCTTGACATAAATAGTGTGAGAAAAGCAGCATTTTAAATTTAAACAAAAAAAATTCAATAGGTGAAGTCTGATTGGTTGTTGGTGGCCCCACCCACTTTTCAAAACCTAAAAATGCAGTCCCCTAGTGGCCCTGGTGTTAATACTGTGAGAATGGCAGCAGGTTGAATTTCCCCACTGAAAATCAATCAAAATCTGATTGGCTGTTTGTGGCTCCACCCACTTTTCAAAACCTCCGCTTTTTCTAACCACAGTTACCTGGTGACTAGCTCTGCAAAGTTTGGAGACCTTAGTATAAATATTTAAAGAACGGCCGCAGTTTAAATTTAAACATATGAAGTCTATAGGTGAAATCTGATTGGCTGTTGTTGGCCCTGCCCACTTTTCTAAACTTGGAACATAGTCACCCAGTGACAAATTGTGCAAAGTTTGGGGACCCTGACATTAAACATGTGAGAATGGCAGCAGTTAAAATTTCCCCACTGAAAACAAAAGACATGTGATTGGCTTTTGGCCACCCAGCCCACTTTCTCTAACCTTGTGTACGAAGTCACGCAGTGACTGACTGTGTAAAGTTTGCGAACCCTGGCATCAAACCATTAAAATTCAATAGGTGAAATCTGATTGGCTGTTGGTGGCTCCGCCTAGTTTTTCGAAACTAAAACTGCAGTCCCCTATTGTCCAACTGTGAAAAGTTTGGGGACCCTGGTGTTAATACTGTGAGAATGGCAGCAGACTGGATTTCCTCATTAAAAGTCAATAGGTAAAATCTGATTGGCTGTTAGTGACTCCACCCACTTAAAAAAATACAAAAAACCTTAAATGCGTAGTCACCCAGTGACTGACTATGCAAAGTTTGGGAACCCTGGCAACAAACCAATAAAAATCAATAGGTGAAATCTGATTGGTTGTTGGTGGCTCCACCCACTTTTCAAAACTAAAGCTGCAGTCCCCTAGTGACCAACTGTGAAAAGTTTGGGGACCCTGGTGTTAATTCTGTGAGAATGGCAGCAGGTTGAATTTCCCCATTGAAAGTCAGTAGGTAAACTCTGATTGGCTGTTGGTGACTCCACCCACTTTTTCTAACCTTTAACCGCAGTTACCTGGTGCCTAAGTCTGCAAAGTTTGGGGACCCCGGTGTTATTACTGTGAGAATGGCAACAGGTTGGATTTCCACCAAGTCAATAGGTAAAATCTGATTGGCTGTTCACAGCTCCGCCCACTTTTGGGCATCCAGCAATCATCATATTTTCATTCAGGCTGAGCCCATGACTATGTGATTCATGTTTGGGGAATGTCGCCTCAAAGCTGTAAGATTGGCAGCAGTTTCAATTTCCCCATTAAAGTCAATGGGTAAGATTTGATTGGCTGTTGTTGGCCCCTCCCACTTTGGGGTGATCCAACAAATGTCACTCTTTCATTCGGGGTGACCCCATGATTATGTTATTCAAGTTTGGGGGGTGTAGCTTTAAAGCTGTAATTGTGGCAGCAGTTTGAAAATCTTCCCTGTCAAAGTCAATGGAAATATTGGGGTGTTCGGAGCGGCGCCACAAAAAGATGGGGGGCCGGATAGCTTAGAAAAGCACAAGCAACCTGCTCCGCTATAGGGCGAAGAAGTGTGGGGAGTTTGGGTGTTGTACCCCTAAAACTGTAGGAGGAGTAGCGTTTAGAAAATGGGGGGCGCTAAGAATAAGAAGCGGAAGAATAAACCAAAGTGGAAGAACAGTCTGTGGGATTTTCAACCCAACACAATAACTATTATAGCACTAATAATGTTTAACTAATTGATATTGGAAAGTTGCTTCGAATTATGTTTTCTTTTATGAGGCAAAAAAATATTTTTGGGGTTGACATGTCCTTTATAAAAATATATGAATGTAAATTTTTCAGAAAATGTATTATATTACCTCCAAAAATATAGATAAATTAGGTAAATTTTGTTGCATGTTGAAATTTCATATTGCAAAACAACGCATATGATAAAAAGGGCCCATTGACTTCAATGTTTCTTTTTTGGGGAAAAACAAATGTTTTGCAAAACATTCACTCATCAATCACCTGTATCTCCCTCCACCTATGGAGGTTATTCATACTGGCTCAACATTCACATCACATTCACTCACTAAGGGTAGGGGGATCCTATCTGTATGTTTTTGGAGTGTGGGAGGAAACCGGAGAACCCGGAGTAAACCCACGCAGCTACGGGGAGAACATACACTTAAACTCCTTACAGAGTGCCCTGGCCAGGATTGAACTTGTGACCAGTGCTTCTGTAAGACGACAGTGCTACCCACTGCGCCACCGTACTGCCCAGTTAACTGACTGCCCATATAGTTCTCTTGTCTTTTCCAGCTCATGATGTCATCAGTGAAGCTTTCAGATAGGGCTTCTTGTTCTATGGAGCAACACTTGGGCTGACAGTATCCCAAAATGCAGCCTTTTCTCCTAGTATCATATTCCCCCTTCCTTTAACTGTATTATGTCAAATATACAATTGGTTTACAATGTGTTTTACTGTTTTAATGAGGGCTGGGCAAGTCCTTTCCTTCTCCCACAAGAAACAGTCATAACTGTAAGTGACAAACAGAACTGTGCAGTAGCAGCAGCCCAAGTGTGTGTTTAGTGGCGCTGCCCCAAACTGGAAGGTTATACTGTGCCCCAATATCAGCAGTTGTCTCATTCCCAGCACTTTTATTTCCACGCAGCTTCTACTGTGTAACAGTCTCCATTAAAGCACTAGCTGTTGGATACTATGGTACGGCCCTCCTCCTGCCAGCAACAACTCCCTTCAACCTTATATTAGGCAAATTGTAATTGAATTGCAACAGCCATTAGATATAATGTATTACCATTATGCAGAAAAGATTTATTAAATTAAAGCGTATTTCATGAGGGGTGCCAAAATATTAAAAATGGAGTCTATTGGAGATGGCCTTCCTATAATTCGGATCTTTCTGGATATTGAGTTCCTGGATAAAGTTTCTGAAGTCTAATGTCACCCTCTCATCTTGTGTAGTATATTATTCATTGTATTACTGAAGTTATAATGTAGCTATACTAATACACATAGTTCTGTATGTAGCATTATAACCTATAGAGTCTACATTTAGAGCCATACTATGGGCTAAAAAGTCCTTTATACACATTAAGGCTAATGTCCCAAGGAGCAATTAAGTAGCCAGCAATAGACTTCTGCTACCACAGGTGACTAACCACTCCGAACTGCCTTTCCATCAGCAACAAAGGCAATCACCGGTGATAAAAGGCCTATGCAACGCTTTGATTTTCCGAAATCACAAAAAGTTGCCTGCAGCAGGAAACTTCGTGTGACTTTTGAAAACCGAAGCGATGCGTAGGCCTTTCCACTAGCGATTGCCATTGTTGCTGGTGGAAAGGCACTTTGGAGCGAATAGTCACACGCAGTAGAAGAGATCTATCGTGGGGCGACTAAATCACTCAGCCTAAAGCTGACCACTGACCAAACACAACAAAGGTCAGAATTCCGTGATCAGATTAGATTTTCTTACACATTAAATGTAATCTGACAGGTCTATTACACATACACATGGGATTTGGTTCTTATTACAAAAAAAACAGGCTATTACCGAATGAAATTACAGTAGAAACCCCATTTTAAGTTTTTCAGGGGATCAGACAAAAATTGTGTTAAATGTAAAAATGTAAAATCAAGCAGCAAGCAAATCACTCTTCAAGTAGTTAAAAGATATAAGCAGAGGAGTCAGGTTTACTTTGACAATATTTACTGTGTTAATGACAAAGACAACATGAATGTTACACTATGTGCATGACTGTATGAGGTGCAGACTAATTGGAATTGACTAATTACAGACAGAAGCAGGGCAAAGTATGCATCTGGCTGGAATTTTAAACTTCTTTATTTCTATAATAACATTTATGGGAAACATTAGGGCAACATTTTTATGTAAAATCTGGCAAACATTATGTAAAATCAGGGAAAAGCGCCCAGTTAAATGCATTATAAATTGCTGGGACCACAAAAAAACCTGTAAAATGCAGGAAAATATAAAATTGGGGTATGTAAAATTGAGCTTTCACTGTACATGTACAGCCAAAGAGAAAGCTATAGCTACTAAGCCAACAGAATGCAAGAAGCAATAAATTGAGCTCATGACAGCAGGCCACTAAAATACAGTGATTTTATTAACTGGACTCCACCTTCCTTTACCTGTGATTCCTTTTGCACATAGAAAGTCTTCTTGGTCACACAGTATTCTGCACACACCCCAAGCCTACTCAAGGAACTTCTAGGGGGAGGGAAAAATGGCTTTGCTATGTTGTTTGAAAATTTTCCCCCGGCCCTATTTGTTTTTAATAAAGGCTCAACACTATTTTATTTTAATATGTCATTTACCATAGAAAGGTATTTCATTGGCCCTTTAATATATGGAAGGGTAGATTCCAAGAAATACTGTTAAAAACTGAAAATAAAACAAAAGGCAATTCATTCACAACATACTGTGCCGTGGTTTCTAATGTATTTTAGCTTTCCAGTTCATAAACATACATTAATTATGCTTTGCATCATTTGAAGCTTGGTTATATTATCATGGAAAGCCCTAATACTAATTAAAAGAGGATTTTGTTTTATAAAGACAACACAATAACAACATATTAAAATGAATGCACAAAGTAGGCAAATTGAAAGCCATTTTATTTTTTTTAGATTAAAAAATATGGAAATGCAGCTCATCTACTAACAATGCAAAACTGCATTTCCTATAAAGTTGTGTTAAAAATATGCTGAAATTCACCAAGCATCCCTGCATTAATACAATAGGACTATGTAGAATCTATTTCATCTATCTAATTTAAAAAGCTGTGCAATGAATTTTGATTGAGGGTGTATAATGTCCTAAAGCAGAGGTCTTTTTGTTTCTTTTCCTCTTTTTTGCTCCAAGAATTAGTTGGACCCCTAAGCTTATAACAGGGTTGCAACTATATGAAGACTTAGGGGGAGATTTACTAAGGCACGAACGCTTCGAATGCGGTTTTTTTGTAATGATCTGTATTTTTGCGACTATTTCGTCACCGTCGCAACTTTTTCATATATTTTTCGCAACTTTTTTGTCGCCGTCACAAAAAAATCGTATTGTTGTGCCGAGTACGAAAGTTTCGGATTCATTCAAGCTTCAGTATTGTGACTTTCCTTGGGCCAGGTTGGAGCTGCAGAGTGCCATTTATTCCTCTGTGAGGCTTCCAAAATCATGCAAAGTTGGAAAGGTTTTTCCGCCGTTTATGATCGTTCAATATGATAAAGTCGCGATGGCGATGACATAGTCGAGCAAAATAAAATAAAGTCGCAACGGCGACGAAAAAGTCGCGAAATTTTCGTTTCCAATCCGAATTTTTGCTATTCGGGATTCGAATTCGTGCTTTGGTAAATCTGCCCCATAGTTATATAAGATGCCATGTTCAAATACCAGGGATATCCAGAAAAGTAAATAAGCTATCATTTCCACAAAACTTGCCTATAGCAGAGCCCCCTTCCATTTCAATAGGTCCCCTTTTGAGGCTTTGCTCCAAAGTTCAGTGTTTTGAAGTGTCCCAATAAATCATCTGGGAATAATGGCAGATGAAAATAAATATTAGTAATGTTCCACACTAATAAAAAGGTAATAAAAAGGAAGGTACTTAAGTAAGTGTGATTTTGCCTCCTTTTGTGTGTCAGATGCAAAGAAATATGTTCATCTAAAAAGGCACAATAAAAAGTTCTACCACAATCCAACTTTGGTGGGAACAGTCTATTTTTGAGAAGGCCACAAGCCCTACCAGACACCAGTGCAGATCTATTTGGGGTAGAAGCAGGGAGAAAGGGAATAGGCGAGTGGTGGTAAGGGGGCTGGAGATGTGCTGGGGTGCAAGTGGCAGGAGGAGGAGTGTTGTGTGTGAGAGTAGACTCACACACAACACTGGGGAGTACAAATCTGGCCTTTGGTGTGAAATAGTAGTGTGCTGATTTCAGTAGCAATAAATGCACATAGTGTCACTTTCCTGATCTAATCTGATCTAATAATAGTAGCAATTGTCCTTTAACCCTACAGGTGTGTCCATATATTTGTGTGTACTGTGATGCAGTGGGAAGACATGAATAAATGTGGACAAAATGCAGGTTTTTCAAAGGATCATCTTGAAGTGCACTCTGGAATTGCCAATACGGAATTCAGAACTATGGAGTACAACTATATTCACCCTAGCAGGGCTGTACATTTGTTGAAGAGACCCAAGAGGTCTTCCAATGCTAAGTAATTTAATGTATGAAGCATTTTATGTTAGTCCATTAAGAGGTACCATGCAGTCGAGGGACGTCTAGGGACCCACTTCTATAATTGAACAGAGTTGTGTGCCAGCACATCCTGAGAGGGTAACATGTCATTAAGCCAACATTCTCAAAGAGATTTAAAAAAAAACAAAAAAAAAACATTCATTTGCAGTAGGATCACTAGTAATATTCAAGGGTACCTCAGAAAAATCTAAAAAATATTTGTGGTAAAGTGGTAAATTTAACAATTATATAAAGAGTCACATTTGGAGCATAACTGACTCTTGGGCAAACAACTTCTCACCATGAATACAGATAATCCGAAAGTCTATTCTCCGGCAGTAAACTGGATCATGGATTCTAAAAGGCAGCAATTAAAATGGCATTTAATGACTATCACTGGGACTCTTACTTCTTTCACACTTAGAGCTCCAGCTAATGACTCTTTAAAGCAAACGTGCCCAGGCACCAAGAATGCTGTAAATTTGCTATGTAAACATTAGTGTAATAATGACCGACAATGACTTTCTGGATCACTGTAGAACCAACATTCATGCAGCAGGTATTCCAAGGGATAACATTTTTCTTTTAACAGCTGCTTTAATTGTTTCCTACGGAGGCATTTTAGAATGTTTGCTGACAAAAAACAGTGATACAGGTATGGGACCTGTTATCCAGAATGCTCAGGACCTGGGGTTTTCCAGATAAGGGATCTTTCCATAATTTGGATCTCCATAACTTAATTCAGCTAAAAATAATTTAAATATTGAATAAACCCAATAGGCTTGTTTTCCCTCCAATAAGGATTAATTATATCTTAGTTGGGATCAAGTACAGGGTACTGTTTTATTATTACAGAGAAAAAGGAAATCATTTTTAAAAATTAGAATTATTTGCTTATAATGGAGTCTATGGGAGATGGCCTTTCTGTAATTCTGAACTTTCTGGATAAGGGGTTTCTGGATAAGGGATCCCATACCTGTACTATCACGCAATGATACTTTTAGCAAGTTACAAGGAGCAGCTATTAATCTCCAATGTGTTACATGAGCCTTCAAATTGATGTGGCCTTTTAGGTGATGCATTCCAAGATAATGTTGAGTTGAAAAAATGTCTTAAAGGGGCTGTTCACCTTAAAAAGTATGATGTAGAGAGTGATATTCTAAAACAATTTGCAATTGATCTTTATTTTTGTGTTTTTTTTTCATTTTATATTATATTTATTTTGACAATTTTCCAGTTTGGAATTTCAACACCTATCACTTTGAGTGGGTCCAAATGATCTTAGCAAGCAGGGAGTGGTTTGAATAAGAGACTGGTATATAAATAGTAAAGGGCCAAAACAAAAAGATAAGTACCGTATATACTCGAGTATAAGCCGATCCAAATATAAGCCGAGGTACCTAATTTTACCTAAGAAAACTGGAAAAACTTATTGACTCGAGTATAAGCCTAGGGTGGGAAATGCAGCAGCTTCTGCTAAGTTTCAATAATCAAATAATTAATAAAGGAAGCAAATTATCCAATCAAAGCATATCCTATCACCTACATCTAGAGGATATCCTGGGCAGTTGGCACCCATCAACAGGATCCCAACTTACTAGTTAACATACATAACAAAAATACTGTCTCTGTGTTTGATACCATTGCACTAATGTGGTCCTCACCTGACGCGTCTCCATAAGCCCAGTAGATGATCCAACTGTAATGGAATCAGCCCAATTTGGCCCTAAATGTGGATGAACAAAGTGGTACCAGATCTGCGCATTCAGTAACTATATGTGGCCAACCCCTCTTGCAAAAAAAATCTTCTGTTACAAGCCATTCTAAGTGAAAAGGTTAAGACGTGAACTTGTCTAAAATAATGAGATGCGGTTGCAACTGCCTCGGTGGCAGCAGTGGGACTTGACATCTCAGCGTGGTTTGTTTTCGGCAATCAAGCAGAGTATACCATAAATCCCATGGGTCCTTGCTTAACAGAAACACAGCTCTACAAAGCGGAATGCAGATTTCACATCCCTGAAAAACAGAACTGCTAATTCACTTTGTGCATCCCAATCAAACCATTATTGCACCTCAGTAACGTTTCCCTACCTGGAATAAGACCTTAATATTAATATTTAAAGAATGGCCGCAGTTTAAATTTAAACATATGAAGTCTATAGGTGAAATCTGATTGGCTGTTGTTGGCCCCGCCCACTTTTCTAAACTTGGAACATAGTCACCCAGTGACAAAGTGTGCAAAGTTTGGGGACCCTGACATTAAACATGTGAGAATGGCAGCAGTTAAAATTTCCCCACTGAAAACAATGAAAGACATGTGATTGGCTTTTGGCGGCCCCACCCACTTTCTCTAACCTTGAGTACAAAGTCACCCAGTGACTGACTGTGTAAAGTGCATCCCAATCAAACCATTATTGCACCTCAGTAATGTTTCCCTACCTGGAATAAGACCTTAGTATTAATATTTAAAGAATGGCCGCAGTTTAAATTTAAACATATGAAGTCTATAGGTGAAATCTGATCGGCTGTTGTTGGCCCCGCCCACTTTTCTAAACCCTTCTTCTCCCCTAGAGGGGCCAGCCCAAGAGCAAAAACTGTTGTTTGGGGTGAATGTTTGACTTACTGGGCAATCTATTCCTGGAGGCCAACAGCCAATTAAGGAGAAATGTAAAGGTTGTTTGCTTTCCTAGAAATGCTTTTATAGGTAGATAGCTGATTCTGTATCATGTATGATCGGTATTTTGCGATGTTTTCGAAATTTTTTCGTAGCGTTACGACTTGCGCGAATTGTCGCGACTTTTTCGTAGTCCAATCCGAATTTTTCCCATTCGGATTCGGATTCGTGGATTAGTAAATCAGCCTCTAAGTATCTTAATAATCTTTATTTTAAAAAATTTGGCCCGTGGCTTAGCCTCTATTTTAGATTTGACACCCCTGAGCTAGGGCATCCATTACCAAATGCTGTGCTACAAAGCCTTAAAACCTCAGTTATTGTTTGCTAGGGTGTAGTACTTGTTAAGCTAAGAGACATAGAGATGTACCATTGGAAAACTAGAGCAAAGTTCAGAGTATGCGGATAGAGGACTACAGATTATTACGTGGCACTTTATACTGCAAGATATTCAGTGCAATGTACAACACAGAGCAGGCAATCAATTGATTAGTTATTTTACTAAGTCCAAGGGTTTTGTGGAAGTGTTTTAAAAGGTGCAGAGATCAAGTCACTGGAGGAAAATAGCATTTATATTAGGAGTAAGTTTATACGAGCAGAAGTTATTTTAATATAGTACATTAGTAAGACATAGTACGTATCAACTACTGGCTGGTTAATTTCCTCTTTATATGACACTACCTGCAACTGCACCCTTATGGTAAATAAGAGCAGCAAAACAAGTGGTTGCTTATAACAGAAACTGTTAATTTACCAAAATTATACTTTTTATATATTATTATTACTTCAGATTCTTAA
Source organism: Xenopus tropicalis (assembly GCF_000004195.4). NCBI lineage: Eukaryota > Metazoa > Chordata > Amphibia > Anura > Pipidae > Xenopus > Xenopus tropicalis. The sequence goes on along the minus strand of NC_030677.2, from coordinate 74,419,021 downwards.
AGCACCAACATATTCCGCATCTCTGTATATATTACTTGATAAGGTATCTCCCTGCTTTACACAAATATTAACAAATGATGGTAGTAAGTAAAATAGAAAAGGGAGCATTATCAATCCCATTGTTGACTTTTCTAAATCATCTGATTCCTATGGTTAGGGAGAGATGTGACCCAGTGTGGGAAATATGGGCAGGCAAGCCGATGTATCATTTAACTTACAAAATACCTTACATAACCTAGCAACAATCTTTTGCTCAAGAACAGTATCAATTCTCTGTATCCCAGGAAGTATGCAGGGTAATGGTAACTTAAAAAGTCCCATCTCTTCAAAAGCAGTGTAAGGGAGGGCAACAAGGGCACCAGGCTAAGAAATATCCATGTTGGGCAATTCTTCATAGCACAGCTACCATGCTCTTATGTAGCCAAAAAAGCAAACAGTGGAAAATTTAAGCAGTTTGATTAAGCTTACAGAATGACTTATAGACACGGGTAGTGGAAAAACCCCCCAAATATGATTATAGGCCTCATTTATAAAGTGAAGTGCAGGTGAAAAGTGCAAAAAATTGGCACAAAAACATGGTTTTTACACATTTGCACCTTGTCTGTACTACACCCACCCCCTTCCCATGAATACAGCACTGCCAGTGTGCACTAAGGCCCTGGAAAGGCAAGTGTGCAAAAAGCACTAAGTGGCACAAGTTTCCACCCCCTTTTAGTCCTGATATCCTGTGAACACTATTGCTGCAACTAGTTTTACTCTGCATGTCATATGCTCAAAGTCTTATTAAATAGTACCATATACATTTTTTAATGTGTAAAAAATGTGTAAACTATTTACTAGGTCAGGTGTAGACAGTTTATATGTCCTGCATACATTTATATAGCCAGCTTAAAAGGCAATGCTAATAGATTCAGTGTTCCTTATCTTATTGTGCCACCTGCTGTCTTCTTGCAAAAATTAAATCTGGATGCCTTTTTCATAATATAGGTATGCATGGGACCTGGGGTTTTCTGGATAAGGGATCTTTCCGAAATTTGGATCTCAATAACTTAAGTCTGCTAAAAATCATTTCAATATTGAATAAACCCAATAGGCTTGTTTTGCCTCCAATAAGGATTAAATATATCTTAGTTGGGATCAAGTTAGGATCTATTACAGAGAAAAAGGAAATCATTTTTAAAAATTAGAATTATTTGCCTATAATGGAGTCTATGGGAGGTGGCCTTTCTGTAATTTAGAACTTTCTGGATAACAGGTTTCCGGATAAGGGATCCCATACCTGTATAATTAAAAAACAAAATTGATCACCGAAGAAACGACAGGGATCTTTAATAGGTTGGTTAAATGTTTTACTTTATTGTTAACATTGTTGTACAATTTAAGTTTTTTTATTTCCTTTTATTCCAGTGGTGATTGACTTATATCTTACTGTAATTAGTATTGATGTTGGTTTATGTATGTGAGTGTATAGATAGGTCAGTAAAGGCTTGTGTGTGCTGGGTTTACTTGGAAGGGTTGATGGAGTCTGTTTTTTTTTCAACCCAGTGTAACTACAGTATTTATAAGGCAAGTACTTTACTTGCTCATATCCATGTAAACCCACTTTTTGGGTCTGGTCTAACACCAACTCCTGCTCTACAAATGCTTATGTCATTACCATGTTCTATATGTTGGAATCTGCTTCTTTTTTTACTTTTTTTTTTGTTGGGCAATAATTAAAGGTCAATGAAATCAACAATGGAAAAAAAAATTAAAGGCCTCATTTACAAAAACTGGATGCTATTCACAAAGCTATTGTTTTACATGTAGCACTAATACTTTTGTCTTGCCTGCTATGATGAATTGTGCACGACTGCATTCAAGAGTAAAGAAAGGGCCACAAACGGATTCAAGGGAACCCTGAAATTAAAGGAACAGTAACACTAAATAATGAAAGAGCTTTAAAGTAATAAAAATATAATGCACTGTTGCCCTGCACTGGTAAAACTGGTGTGTTTGCTACAGAAACACTACTATAATTTATATAATAAGCTGCTGTGTAGCCACGGGGGTCAGCCATTCAAGCTGGAAAAAAGGAGAAAAGGCACAGGTTACATCGCAGATAACAGATAAGCTCTGTAGAATACAATAGTGTTTTATCTGTTATCTGCTATGTGCCTGTGCCTTTTCTCTTTTGAATGGCTGCCTCCATGGCTACACAGCAGCTTATTTATATAAATATGTATTGGCGATCCGAATTTTTCGTACCGAACGATTGTAAATAGCGGGAAACCTTTCCGATTTTGATCCTTCTGTGCACGATTTTGGAAGCCTCCCACAGGAATCAGTGGCACTCTGCAGCTCTAACCTGGCCCAAGGAAAGTCACGATAACGAAGCTTGAATGAATCAGAAACTTTCGTACTCGGCGTGACAATACGATTTTGTTGCACAAATTTTGTCGCAAGGTACGAAATTTTCACACAAGCTACGAAACTATCGCGCAAAATACGCTCGGAGCGTTCGTGGATTAATAAATGTCCCCCTAGGCATAAGGCAGGGAATGCTCATGTTCCTTCCAGCATTCCGAAAGCAAAATCAGATCTAGATCTGGTAGTTCTTGATTCTGCAGCTTTTTCCCAAAAAGTATGATTGGCTGTGTTTGTAGGCATTTGAGACTGGAACTCTTTTGGTAGAGCAGGGAGTATTTATTGCCTTGGAGAATATTGTGTGGCAGAATTTATAATCGCTGCCTTTACAATGAAGGTAGTAACAAACAAAACTGTTTTGACAGTTTTCTTCCTAATTGTATCAGCAAATCAATTTTAACTGTAGTGGAATATAGAGTCTCCCAAAGTTTATATGGACATGCACCCTATTGGTAGCCCAGACTGTCCTGTAGTACACTGGCTAAGTTACATAGGTGCTACAAGCTATAGCTGGATCAATATGTTTACTAGTTTGTTTGGAGAGTGTAAGGCGTAAAGCATACTCCTATTTATGTGGCTTTTTCATTGAATATGAATCATATAATTCACTGTGCTAAGGTGCCAATTTATCATGCTATGTAATATTGTTTACATTAAAAAACATTACTCATTATAAATATATATAGGAAAATAAGACATTCTGTGCATTAAGCTATTAAGAAATGCCCTCCCCTTTAAGCAAAACAGGGATTGTTTGTCCATATATTGCAATATATTCAAGCTGACAACAACAAGAAGTCCTCTGCACTCACCCATTATCAATATATATAGGACATTGAGATATTCTGTGCATTAAGCTACCAAGAAATGTCCTCCACTTTAAGCAAAACAGGGATTGTTTGTCCATATATTGCAATATACTTCAAGCTGGCTAACTACATTAAAGTCATCCATTCTGGCCAGTCCTACACTTACTTATGCAATTCCTTTTTATTGGCTCCACAGGGATCACCTGACTGTAGCTGGAAAGAGTGGGAGCTACAACATGAAGCTGGCCACAATGACACACACAAGCAGCATAGTGCAGGCAGAGTATGGTACACACAGGCAGCATAGGGCAGGCAGAGTATGACACACACAGGCAGCATAGGGCAGGCAGAGTATGGTACACACAGGCAGCATAGGGCAGCCAGAGTATGACACACACAGGCAGGGTAGAGCACCCACAAAGTAGGGAAAACCCTCAACAATGTAGTTCCTTGCAGATGTGAACAATGCAAGGCCTTACAGATGTGAACAATACAATATGATACAAATCAGACGCAATTGTGGCTAAAATTGTCAGAGTGGTGCTTGCAGTTAAAATGACATCTGCACAATACCTGCTTCAATAGACACACGTGCATGTTTTTTTCAGACAAACTGGCACAAATATGAACAAGTGTGAGGAGAGGTTAGGTTCAAGTATATTTAATTAATAGTGTCAATACATCCAAAAATTGCTCCCATTTTCATGCCATTGCAATTAAAGCTGCGTTCCACATGAACACTAATGTTTTTTAGTTTAATACTGATTTTCCAGAATTCTACATGATTTCCTCCCTTAAAATTTTGTTTCTGTCACAATATCCCTGAGTAGATGCCGTGGAGTACCAGGAAGTTGGAAGCCTGAAGACTGGGTAACCCGAAGTGTAACCATATACCACGGAATTGATGTCAGAGGCTATGATGATCAGTGCACACTATAGATATACAGACTTCAATAGTTTAAAACGGCACGCAGAGATACAATCCAGAATCAGGCCAAAAGTTGGTGCTGGCAGCAACAAGGGCCAAGGGTCAGAACCGGGAATCTGAGAACAGGACAAGGAAGGGCAACGGAGAACTAGAACAAGGCAGAGAGCAGGAACAGGACATGGAATCTAGAGCTTGGAACCAGAAGGGGGTCACGAGATCAATACTACAGGAACAAGGAACATGGGAATCAGAGGCAGGGTCACAGAAACAGCTTAATGACCAAGCAATGTGCAATGGACAGGCTTATAAAAGAGTCATGATTACAAGATGGGAAACACATGAGGATAACATTTATTTATTATCTTTTATACAAGTTTAAATAATGCTGTTTGTGTTTCATACACTTATAGTATAAAACTACATTACTAAAATGTAATCTGTTTTATCCATAGTTCTCATTTACTATTTTAAAGGAAATGTATTTTATTTTACAGTGCTGTAAATGTAAGATGTACACAATTTCTGAGATCGCTATTAAAGGGCAAGTAAGCCAGATATTTTACTACTTGTCTTAACATAGATGGTCATATGGCCAAAATGCCAAGAGAACATAAATGTGCAAGTGTCTTTGTAAGCTTTATCATTTAAAAATCTTTAGAAAACTCTTCTTCTCACACATAGTAACATAGTAAGTTAGGTTGAAAAAAAAAGACACACGTCCATCAAGTTCAACCTTTTTTGTCTATATATAACCTGCCTGCTAGGTGATCCAGAAGAAGGCAAAAAAAAGAGGGGAAAAAAACACTTCCTGACTTCAAGATGGCAAAATGACCAGACTCTGGATCAACTTCTACTAAGAGCTATCGCCCATAACCCTGCATTTCCCCTGTATCCAACCCTTTCTTGAAGCTATCTAATGGATAAGCCAGTACGACGATTCGGGGAGGGAATTCCACAACTTCACAGCTCTCACAGTAAAGAATCCTTTCTGAATATTTAATCCTTTCTTCTAATCGGAATGGGTGCATACCCCCCAACTGTCCCACTTTCCGCGGGACTGTCCCGGTTTTTATAGCGCATCCCGCTGTCCTGGATAGTTCAATGAATGTCCTGCATTTCCGTAATAGATTACGGAAATGCGGGACATTCATTGAACTATATGGGAGAGCGGGATGCGCTGGCTGGAGCCGGGCGCTCCTGCTTCTTGTGCGGCTCCTGCTCCTTATGCGGTGGCGACAGGGGGCGCAACCTTATAAAAGGGCCTGTTGCTGCTGCACAAGAAGCCGCATAAGGAGCAGGAGCCGCTGAAGAAGGAGGAGCGTCTATGGGGACACTGCGTATGGGGGCACTGTCCATTTGGGCACTGTGTATGGGGGAAATTGGGGGTACTGTCTATACGATCCCCTTATATATTTATACATACTTATCATATCACCCTTTAAGCACCTCTTCTCTGGTGTACAGCTCTGGTTGGCAGACAACACAGCCCAGTCGACTTGCACAATACACAGTGCTCAGCGGTCCAAGATGGCAGAGTCAAAGAACTGAGACAAATGTAAGCACAGAGAAAGCCAGTGAATACACAATCAAGATCTTACTGGCAAAACAGTCTAGTAGGAGAATGGAAGATGGAAACCACCATTTGTAACTAGGGTTAATATAGATCTCCTTGTACTTTTCCAGTTTATGTGGCCTGTGCAAGCACATTATGAATAATGAACACACTAAGCATATGCCAGGAAACGCTTATATCCCTACAGGTGCCGGAAGAGCAGCGCCTGGTTTCCACACTTTAAATTACACTGAACTACCTATGTCTACACAAAATAATTTGGTAAGCATAGATTTAAAAGCGCTTACTCTACCCCTGATCGCCACCTACGATAACACTCCACTTCTCTGCTTAAAGCCCTAAATACCGCGGTCACCTAAAAGTTTACGTCATAGCCCTGCCCATTTCTAACATGTATGGTCACGTGACTACGACAAGCCGACAATCTCTTTCTGCTCAACTTTTTATCATACGGGCGCAACTGGTTCAATAAACTAGTGACAATTTTACTTGACACCCTTATTATTATTATACTGAACTATAAGTACGTATACTTTGTGCCCCCACGCTTCCAGCGCTTCCTGTTATGCGCGGTCATGTGACATAGTAGAATTTAGGCAACGAGGCAGCACGGTGCAAGGAGGAGCTGGTGCTGTTGCTGATTGGTGTAGCCCCTCCCATTCTCTCCTGTCACCCGTAGCTTGTACTGCCGGGGCCGGAGGAGGAGAGAAGCCCCGGCATCATGGAGAGCAATAGGGATGAGGCAGAGCGCTGTGTTCGGATAGCAAAGGCGGCCATAGAAGCCGGAGACAAGGAGAAAGCAAAGAGGTTCCTCAGTAAAGCAGAGAGACTGTATCCGAGCAGCGAGGCCCGAGGTGAGATTAGGAACAGACCAGACACGTACTTTCACTGTACAGCCGTCCTTACCGTCATACTCTGTACCTGTATTATAGGCCTCGTCAGCTTCCTGTTATATTGCAGGGATGTCCGGCCCGTAACCCCTGCATCGACTGCTTGCTGAGGGGGCCCGCTGCGGGTTGGACATCGGTGCTATGTCAATGAACAACATAGCCATAAATACTGAACTGAATAAGAATTCCAATATGGACCATTGGCTCAGAAGATGCTGATCTACAACTTCCGCATCTCTCCCGAGGGCTCATAAGGCATGCTGGGAAAAGTAGTATTAGGAGGTCCTGGAGTTTGTTGGTTTTTATGGTCTAGTATGCTGTTGACATTTGATAGTAGGAGTTGCACATAGGCATTAGACGGTTGAACAAAGTAACTTGGTAGGATGAGACCATCTGTACAAAAGATGTTATCCCATATAATTGGCTAATATAAGTAACCTAACTAGCAGACGAGTTATGTATATGGGTATAGTACAAGTGTGGTGTGCACAAGAATTGGGCTGGTGTTCAGGGAACTCTATTATCATTTCTAAATTAAAATACAAGCAGTACCTTCTCTGCCTCCCCCCCCCTCCATAGGAGTTCAGCAGTGGGTGTTTAAGGGCAAAGTCACACATTACATATGGTCCGGCTGAGTATTGTAGGCAGAAGCGGATCCAATCTCATCCGCAGATCCTTGTAGCTGCACTCATGCTGACGTTGTGTCAGTGCATCTATAATGGGAATGGATCCACTTCTCTCTGCCTGCATACAAAATGCAGATGGAGAAAAGTGGACCCTAGGCAATGTGTGACTTTGCCCAAAGTGCTGAAGTCAGAATGGGCTTTTGTTCATTGGTTAGTAAATTAATGCAATTACTTTCCTCCTTGTCACATATTACAGTGGGGTTGCTACATGGGCCAGTAAGCTGCCAGTTCGGTCTAGATGCCTGCCTTTATTGGCCTCTATATATTCATCTTTAAACCCATCACCCTAAAATTGCTTCCACCACCAGAGGTGCGGGCTAATGGAGTCTGGGGGAAACAATAGTTTTCTTTAAAAAATAGCCCCCTTCAGCGCTAGGCTGCCTGTATCGGGAGTAAGCCTCTGGGGTGGGCAGCCTTGTTGTGGAACAGAAATGCCCATGAGGAGTGAGTGCCACAACTCGCTCATTATGCACATGTGTGTGAGGTAGGTGGGTGAGTGGTATTCACTGCTACATCACACGCATGTGCATAATGATCAAGCAGGGAGCCTAGCTGATAATACTCATGCGTGCTAAGTAACTTGGCCTGCACTGTTATTATTCTTTAGTTATATAGCACTGATATATTTAGCAGTTTGCAGAGATAATGGGGGTCCTTTGCATCTGCTTTTGCAGTGAGCAAAGTTCAGTTACAATTGCAGTTGTCTTATTTTTAACCCACGACCCAGCATTTTTTCCTAGAATTCCTGCATCATTTTGGTTGCAAGGGAGCATTTGGTTCATTTCACCAAAATTAATGTAACTGCAGAAATCAGACACAATTGCACAGAAGTCTGCCTGGCATCATGTTCGGTGCACAAATGACGTCTGCACCCAATTCTTTAAGTGCAAAGGTGCTACACCTACTGATGGTAGCCACAAAGGGAACCTTGGAACTACTGTCTGACTGGAGGTGGTAGTAGATCCAAGGTTTCTTGTGTCAATAGGCACTGCAGCTCCATTCAGAAGGCAGAAAGGACGGAGTGTCATTAAGTGCAGCTATACAGAGAGGAAAGTTCGAGCGACTTCGGGAAATCATAGCAATGTGAGATTTGTCGTGGGGCCACTAATCTCCCTGTCTGTCACTGCCCTTAGGGTGAAGACACATGGAGCTACTAGTAGCAGCTACTTGTGGCTACTAAAATAGACAATGCTGATCATTTACTGGTAATTGTCTCTACATGTGTTTTAGCAGAGGCTATTCTCAGTATTGTCTGTGGCAGGGTACATTCTGATGCTTTGTAGCCATGAAAAAGTTGCTGCTACTAATGGCTCTGTGTGTTTTCACCCTTAGAGCCCCATTTTACCTTACAGGTTACTCTGCCTACCCCCTTCTTGCCAGAAGTGAAGCATGTACAAGATGCTGGCCTGGGGGCAGTGTACCTGTGGATATGAATCAGCAGCAAGTTGCCAAGATACTATCCCATACTGAGTTGCTCCTTGAATTGCCTTTTATTGCCAATTGCCAATGGAATAAGCCATATATCATATAGTCCTCCCCAAAAGGATTTTCCACATGCACAATAGAACTGGCCTAGTATCCGTTTGGCAGGTTGCTTTAAAGCCAAAAAATGAAAGTGTATAAAAGTAATAACAATATAATGTACTGCTGCCCTGCATTGCTACAACTGGTGTGTTTGCCTCAGAAAGACTACTATAGTTTATATAAGTAAGCTGCTGTGTAGCCAAGGGGGCAGCCATTCAAAGTAGAAAAGGCACAGGTTACTTAGCAGATAACAGATAAACCCCCATTATATGGGGCTTATCTACTAGTTATCTGCTATGTAACCTGTGCCTTTTCTCCTTTTTTCCAGCTTGAATGGCTGCCCCCATGGCTACACAGCAGCTTATTTATATAGTAGCTTTTCTGTAGCAAAAACACCAGTTTTTTGCAGAACAACAGCACATTATATTTTAATTACTTTAAAACACTTTAATTTTTTGATGTTACTGTTTCTTTAAAGGCCTTATACTTGGGCCAATAATCTGCCATCTCAGTGTGGAGGGACAGAGTCAGCAGTTTACATTGGCCGTTGTATGACCACCTGTAGTCTGCATTTCAAAATCTGGATTGCCATTGATTGTTGAAAGACTAGGGCCAGTTAAGTAATCCAGTTGTGGGCTCTTTTTTTATAGAAGTGAACCCTTGCCTAGTTATAAGTCTCTTTTGTTTGCTTTAAAGGAACAGTAACACCAAAAAATGAAAGTGTATAAAAGTAATAACAATATAATGTACTGCTGCCCTGCATTGCTACAACTGGTGTGTTTGCCTCAGAAAGACTACTATAGTTTATATAAGTAAGCTGCTGTGTAGCCATGGGGGCAGCCATTCAAAGGAGAAAAGGCACAGGTTACTTAGCAGATAACAGATAAACCCCCATTATATGGGGCTTATCTACTATTTATCTGCTATGTAACCTGTGCCTTTTCTCCTTTTTTCCAGCTTGAATGGCTGCCCCCATGGCTACAGAGCAGCTTATTTATATACTAGCTTTTCTGTAGCAAAAACACCAGTTTTTTTGCAGAGCAGCTGCACATTATATTTTAATTACTTTAAAACACTTTCATTTTTTTATGTTACTGTTCCTTTAAGGTTAAGGGCATGCACACTGAAAACCCTGTGCAGTATCACTGCTGACATCCAGACAGGGTCATTAAGGGGAAGGATTAGCCAAATGTGAGTTTAGAGCTTAATACATAAAATACACTCATGTTCTGTTAATTCCTATGGTATTTTATCAGTGGGTGCAAGTTAGAATTTGCCTATTGATAAATACTCTTCTTAAAATCCCATAGGAATGAATAGAATGTGGGTGAGTTTTTGTGTGTTAAACTCTCACATTTTGATAAATTTGCACCTTCCTTAATCTTGTTATTTGCTACTTAAAACAAGTAGGTAATTCTGCAGTGTGACACAATGGGGTTCATTTATTAAGCCTGGGCAAATTTGCATCATGGCAACCAACCAGGTGTTTGCTTTTACTGTTCTCCCTAAAGCTGGCTGAAAAAGGGTAATCGCTGATTGGTTGCTATGGGATTATAATAATCTTCCCTTCTCATGGAAAAGGGCCTTTTTCTGGAACAACTACAAATAAAATATTAATCATGATTTCTTTTTAAATATTTTTTTGTTATGTGAAGGAAGTAAGATTGTAGAAGTAGTTTCAAATAGACAGTAAATCACCTTTTAAAAGAAAAATAACATTGTAAATTGTTTCTTAGCACAAAGAAAATAATCTAATTATGAACAGACAATGGGATAGCAGGGGGAATATACTGAGCATGTGCATACTTTAACCATCTATTTGTTTTGCAAACATCCATGCACGTTGCATGTAAATACATTACTTTGATTCTAAAGTAGCACTACCTTGTTTTGTGCATGTATGCACAAAAAACAAAGGTAGGTTTGTGTTTGCTGCAGCTGGCTAAGCCTTGTATGAGTGATATGGAATTACTTCAGCCTTAAATTAGTAATAGTCTCTGCATTTTTCATTCACTGATAAACACATTGGTAAGTGTGTAGAGTTCATTGCTGAGTGGTTCACTTTTATATGATGACACAAGTAAAGTGGAGTGTTTCACCCCCCTGTATCTTAGGCCTAGTGAGAACTGCAAATGCTTTCTCAATTCAGCCAATGGTTCTTGTCTTTACTGCTATACAGTAAATCAGTACAGTAGTTATTGTACTCACAGGGCTTTCATACTTTTTCTTTGCATAGTTTCAAACATGGTCAAAATAATAATTATTGCCTATATAGTTGATTATTTCTAATTATTTTCTTAATTGCTACAATGGTAACAGATTGCCTCAGATTTCTTAAAATTACATAGCTTAAGTAAAGAAGCTTTGTGCAGTCTGGCCTTGCACCTTTCAGAGAAGGCTTTGTGGACATCTGTGTGTTAGCAGTGATACTCAGATCTGATTGACTCAGCTTAAAATCTCATGGTAATATTTTTTGACACTCAGTCAGTTGCTGCAACAGTGGTTCAACTGCTCTAGCATCAGCTGAAATCGGCCTGTGTATCGCCACCTTAAATGGGTTGCAAAACAGCCAGTCTAAAGCTGGCCATGCACGCACCGATACTATCGTACGAAACCTCGTTTCGTACGATATTCGGTGCGTGTATAGCATGTCGGCAAGTCGACCGATATCGCAGGAAGCTGCTGATATCGGACGACTCGCCGATCGGCCAGGTTAGAAAATTTTGATCGGGCGCCATAGAAGGCGCCTGACCAAAACCTGCCGTCAGGGCTGAATCGGCAGAAGGAGGTAGAAATCCTATTGTTTCTACCTCCTTATCTGCTGTTTCAGCCCTGACTGTGTGTGGCGGATCATCGGTCGCACGAAACATCGTTAGATCGCCACGTGTATGGCCAGCTTAAGAACAAAGCCTGACTTGTCAATCAGTCACTTCTTGTAAATGGATTGTGTGCTTGTCTGACAGTCTGCATCTCTTTCCCCTTGGGTCTCACATATTTATCACAGGCTTCATCTCAAGCATTCCTACCTAGAGTAGAGAAAGCATATCTAGCCTCTGTAATTTACAGTAAGTGTTTCAGTTCTTTTTCTGAAAGCAAGGTCACAGTAGACAGTCTGAGAAATGCCAGTCTGAACAGACTGCAAGCCTGGAAAAAGTGAAGGGCAGTTAGTATATGGCCTAAGGCAAAATTGAAAGAGGGAAAGAATATTATATAATATTCTTCCCCTCTTTCAATTCTTTCCCTCTTTCAATTTTGCCTTAGGCCATATACTAACTTCCCTTCACTTTTTTTTTTAGACAGATTGGGCAGCTCATCTGCCCGTGTATGGGCGCTACCAATGGGCCTCCCTGACTGGCATCTGGCCTGAAATTTTTGGTTTCAAGCTGGCCCCAAGTGGAGCCTAGAGGAGTGCCTGGAGGGCCCAGCTTGAAGGCTAGTTTGGATAAAATTAGTAGAAAATGGTTATTTGAGCTACTAGATATTACTAGAAGCCTAGTTATTAAGGGTGGAATGTTATGAAAATATTTGATTGTCATCAAAGATATTCTTTGAACGATAGCTGAATAATTATTAGAATCGTTTGTTCATATATCTGTAACCATGTAATGAGCTAAGGAGGGCCCCTGAACAAATGTTAGTTGTTTAAGGGTGGATGGAAATTACTGTACAAGTATGGGATCAGTTTTTCAGAAACCTGTTATCCAGAAGAGTCTGAATTATGGAAAGACCACGGACTACGTTTTAATCAAATTATTAAAATTTTTAAGAAATTTTTCCTTTTTCTCTTTGAAAAATAAAACAGTCCATTTGTACTTGATTCTAACTAAGATATAATTAATCCTTATTGGAGGCTGAACAGTCCTATTGGATTTAATTAATATTTAAATTATCTGGATATCCATATTACAGAAAGACCTCTTATACAGAACAGAGGTCCTGAGCACTCTGGATAATCCGGTATGATACCTGTCCCTGTGCTGAACAGTAATTGCAGATGTAAGCCAGAGCCACATTGAGCTACCTTTGCTTTAGGATAATTTGGTAGCATTTATTATCCGAGAATAAATACAGCAGGGAAGACTACACTGGGGAAGGGTGGGAAATGTCTCACCTTGTTGTGTTATTTCTTAGCTGATGTATTTTTCAGGGATTGGTTGTATTTTGCATCATTGTTTAGCTAAAATTTTGCCTGGTTTGAGTCAGGTGCTACTGCAGTGCTTACCTGGTGATTTGGACCTTCCGGAAATCATAATGCAAATCTGATACATGCATGGTTCAGTGGGTAGCTGCTGCTTTTTAGTCCAGGGGCTCTCAGTTTTATTCTGAACTGGGCAGTATCTGCAAGGACCTTAGATTGTAAGATGGGAATGATAAACAATCTCTGTAATGACTTGTGTAAATGTGTCAGAGAAATATAAATAAAGCATAATACATAAATAAATACACCAGAGAAATGGTTATAGTAGGTCATAAGTAATATGCATCTTATTTTGCAGCACAATTGTCACCTTAGGGACAATTTTTTTCACCTTAGTCTCCAGCTGCCTTAGTATGTTGACTGTCCCACTCCGGGTAGCCCATGCTTAAACTTCACTTTGAATGTGTTGGATACCTACCTCAATTCCTACTGCTAGATACCTGTGTAACTATTCCACAACACTTTTTTTAGCTTTGTTGCAAGCTTTTGAAAAAAATGACACAGCGGGAAATGGACCACAAAGTGCAAAAATGGCAAAAGGTACAGAACAACCCAAAGCAGAGAAAGACAGCAATGCTTCTGCAAGTAGCGATACAGGAAAAGGCCATACACAGGACCAGCTGGATGGTGTACAAAGGTACGGTTTCTTTTTTGAATTGCTTTATGTCACAGTAAAAACCACAGTATTTAAAGAGGATATAAACCTTCCATTTTGCACCCCTGTACTACACTAAATTTTCTGTTGCATACCTGTGACTATAATAGTACTCATTACATAAATGTGCCAGAACAGCAAGAATGCCCAAGAAAAGCAAAAAAGCATTTTAACTATGGAGTGGTTATTATACCCAATGGAATTGGTATGTAGTAGCAATCCTCTTGGCAGTGATGTAATAATGCAATCTTTCTTCATCATTTAACTATGGATATTCCCAAAGGTAGTGTGAAAGACTTTGGTCACATATATGCTGCACTTCATTGCTAAACCAGAGAGATACAGAACAAAAAAACAAAAACTACTTGCCTTAGGACATTTCTGTCTGCACCAGAGTAAATTGTATTTATTTTCCAGTCTTTCAAGCCACATTCTGTTTCTTAGTCCCTAACCTTACTGCTTGACCAGTACTGACCATGGTACTGGTTATTTATATGTTAATCTAAATGAAGGCAAACTTATTTTTAGGTGATGTATTAAAGTGCTACCTGCTTCAATCTCACTTTGTCATTTATTTATTTTTTTTTACAGGATAAAAAAATGTAAAACATATTATGAGGTATTAGGTGTTAGTACTGATGCTGGAGAGGAGGATTTAAAAAAGGCCTATCGAAAGCTGGCTTTGAAGTTTCATCCTGATAAAAACCATGCACCTGGTGCCACAGAAGCTTTTAAAAGTAAGGCGAGTTTATGTAGTTTATGAACCTAAACATTTATGTTAAAACAGGTTAACTTAAAATGACAATTGATTTTGATTTTGCAAAATGAAAGCTCCTCATTGTTCTAATTTATGGACTAATTAATATATGTATAGAGTTATTTACATATTAGGACCAGATTCAATTTGATGAGAGAGACTTCTCTAGTTTAACCCCAGACCTCCAATGTAACTACCCTAACATACCTCACTATAGCAGAAATTAATATATTAGGCTTTTTTATAAAACCCACTTATTGTACAGCGCTGCGGAATATGTTGGCGCTTTATAAATAAATGTTAATAATAATAGGCTTTGTAATTGTGATTTTTTTTTTTTGTCAGAAGAAAAATGAGCTGTAACATAACTTTTTTTTTTTTTTTTTAAACTATCTCTCAGAAATTGGAAATGCCTATGCAGTGTTGAGTAATCCAGAGAAACGGAAGCAATACGACCTTACCGGAAGCGAGGATCAGATGCAGAACAATCACAGAAATGGTGGCTTTGACTACCACAGAGGCTTCGAAGCAGACATCACACCTGAAGATTTGTTCAATATGTTTTTTGGTGGAGGCTTTCCATCAGGTAACAATCTCTGCAATGTTACATTTTGACATGAATTTGCAAACTGAGTTCTGTACCCTGCACAACTGATTTAGTTACTTACTGGAGAAATTGAGACTTTCCGTGTACACAATGCAAAAGCAGCTGTATCATGAAATTTGATGGGTATATTTATGAACATTGGAGACAATGATGTTTCCCATAGCAATTTTGCTTTTGGTTTTTAACTTGTGGGTGGCTGTTCAAATCTAATTGCTGATTGGTTGCTAAAGGCAACATTACTGGTAATGTTTGCCTCCTATGTTAATAAACACGCCCCTGAGTGTTTTTTTTTTTTCCTTTCCAGGAAGTGTACATACATTTTCCAATGGACGGGCTAGGTACAGCCATCACCAGCATCATCATCATAGTGGCCATGACAGAGAAGACGAGAGGGCAGATGTAAGTATAGTGACATTTTAAGGGTCTGTCTGCTTCTTACATCTTGTTATAAGTTACACACATCTTTAGTACTGAGGCAGCAAGTGCAACTTTTTAAAGCTTACAATATCATTCTTAGATTGCTTTGTTTTGGCACCTACCTTATGTCATATACAGGCCGATAAATGCTTACACCTGTTGCCTGCCGGACTAATATAAGGCTGAAAAATGTCCATATATCTACCAGGCAGGTCAGAAAATTCTGATAGGTAGAGGTCGCATAGGCACGTTGAGGTGGTCTGCTATCTGCTATATTTTTTTTCTCCCTTTTTGGTCATCATATGTAAAGATCTTCCTTGCAAGGTATTCTACTAGTATTCTGATGCATTGTCGTTAGCTTCTCATGTGCGTTAGCCCTGACTAACTATTAGGTTCTCGAATGTAATGTGTAGGGTCTAGGGCTGCACTTTCAAACGCTATTCAGTGTGCAAAGATACTCTTTAATAATGTGGTTTGTCATTCATGTCAACTAACGTCATACGCCCATACATCATAGTAAAAAATTTTTGTTAGATTTTTTAATGTTTAAATGTGTTTTAGTAGATGTTAGGCAAAAATGTTCCTAATTTTAGAAAAACCACATATCCAGATAAGCATTCTAGATAATAGATTTCCTTCCTAAACTGTGTAATGAACACACTCATTAGGGATTTAGAACAATTGATCAATTACCCAATATCTTTAAATCTCGTTCATATTTAAGGCAGTGCTACTTGGAGAGGTTTTATTAAGCTTATTTAAGCCAGGGAAAACAAAACCATGGTGCTTTTAAAATAGATTTAATCAGAAATGAACATGACTTAACAGCAGTCAAAGCTTATTTATTACATTGGGTTATTAATTTGGAGATAACATTGTCACTTTAAACTTGGCCATAAATGGTACAAGTTTATCTGCTGGTTCTCAAGATCAAGCATTGGATTGTTGTTGCTCCTTGTGCAACCAGCGTTCCTTATTTTTTTTATGTACTATGGGTGGTATACTCCCAGAATGTCAATGTAGTGTCCTTGTCTGGCTTGTGAGCAGTATCAGGAATTTTAGCCAACAGTTGGAAGGCCACTGACTGGACATTTCCTTCTGCTTATATAAGTCAAATATTTAGCCAAAATTGTAAGGCTTGTTTTTTTTCTTTATTTAAATAATGAACATCACCTTATTCTACAAAGATAGATTGATGGTTCATTTGAGTCTCTTCCCCAATGAAGCTCACAGTCTAGGGTCCCTATTACATTCATACAAAGGTAATTGTTGGTTGATTTGCCTTGCTGTTGTCCCTGCCACCCTGTGGGCAGAGCAGTTATTACACATAGTGACATAACCATTTAATGCAAGCTTAAAATAAGGACAATGTAGCCTGAGAGTATGTAAGACTTAGCAACAAAACATTTGTTTTGGTTGAGTTTGGATGTTTTACTTTGCCTTCTGTGTTTTTCAAAGGGTGGTTTCTCCATGTTTATCCAGCTGATGCCTATAATTGTTTTGATTCTTGTGTCCTTGCTGAGCCAATTCATGGTCTCCAACCCACCATACAGTTTATATCCAAGATCGTAAGTATTTTAAGTTAAGTTTAATTGAAATAATTGCTGTGCATGTGCTGGAGCATATTAAGAAACTTTTTAGCAACCAGTAGTTATCTTTTACTGGTCTAGTGTAGTTAGAATACTGGGAATCCATCTAAATGGTTTATATGGGTTTATGGACTCGACTGTCAGCTCTCCTGTATTTTAAGGATTCATACACAAGGACAGGTGCAGGGGTTGGGGCATAATTGGGCATGGCAAAAAAATTGTTGTCATGCTACTTGTTTTTCATGCTTTGGGTTTTGTTTACATACTGTATTTGTTGAACTTGTTATATTTGAAATAGCTGTAAATGAGTGAACTATATAGTGTAAGCTAGTAACTAAACAGCGTAATCATTGAGCATGTTGATATTTCAATGTGAGTTGATGAGTAAAATATGGTGGAGGGGGGCACAATTGTTTCCCATCTTCATTTTAAAGTGCAAACTGTATTTCTTTTCCCAGTGGTCAAGCGACTAAACGTGTAACAGAAAATCTTCAAATTGCCTACTATGTGAGCAAGGATTTTCAGTCTGAATATAGTGGCATATTGCTTCAAAAACTAGAGAAAAACATTGAAGAGGATTATGTGGCTAATGTCCGAAATAACTGCTGGAGAGAGAGGCAACAGAGTAAGTATTTGTAAATTTCGAAGGGTTGATAACTTGGCTTGGCCTTTAAGGTCTGTGTGACATATGGAGATTTACTATTGAACCTGAATTTGATATGGGACTTAACTCCTGCTTTGATCACTGAGGCAACAAATTAGTTAAAGCAGAAATATTTTTTCCCCCACTACCAACACATAAAAAATCTTTTAAAATGTACATACCCCATAAAAACAAAGCAGCAATAGTAGAATTAGTAGAAATAGTACTATTGCTGCTTTGTTTTTATGGTACCATATGTGATGTTCAGCATTAGAAGCTTGCTTGTCTTTGCTGTAAAATATGTTCCCTGAGTGCAATCTGTGCTTTTTCTTTCTAGGATCAGATTTAATGCATGCTGCAAAAGTGTATCGGGACGAGAGACTAAAAGTGAAAGCAGAATCCATATCTATGGAAAACTGTAAAGAACTTAATCGACTCACATCACTTTTTCGAGGTGGATGAAATGCAAGATTATAGCTTTGTTTCTTTGGACATCCTTTTTTTCTGTAAAATACAAGCTAAGTGCTTTTACCATGACTCACCATACAGGGAGTAAATATGAACCATTCATCTGGCTAATTCGGGCTTATTAAACATCCTGACAACTTGAAAGTCACAGGGTCCATATTTTTATTTAACATTGATTTCCATGTAAGTGGTTTATTTCAAGAATACAAAAAAAAGCAAATTTCAGACACGGAATCGGGATCTTGAATCGTCGAAGGGCATGTAAATATTTCAAATGATTTTATTGTATATAAGAGCTAAGAAATTTCTATGTACATAGTTACAGATGTGATTGGATCTGATTTTCATACTATTGCATCAGATTGACTGTAAAGTTTTAACTGTGAGTTCTATTTAATTGTGTAGATTTTAAAATAATCTTTAAACTATTTAAAACATTCTTTCAGCCATTTTGCAATGCTAAGTCTTCCCCTAATAGTGAAGCACTCACATTGTTGCTGGTTCATCTTGCTTGTTTAAAAAAATCAGGCTCAGTTGGTTTGATTTGCCAGTGAAGAAAGAAAAGCTGGCCATACGTGAAACATTTTGGTTGTATTGAATTGCCAGTCATTCCATCTAGGGAGACCCTTGAGTATCTTATAGACCTTTTTGCACACCCCTGTCATCACAGATGGTCTTTTTGCTAATGAAAATCGTACGCGTTTGCATGGTCCTTGCTAGCCCAGAAGTCTGTAGAACAAGCAGCACTTCTCCCTCAGGTGGATGTGGGCATATCCAGGGCCCATTGACCTGTGGGCCAACCACTGATTTCAATGGACAAGCAGTTCATATAGGGATGTACATAAATCATTGTAAGTTATTTTTGTGCCTGTTATTTTAAAAAACATTTAATTCAATAAAACTGGATTTTGTTTAAGATTGGATTCTTTTAAATAAGTTTATTCAGTGAATTGGTTTGTTTTAGATGGAGAAGGCTTAAAAGAAAAAAAAAATATATATATATACCATCAAAAAGGATTTCTTTTCTCCTTTATGAGAACACAATTTTTTATATCTAAATTTGAGTTAATCTGCCCCTCTGTTTCTCATTTTGATAGCTGCCCTGGATAGGGATTGAGCCTTGTACCACATTCATCCTCTGATTATCTGATCTCTACCTCAGGACCTGGAAGTTCAGTGTGATGATACAAACTAAATAGTGGGGTACATTCCAGACAGACTTGAGTAGAATCTGCAGAAGATTTTTTCAATGCATGGTAGGGGAACCACTAATGATTTGTAGTTTTTACAGCAAAAAAACCACAATAGAACTTCCACATTGGCATTGCACATAGAACAGATGAACACTATTGTCTAGGAGTGTAGAAAACAAACGTTAGCTTTTCTAAATTAAGCTGCTGTGGCTGTTTCATATATAATTTCATACCATTCCAACACCATTTTTGTGTGTGTACAAAGAGGAACAACTTGTCTCAGTAATAGTGGCCACTGTCCAAAAGATTTGTTGTAATAGACAGTTGCTAAGATTTGAACATTTGGACTATTAACTGAGACCAGATCATTAATAGTAATTTAAAATAAATTTTAGTATTTAAGACAATTCTATTCAAAGCAGGGATGCACTGAAGCCATTATTTTAGGATTCGGACAAATCCTCCCTATAAAATTTAGGCAAGCGACAGGATTTGGCTAATCCTGAAATGGACACTGCATTTGGTGCTTACCTAGATTTGCTGCATTCCTAAAATTTTGTATTTATTTATTTTTTTTGCTTAATATTTGTCTTGCAGAGATCTGAATGAAAGATCAGTATACATAGGAGGGGACATAAATAGAAGGATAGATTTAAAAAGATCTGTTTTCTGGTTGCTGGGCATCACTGACCCAGGCAACCAGATGGAGACACAGAAGGAAGGTAAAAAATATAAAAATCATAAAAAAGAAGATAAACTGCAAACTCTCAAGACAGAAATGTCTGCATTACACAAAATGTTACATTGCTGGTTGTGCACTGTGCTGCATAATACATGTTATTATTAATAATAATGTAAACTTCCCTCAAAGGGATGCTGACTAGTAACAGTGTGTCAGTGTCCTTCAAAAACTGAATAAGGGTACAGCTAAGAAAAAGAGAGACAGTGTGCCCTTCATCAGCTCATGTGTGGGGTAATTCGGCATCCTGAACATACATTGGCCGTATTTCTTCAGTGCAATCAGATCAGTAGGATCAGTCCCATTTTTACCATCTCTGCGCTTGGCCAATCAGTTGGCTACCATCAGGCTGTGTGTTTTGTAAGCTTTACTTCTCTTACTCAGGCTTTGTTAGTTTGGATGAATCCTTAGTTTGGGTAAATCCTTTGACTTCAATGAGGTAGTCACAAGAGTAGTAGAAAAGATAACTATCACAAATGTAATCACCTTTTATAGCATTTAGCAAAATTGAGGGGAAACATGTTCCAGTGATTTCTGGGTAAGCCAGTAGCAAAGCTTTTTAAATTAAGATTCATTAACTTTGGAGTGATCCCACCAGACTCTGATTGGCTATTGTTCATTTTTAGTGGGGGGGCAAAACACAGGACAAAAACCACTGAAGTTTGAAACCGATTATATTTGTGTGATGCCAGCAAGTTCGACTGGATTGCTTGTGCTATCTGGAAACGTTCTGTTTACCATTTTAGGCTGAATATAAATAAATATCATAACTTCGAATGTATTAATACGAATAATTGCAGTTTTACCAAGAGTACAGTATGGATTTTTTACATCATTGCTTTTTTTAAGTTGTCATTTTAACATTCATGTCAGGCTCCTTTGTGTTTTTGGTGACTAAAATATGCTTACTTCTGATGTCAGTAAAACTATTTATTCCATTAAACAAGGTCTCTTAATCTTTATATATTTACTTGGGTTCTATGAACATTGTTTCCCTGGCATGTGAATTATTTTTTCAGGCCATTTCAGAGGGGGGTGAGGGGGTTATGTAATAGAAGGTGCAAGGTTTGCTACTGGTCTAATCACCGTTGGATAGCTTACTGCACCAGGGGATACTTAGTCCCTTGGAGAGTATGTGTACTAATATCATCCTTATATTAAGGAACACTTCCATTCAAGAAAAACACACTAGATATTTTGGCTTTCTGTTGTTTTCAAGTGCTAGAATTCATTGCACCAATATCCACAATTCTTCCAGCTAATACCTCACATTCTTCTAGGTCAAGGCTCATACCTGCAAGGCTTAAGAGGAAAATTGTATTCCCAGGCATGACTAGATTTCTTTGCCTGTTCATGTTTTCATTTTGGTTTTTGAATGCATTAATGCCCTGCTTTCTTTTAGAAAGTTATTGTTTATATTCTTATCTGTTAATGAAAGCCCTGCTTAAATAAAAATGTGTAAAGCATATAGAGGATGTTTCTACAATTACAGTATTTTTTTTATTGTTTTATGTAAAACAATAAAATAATTTTTCATGCAAAACAGTTTACATTGGAGTATCTTTTTTTTCTAGCTTAAGGTGACTTGTGTGACTGGCACACATACAAGCAGAGTGCTATTTATTGACTCACTGGAGCTTATAAATAAGCTCATAAAATATATATATATATATATAATATATATATATATATATATATATATATATATATATATAATTTTTCCAATGAAGCTACATCTCTTTAAATTCAGTCTTTTATTAAATCACTTTAAAAGCTTCTGCGATGTTTTGTGCTACTTCCGTTACCTTTCTCAAGTGATTATTCCTCTTCCAATACTAAGCAGTTTTTCTCTCTGTCTCTCTCAGCGTATATATATATATATATATATATATATATATAATATGAGCAAGGCTGAGGTGTTCAGCCGAAACGTCAGTTCACCATACAATAAAAAGATTTTATTTTTTGCACTTAAGACCTGTGAGAGCGGCTTCTTTCTACTTGAATCTTGTTTCCTGCTTTGATGACTGCACCCAGGCAACTTTAACCTGTTTACGTGAGTGCCAGTGGTTTCCAGCTTTTGTTTTATATATATATATATATATATATATATATATATATATATATATAATATCCCATTATCGGCACTCACGGATCAAAACAACGGCCGAGTGCTGACCCAAAAAATACATATAGTCCTTTAAAAAGCACTCACAGCATAGGCATCTCAGAGTTAAGTTCTTTATTCAGACATATTGTCAAGACATAAAGACTGATAAAGTGAGACCACAACTTGCATTTGAAGCAGACACAAGTAAGGACTTCACGTTTTCCATAGAAGATGTGGATAGGATCCTTTTCACGGAAACTCCATTGGACTGTACAGTGAGTAAACCTAAGACTCATATTTACCACGATACTCTCCACTTAAAGAAGAGGGAAGTGGATTTGCAGCTGCACGGGGTATTTCTATCTAACTACCATCGACAGAAACTCATCCCTAGGGGGTTCCGTATATCCAACATCCCTACCATTGGCCGCAATAATCCGGACTTTTGTAGTAAATGGTGCGGCATCCTTAACCACTGCTCCTTTGACCTCATACTGCTTGTGACTGAACAGATTGGTAAGGAATTAGCTACTATAAGAAATTACATTAAAAGCCTGGAGGAACAGTACCTAGACTCTCTCATTTCGGATAATAGCACTGACTGGGTCAATAAATTACGCACAAATATTGACAAATACAAGCAAGACTTAACTAGATTCAAACAAACTAAATTACTAAAGTGACTGATGACTACAAAAATAAAAGGGTTTACGGCTGGCTCCTAGGAGTAAGATCAGACAACAGACCCAAACCTCCTTTGAGAAAGAAAAGACTGCCAAAATCCCTGCTAACAGTAGATAGTTCAGACCAATCCACAGACTCTGAGGCGGGGGTAGATACTACTGGGGATAAGCGGGGAGACGGCCGAAGGGAAGGAAAGTATAGTATTTAATTTGAGTCAGCACACCTTTACACCTAGTGGACTATCCTTACTATACAAGGGTCTTTCCTTTGTCCCCAGCATTAAGCCCAACACGTTCGACACATTGGTTGATATACACAAATTCCAAAGGAAGCTTAAATTAAAGAAACATTTTAAGAACACACCACAGGGCCCTCGCCCCCCATTGATAGCACGCCAGCTGCTATCAAAACTTTTGGCAAGGTCCTTAGTCTTGACACAAAAGCAGCTTCAGGTATGATTAAGTCATATCCTAATTTATCACCTGCAGAACGGCGGGCTATAAAAACACTGAAAGAGGATACAAGCTTGGTTATTCGGCCAGCAGACAAAGGGGGCGCGATTGTACTGCTAGATTATGCTTACTACAAACAAGAGATCCTGGGACAGCTGGCTGACACTCAGATGTACAGATCCTTACCCTGTGACCCCACTAGCAAATTCAAAAGAGAACTGGATGCTATACTGTCTGTTGCCCTCAATGCAGGTTGGATCGATAAAGATACATTCCCTTATATGCACAATGACTATCCCCGTACCCCGATTATTTATACACTGCCTAAGATACATAAATCACTTTCAGCACCCCCAGGGAGACCTATCATCTCCGCTGTGGGATCCTTGTACCAACCAGTATCAACATTTATTGACTACTATCTACAACCTTTAGTTAAATCGATGCCTTCATACACCCAGGACTCTACGCATTTAATCCTGAGACTAAGGGAACTAGGGGAAATTCCGTTTGACAGCATTTTGGTGACCATGGACGTGAAAAGTCTTTATACGATTATACCACATGACATGGGCATTAGGGCATCTAGGGAAGCACTCCTTACTGACACATCTTTGCGGGTTCTGGTCGAATTCCTAACACAACTACTCAAACTCACACGCACAAGGAACTTTTTCCGATTTGAAAATTCTTTTTATCTCCAGATAGCGGGCACGGCAATGGGCAGTGCCCTCGCCCCGTCATATGGCAATCTATTTATGCTGCAGTTTGAAACTGAACATATTGTACCCCTACTAGGGGACTCTATCCTTGTATATTTTCGGTACATCGATGACCTGTTTTTGATCTGGACAAAAGGGGTTGACAGCTTACTCTCCTTTCACCAACACTTGAATAATTTGGACAGTCCTGTCAAATTGACTTTAAATTATCACTCTGACAATATACAGTGGCTTGCAAAAGTATTCGGCCCCCTTGAACTTTTCCACATTTTGTCACATTACAGCCACAAACATGAATCAATTTTATTGGAATTCCACGTGAAAGACCAATACAAAGTGGTGTACACGTGAGAAGCGGAACGAAAATCATACATGATTGTAAAAATTTTTTACAAATAAATAACTGCAAAGTGGGGTGTGCGTAATTATTCAGCCCCCTTTGGTCTGAGTGCAGTTAGTTGCCCATAGACATTGCCTGATGAGTGCTAATGACTAAATAGAGTGCACCTGTGTGTAATCTAATGTCAGTACAAATACAGCTGCTCTGTGATGGCCTCAGAGGTTGTCTAAGAGAATATTGGGAGCAACAACACCATGAAGTCCAAAGAACACACCAGACAGGTCAGGGATAAAGTTATTGAGAAATTTAAAGCAGGCTTAGGCTACAAAAAGATTTCCAAAGCCTTGAACATCCCACGGAGCACTGTTCAAGCGATCATTCAGAAATGGAAGGAGTATGGCACAACTGTAACCCTACCAAGACAAGGCCGTCCACCTAAACTCACAGGCCGAACAAGGAGAGCGCTGATCAGAAATGCAGCCAAGAGGCCCATGGTGACTCTGGACGAGCTGCAGAGATCTACAGCTCAGGTGGGGGAATCTGTCCATAGGACAACTATTAGTCGTGCACTGCACAAAGTTGGCCTTTATGGAAGAGTGGCAAGAAGAAAGCCATTGTTAACAGAAAACCATAAGAAGTCCCGTTTGCAGTTTGCCACAAGCCATGTGGGGGACACAGCAAACATGTGGAAGAAGGTGCTCTGGTCAGATGAGACCAAAATGGAACTTTTTGGCCAAAATGCAAAATGCTATGTGTGGCGGAAAACTAAGACTGCACATCACTCTGAACACACCATCCCCACTGTCAAATATGGTGGTGGCAGCATCATGCTCTGGGGGTGCTTCTCTTCAGCAGGGACAGGGAAGCTGGTCAGAGTTGATGGGAAGATGGATGGAGCCAAATACAGGGCAATCTTGGAAGAAAACCTCTTGGAGTCTGCAAAAGACTTGAGACTGGGGCGGAGGTTCACCTTCCAGCAGGACAACGACCCTAAACATAAAGCCAGGGCAACAATGGAATGGTTTAAAACAAAACATATCCAGATCTAAATCCAATTGAGAATCTGTGGCAAGATCTGAAAACTGCTGTTCACAAACGCTGTCCATCTAATCTGACTGAGCTGGAGCTGTTTTGGAGCTGTTTGTATTGTTATATCCTCCAGGGTGAGGAGTGCAACAAAGCATTGATGCAATCGTCCCCAAAATGATTGGATCAATCCGATATCACCCACTTCAGTGTTATGCTATTGCAAAACATTTTGGAGAGATTTGTAACCCTTCCAGGGCTGCCATCTGAGGCCATCCCACTCTACTTTATCCCTTGACAAAGGCGTTTGGATGAGAGAATACCCCAGTGTTTCTGCTCAGAGTATCTGCCTTCATATCTTTTTTCAGTTTTTTCACTGGGTGATATGTATTGATTTGTTTATTGATGGATGTTATTTTTTTTAAATGCAATATTGTTGCTGCATAATGACTTGATAAATAAAAATGTCTTTTTAACCATAGTTCCTATCTGAAAAAGATTTTTTTTCTTGGTGTGCAGGGTTTACTTGAGGGTTTGTTGGTATATATAATCCTCTTATGGGGGGGATTTTTGAAACCCTAGCACCTGGATTTTTTGTATATATTTTTGGATTGTCTTTAAAGGGCAAGAGTATCTTAGCTTGGTGTGCCCTCCACTATTCTAAATTTTGCCCCCCCCCCCCCACTCCAGTCAAAGTGGGTGAATTTTTCTGTGGTGAGCTTGACTCTTGCATTTTGATAAATCTGCCCCTAAGTGTGTTGCTGATTTTATTGATCTATAGAAAAACCATAAGGTACCCTATGCTAAGAGAAGATGTAGTAAAGGAAAAGTTTCATTTCTACAGGTATTAGATCTATCATTCAGAGTGCTTGGGACCGTGGGTCTTCCAGCTATAGGGATCTTTCCATAATTTGGATCACCATACCTTAAATCTACTACAAAACATTTGAACATTAAATAAACCCAATATGGATTCATGCAGCTTTACCACCAACAGCCTACTGTTTTATTATTGCAAAGAGTAAAGGGAATCTTTTATAGGATAAAATGGGATTATTTGCTTAGACCAGTGCTGTCCAACTGGTGGCCCGTGAACCCCCCTCTCTGTGGCCCCCCACCTGTCTGGCTGCTTTGATGGCTTACCTTTGTGTAAGCTTTAAATGGTATCAGTACTGGCCCCCTACATGGTAAACACCTCAGATTCTGGCTGTAAACCCTCTGTATTGTTTAAAAATGTAATCCCCTGTGTTGTTCACACCTTTTAATCCCTGCATTATTCACCCCCTGCAGTGTTCACACCTCAGGCTCAGGCTGTAATCACCCCCATTGGTCACCTGTTCACACCTCAGACAGACTGTAGGAGTAGTAGAAACCCACAAATAAACCCTGCACACTATAAAAACATATACTGTGGTGGTACTGCAATTAAAAAGTTTTTTAATATATAGTTATTGTGCAGACTGTACTGTAGGAGCAGTGCCAGCATTGAGTCACTGTAGGCTGCCTGTGTGTGCCATACTCTGCCTGCCCTATGCTGCCTGTATGTGCCATACACACAGGCAGCATAGGACAGGCAGAGTATGACACACACAGGCAGAGTAGGGAAGGCAGAGTATGGCACACACAGGCAGGGTAGGGAAGGCAGAGTATGGCACTCACAGGCAGGGTAGGGAAGGCAGAGTATGGCACACATAGGCAGGGTATGGCACACACAGGCAGGGTAGGGAAGGCAGAGTATGGCACACACAGGCAGGGTAGGGAAGGCAGAGTATGGCAGGTTTTTGCTGTACTACCACCATTAATATGACTATGGTCATGTGATAACATGGGTGTGGTTTCAAGTGGATGTGGTTTTAAAAAGGGGAGTAGTCAAAACTAGCTTCCATTATCGGCCCTCCACCACAGAGGGCGGAAAGATTTCGGCCCTCGGTACCACAGAAGTTGGACACCAACTCGGCAGTTTATTGTCACTATTATTAGTGTAGGGGCACTAACGATGGGCCTGCCTGACCGATATTTGGCCTGAAGTCGGGCAAATATCGATTGGGCAGGTTTAAAAATTTAGTTGGATCGGGGACCACTTCGGCTCGTTGATGTGGTCCCCGAACCGACTGTGCCTATGCCCGTCGTTCTGGCCAAACGAATTAGCCTGAATTACCTTGATATCGCCCACCCGTAGGTGGGGATATTGGGAGAAGATCTCAGTGTGGGGGGGCGTGGCTGCATGGCACGGGAGTGAGACGCACCTGAACAGAGCTCCGTGCTACTGACCGATAAAAAAGCGATTTCAGCCGGATTTGGATAAGATGGGGAAACATAACAGGCACACCACATCAGCCAACTACCCCAAGCAAAAGGATTTACCCCTTTCGGGCGGCATTAAGCACTTTTTTCCGCGCTCGCAGGAGTTGCACGAAGCGCCGGACGGAGACAATATGGCGGAGGAACCTCATGGCCCGCTATCTAGGTCCTGCACCAGCCCAGACCTACAAGCAGCTTCAGATACTACCTCGGAGGTAAGCGGCAATCTAGAAGGTATCTTTAACATACTATCACAGATGCCACGCAAAGCCGACTTACTAACCCTGGGCACTGATCTTAAACATACCATTTACACTGAAACTGCAGCACTTAAGCAGGAACTGGTGAGCGTGAGAGACTCCCTGGGTGAACTGGAGGACAGTATCACACAAATATCAGCAGACACTTTGGCTAACTCTAAACTGTTACAAAAACATGATCAAGCTATCCTTGATCTACGACGCCATACTGAGGATTTGGAAAATCGCAGTAGGCGATGTAATATACGCATCAGGGGAATACCTGAAGCAGTGCCACACGAAGAGCTACGTGAGGTTGCAGCTAAACTATTCGCAGAGATGTTAAATGACTCAGACACCACAGAGATAAACATCGAAAGAATACACAGGGCTGGCCCACAGAGAGCTAATTTTCCTCGAGATGTGTTATGCTGTTTAGCCCGCTTTGAAATTAAGGAGCAAATTATACAAAAAGCCCGCAATACGAACGGGATTCTTTTTGAGGACAATACTATCTATCTCTACCAGGACTTGGCAGTGTCCACTATAACCCAGAGACGACTGCTAAAACCTCTGACCACGACTCTCAGAGAGCGCAGCATTTCATACAAATGGGGATTCCCTTTCGCTTTATTAGCACATAAAGGAGGCAAAACTTACGCATTACGCTACCCCATGGAAGCGGCACAGTTCTGCCAACAACTGGATATACCCATCCCTGATATCACAGAATGGCGTAACTACATACTAGGGCCACCGGATGAAGGCACTCCGGCCCAACCGGCGGATATACCTACCACACCACTCCCTAGGAGAGACGCGACCCCATCTAGACAATGGAGGAAGCGACTCAACACGCAATCACCAGCCCACTCGCCAAGCACCCCACGGGACAAACAACGTCCAGGAAACCCCAATTGTAACTGAGAGTAAGAGACTATGATCGATAAGACTTATCCACTTTACTTCAG
This sequence comes from Xenopus tropicalis, assembly GCF_000004195.4. Classification (NCBI taxonomy): domain Eukaryota; kingdom Metazoa; phylum Chordata; class Amphibia; order Anura; family Pipidae; genus Xenopus; species Xenopus tropicalis. The sequence continues at coordinate 74,390,094 of NC_030677.2, read as the reverse complement.
ATGCCAGCTTCTATAACCAAATGGGGTACTCTCCCATAAAGCATATACCTACATATCTGAGACATAAACACGGTATGCCAACTCCAGTTCTGTACATACACAGGGCTAACAAAGAGTAAAGGCTTTCTTTATCTAAACATTGTGTATAGTTACCGGGCTCATATGTATAACAAAACGGACGGGGATCCCCCCCTCCCCCCCCCCCTTTTTTTTTTTTTTTTTTTTTTTTTTTCCTCGCTCTCTAGACCTTCACCCATAAAGGGTTGCCTTACCCAGTGACATTAACTGGATATTTACCTCCATCTGATTGGAGGACATATTTGTGCACAAAACTTACACTTAGGACTAAAAAGCAAACGGCTAAAAGTACCTTAAGGCACACAACTGCCTTCCTCTGTAAATGCATGCAGTTATTTAGCTTTTATCATTGGCAGGTCTATAAAGAGGTTTTCTCCCTCCCCCCCCCTTTTTTTTTTTTTTTTTTTTCCTCCCCCTTGCCCACCCCCCCTATGTTACAATACAATGCCTAATATGAACATGTTTAACTGTTTATGTTTACTTTGTGATTAATGTTAAACTTAAGGTTGTGAACCAGTTATTTGACTTCTTTGACTGAACCCCAAACAAGGACTATACAGACAGCATCCCCCCCCTAGACACTACTCACAGACACCCCAAACAATCCGACTGGATAAGCCCTGCGCATACCCTCAACAGGTCAATAGCGCGGAGACAAGTGACATACCAGCTATCCCTAACCGTCATCTACCCCCCCGAAGGAACAAATTCCTACACCACAGGTTTAGATTAAACTGGTCATACCAGTTTCTCTAGTGGTTCTTAGTTATCCCCCAGTTAACATCCTTTCACTTTCCTTTTACTTAACTACTTACCTTTTTACCCTCTCTATTCTCCCCCTCCCCCCTCTCTCCAATTTCCCCCCACTCCCTCCAGACGGAAGAAAGAATCACAATGTCCTGCCCAAAACCTAAAGCCTCATCTGCAAACACCAACTTAATGGTCTACACGATCAACGCAAATGGATTAAACTCTCCTTGGAAAAGGAGAGCCCTGCTGCAAGAACTAAAACTTAAAAAAATCCAAATTGCATTGATCCAGGAGACACATTACAAAACCAACCAGACACCGAAATGGTACGATAAACAATACTCCACAATTATACATAGCACTCCACAATCAACAAAAGTTAGAGGCACAGCCATTATTTTAGCAAATAGTTTACAACTAGAAATCATCGCCACCAAAATAGACCCTCAGGGGAACTACACATTCCTTAAAGGGAAATTGAATTCTGCTATGTACACTTTTGCTTCTATATACTTGCCTAACAAGGATCAGACTAACACTATGAATGAGATTCACGACCTATTGCTCCTGTTCGCAGAAGGGACACTAATAGTAGGTGGGGACCTAAATACCCCGTTAGAGCCGAAGCTAGATTGCTCTTCCGGAACATCATCCCTCCCATTTAAACAGATCAAAAAACTCAAACAACAACTACACTCACTCCAACTGCTGGACAGTTGGAGAACCTTAAGCCCAGTCATGACACATACAACAGAATTGACTATATATTCATATCTCATAAAGCACTAGATAACGTTCAAAAGGCAACAATTGGCTCCATCACTTGGTCTGACCACGCACCAGTGTGCCTAGATATTTCCCTTAACTATCCAGACAACAAACATTTCTCCTGGAAAATCAACGACAGCTTGCTAAAGAACCCAAGCGTACTAGAAACCTTAACTAATGCAACTAAAGACTACTTTAAAAACAACACCAATACCGCTAGTAATGCCATAATAGAGTGGGAAGCATACAAATGTTTTATCAGAGGCATAGCAATACAGCAGGGCGCAAAACTAAAAAGAGAAAGAGCCAAAAAGAAACAAGACCTACTTCTCCATATCAAGAAACTAGAATTATCACACAAAACCTTTAGAACACCAGAATCCCTCGCAGACCTAATAATAGCTCGACAGGAACTAAAATCCCTCTTACAGACTGAAACCGATAGAGCCACATTCTTTATGAGAAAAATGTTTTATGATCACGGCAACAAATGCAGCAGGCCACTAGCTAGAATGCTTAAAACTAAGGAACAAAAAAACCATATATTCAAAATGAAATCACCGAATGGCCAAATCCAAGAATCTCCCAAGGAGATACAGAAGATTTTGATAGACTTTTACAAAAAACTCTATCAGATTAAAAAACAGAACACATCCCCAACTATCTCAGATAATTTTAGTGACCAATGCAAAACCTACCTAACATCTTCACAGATTAACCAAGGCGACCAGGAGTGGCTCCAATCTATGGAACTAGACATGACTAACTTAGAACTAGAACAGGTGATAAAAAACTCCCCATCTGGTAAATGCCCTGGCCCAGACGGTTTCTCCATGGGATTTTATAAGGCACTAAAACCATTTATTACACTCCCTCTGACTAAAGCATTTAACGAGATAAAAAAGGGCCACTCCTGGTCCCCAAATACATTAGAAGCACACATCAGCCTGATCCTAAAAAAAGGGAAAGACCCAGCTTCTCCAACCAGCTACAGACCCATTTCATTAATTAACAATGATATGAAACTATTAGCAAATATTTTGGCTACACGAATGAAACCAGGGCTTTCCAAGCTTATACACCTGGATCAAGCTGGGTTTCTCCCCCGTAGGGAAACAAGGGATAATCTCAATAAGATACTCAATATCCTAGTATCAGGAGAACGCAATAATACCCCTCTCTTCCTTCTCTCCACCGACGCGGAAAAGGCCTTCGATAGAGTGAGCTGGAACTTTATGTTCCATTGTCTAAGACATATTGGAATAGGTCAGAATTCTCTAAGGTGGATCCAATCGCTCTACACAAATCCCACTGCTAAACTTAAAATAAACAGCACTCTTTCAGAGCCCATCACCCTACAGAACGGGACTAGACAGGGATGCCCCCTCTCCCCGCTCCTATTTGTGCTCACGCTAGAACCCCTACTTTCCACCATCCGGAATAACCCCAACATTCAGGGCGTCAAGGTAGGAACCTCCCAACACAAAATCTGTGCTTATGCTGACGATCTGTTATTTACCCTCACTCAACCCATTACTACCTTACCTAATCTCGTACAAGAAATTGATGGTTACAGCCTAATTAGCAACTTTAAAATCAACTACAAAAAATCTAGCGCACTCAACATTAGCCTCCCTTACCCAATGGTAACCGCCTTAAAGGACAAGTTCCACTTCTCATGGACTACAAACAAAATGACCTATTTAGGCATCTCTCTGACAGCTAACTACAAAGACTGGGCTGCCATCAATTACCATGCTATTATTCAGGATTTCAGAACCAATATCAGTGCATGGACTAAAATACCTTTGTCATGGCTCGGCAGAGTTAACACTCTTAAAATGAATATCTTGCCTAGACTCCTCTACATCTTCCAAACGCTTCCTCTAAAACCACCTCCTGACTTTTTTTCCATTCTAAACAAACTAACCCGCAAATTCATTTGGAACAATAAACAACCACGCATCAAACAGACTATTCTCCACCGCCCTATAACAGAAGGAGGCTTGGGCTTACCAAATTTCCAATTATACCACCAGGCTAGCGTGCTACAACGCATTATAGACTGGACCTTCCACGAACACCACAAAGCATGGCCATCAATTGAACAAACATTTGTCACACAACCTTTACGGCTGCTCCCATGGCTGAAGCCTAAACACCGAGAAGGTCCCTGGAATAAACATCCATTACTATCTTATGCATTGGACACCTGGGACTCACTAAAACACAAACTCAAACTAGAGGCAGACTACTCTCTACTAACTACTACTGACACATAATCCTGCTTTCCGACCCGGGTTACAAAAAGGATACTTCACCAATTGGAGCCAGGATACAATATCACAAGTTTTTCACTTATGTCCTAAAGCCTCCCTACCCCGATGGGAACAAATCCAGAGGACATTCGCTTTGCCAAGCTCGGAACAGTTCAAATACCAACAAATTCTAAGCTTTATATCACCTATTCTTAAAGGCATCACAGATGACCAAATCTATACAAGCTTTGAAAATATATGCCGCCAAAAGATACCTCCCTCCCGCAGTATTTTACTCTCCCGAACGATCTCCCTTGCTCCAAAATTACCACACTTTACAAAATGGGAAAAAGACCTAAATAAACAATTCTCGGAACAAGAACTAGAAGAAATCACATTAAAATCATTTACCGGACAAAGGAGTTGCAGGATATTGGAAAACAATTACAAAATCATCACAAGATGGTACAACACACCAACGAAACTGAGCAAAATGTTCCCAGGAACATCAGACAGCTGCTGGCGGTGCGGACTAACACCAGGCACCTTAATACACATATTCTGGACCTGTCCTGCAATACAAGAATTCTGGACTGCAATACTCCAAATATGCAACGACAAACTCCAATTGGAAATAGACAAAAACCCGGCTACAGTCCTCCTACATTTCAACGTCCAATCCGTCGCATCATACAAAAAATCTCTCACACAATATGCACTCAATGCGGCCAAACTGTTAATTCCCCGTAAATGGAAATCTACAACTCTGCCTACCATTGCGGAATGGACCCAAGAAATGGAGGACATCCGCAAATTTGAGTAAACACATACGGACTCATATAAAGCCAAACAAACTCACTGGGCTACTTGGAGACCTTGGCGAGCCTACTTGGAAACGAAAATATCAAACCCAACAAATCATCCAAATTAACAACTAACGGAGTGTTTGCTCTGCTGACCGAGTCAAAGGCAACAGGAGTAATAATTGGCAGCATATAGACCCCCTTAGGCCTGGGTAATGGAAGCTAGTATAAGAGATGGACCCACGACTATTCTACATCTGACACCCCTTCTGTCTGATACCCCCTCTTCCCCTCCCTTCCCCGGTTACCATAACCCAATCCAACAGCTATAAGCAATACACAACAACGGACAGACTCTTCCATAATACAATTTTATGCTTTAAGTACTATGTATAATAGATAGCATCGCCAAATCAGTTTCTGTGTTACTCACTATGCTTTTTCTCATTATCCTTGAACCAATGCTCGAATATGTTTATTGCCTGTTTGGATTGTACATAAAACCCAATAAAAATTTCAAAAATTAAAAAAAAAAAAAAAAAAGATCTCAGTGTGTATGGCCACCTTTACTTTGTGCCTATGTACTATGTACTGTATGTAACAAAATACTGTTAAGCAAAGTTAATTTCTTGAGAAAAAAAATGCAGGTCCTTATCACCTGTCTTTAAAATTTGCAGTGAGAAATTTTTGCTTTATTATCGCCTTCATTCTTTTAATTCACTCTCCAAGTTATTTTGCAATGAGTGTGCTATTATATAATTGTATGGCATAGAACAATAACAAAGCAAGCATTATCCAAAAAGCTTTCTATTTACTTATTAGTTACTTTATCAAAATAGTTTTTTTTTTGTCGACAAACAAATGTAATTTTCAGGTACTTCTTTTACTAGTAATCTGGTTTATTTAATACAAAGAATGGAATATTCATACTTTTTCCATATTAAGTAGACTATGATAGATAGTAGGATACATCTTACTTATAATACCAAGTACATATATCGGACCCCTTATCCGCAAACCCATTATCCAGAAAGCTCAGAAAGTCCATCTCCCATAGACTCAACTAATTCACATTTTTAAAAATAATTTTTTTCTCTCTAATAATAAAACAGTAGGAGTTCGAATTACAGAGAGACCCTTATCCAGAAAAGCCTGGTCCCAAGCATTCTGGATAATGGGTCCCATACCTGTAATGTATATATTATGCCTTCAAGAAATACATAAGTCTTCTTATCTGAGAAATGTTCATAACTGATAGCCGCTAGAAAACAAGTGGCTCATTTTCTAGCATGTCAGAACAAGAACATTGAATCTATATTATGAACTTCATTTTAAAATGGTAAAGGCATTGCAGGCTTCTAATGGTCTTGTTTGGTAATCATATTTCTTCGTGTTCTTTGCAACTAAGGTATCTTATAAAGCTGTGGCTTTCTTTCCATTAAAAATACAGGTATGGGATCCCTTTTCTGTACTTCTATTATTAAGAAAGCTCTGAATTACAAGAAGCCTACCTGTCACAGAATCCATTTAAGGAAATAATTGTAATTTTTAAATATGATTTCCATTTTTTCTATAATAAAAACAAAATACTTGATGTTAACTAAGCTACATGAATTCATCTTGGTGGCAAAACTATCCTATCAGGTTTATTTCATGTGTAAATGATTTATAGCAGATGATCCAAATTACAGAAAGATTCCTTTTATGTAAAACCCCAGATGCCAAGCATTCATGATAATAGAACCTATACCTGCATTATCTAAAAGGAATATTCATTTTAAGTAAACATATAAGAGGCCCATTTATCAACATTCTAATTTTTGTGGTTTTTTGAAACCATGAATAAACTTATTTCCACAAAAACCATGACTATCTGGTCATCAAGATTTGAATTGAAAAGGCACAAACAAATTGAAAGGTAGAATGAAAATGAATAGAACTAAACTGATCCCATTCATTTCTACACGCCCTTCACAGTTTTTAGCTGGTAAAGTTTTATATTAGTGTTTTTCTTGGTTTTTATACTTAATACATCATGAAAAATTTGATTTTTTTTTTTTACTGTTAATGGCTGCTATTTTAAAAGAAACACTCTGATACAGCTCTATCCTCTGGCCCCTATGTGGACTGGCAGTCTACTGGAAGTTCTGTTTAATAGCATACCTTTTTTATGCAACCAAAACTTTTCTCCAAGTCAGGAATTCAAAAATAAGCACCTGCTTTGAGGCCACTGGGAGCAACATCCAAGGGGGTTGGGTGAGCAACATGAAAAAGCTGAAACCCAAAGAAGTAGTGATGGTGCTGACAAGAGGACACGAGCACACAAGCCGGCAAAATGCGAGCGGCGGGGGGCACTGACAAGAGGCAAGTGGATACACATAAGGACGCAGCTGCTGGGGGGAGACACAGAAGGATGTTTTTGTAAACATGTTCTTGTTCATGTTCTACCAATGGCTAGAGCTGCAGCAGGAAGCTAGGAAGACCAAGCTAAAATGGCAGTAGTTATCTTAAACAACAGAGGGAGATTCTAGGGCTCTTTACTCAGGTATGGAAAACCTTTCTGCATAATATAGTGCATTAGGTGGCACTAATGTGGCAAATCTATTGGCAGTAAAATGCCAAAATGGCTTTCCTTCCCCTTTAAGCAAATGATAATTTAGTCTTTCTCAAGAGAATATCCTTTTTGTTTTTGGGTAGACATTCATTTTAAGTACAACTGGGGATTTGTACTCTGTTCATTTTTATAAATTTTTTTATAAAATTACTATCTTGTAGTAATCAGTATTTGTTGATGATACTACATTATTAAGTAGAGGTTCCATGTAGTATGCAGAGGAACATCAAAAAAAAAAAAAAATTGAAGCACAGGGCAACAGATTAGCAAATGATATTCACAATGGTTCTGAAGTGGGCAAGACAACATGAACACTATATACTAAAAAGTAATTAACAGTAATATATTGGGGGGGCTCCTCAATTAGGAAGGATTTGGAGGTTATTGTGGAACAGACTTGGCAACCCTATTAATGATATTAGGATTGGTGGACTGATGTACTATCAATTGATAAAACTCTGTAAAGTATACTTTTTCCGCTAGCTTTGTCTACTTTTTTTTTTTTTTTACTTAATCCATGATCTGTTTTGGAAGGGGTGTTTGATCGGTGACAATTTTTGAACATGCGAAAAAAGTATAAATCACTAAATTATGGTCATTTACAAAATACAGCTTTTCTATTCTGTAGATATTGTACTTACCCGAGTAATAGGGGCAAGATATATATATATATATATATATATATATATATATATATATAAAAAAAAAAAAAAACAGGCACATGTTTGAAAAGTGTCTGGCTGTAAGAGCTAAAGAGGAAATAAACCCCCATGAGTCCATTCAGTTGAGTTTAAACTTCCAGAATACGTATTTTCCCTTTACACTGACATGCCTGATTCAACAGACTAGCAAAAAGCCATGCTTTGAATTTTACTTTACACTACTACCTCAATTATTGGTCTTTCACATTTGAACTATTTAAATTGCATTTACTACCGCTGACTGGGGGTTTCTGCAAACTCCACCATCCATTTTACTTCACTAAACTGCATTTCTTAATTTGTTTTTTAAGCAGTGTATATATTAGGGATGCACCGAATCCAGGATTCAGCATTTTTGGCAGGGTTCAGGTCCTGGCCAAACAAAATTAGCATATGCTAATTAGCATTCAGAAGGGTTAAATGTAAAAAACTTGCTGTGTGCATGGTTATTTTTACACTTTCTGGATCCTAATTAGGATCTGCCCCTAAAAAGACCTGTACTTCTGTTACTGTCCCTTGCTGTTAAATCCTCTGCCCCACATATGTGCCATTTAATTTATATAGAATGAGTCATTACACCTTGCAAGCCTTGAGTTGCTAGAAGTGGAATATTAGCTAGGAGAGACTACTGTACCTACATGCATCAATGTAACAAATCATAAGTTTATATTTCCGGGTACCCAGCTTATTTGAGTAACCTCCTCCCCCCAAAAAATAGCCCATTAAGAAATTGTCTAAATTACAACCACAAAATCGCAGTATTTTAATACCATGATTTAACACAACAGGAGAAACATTTCAAAATCTAGTATTGCACAGATGGTCTATTTCAGCTTAACAGCTAGAAATAAAATGCAATTACATGACATACCCATTAAGCCAAACATTTATTAAATTCATTTACTAAACAAATCAAGCATCAGCTGTTCCATGTTTATACATCTCCCAACAACTTGCATAAAAAAAACCTGTATGTAAAACCAGAGTCCATCAGAACTGGCTTCTTGGAAGCCATGGGCACATTAAAACCACCAAGCATCTGCTTTGAAATGGGAATCTCAGTCTTGGATGAGTGTGAAAACCAGTCTTTTCTTCAGAAAGAAGGCTGATCAAGTCTGACGAGTTCTTGGGTTTCTGACATTGACTAAACAGTCTTCTGCTGTCCTTTCTTTCCAATGAGTGACTTGTGTATGTGTGGAATGACTCCTACAGGAAAAATGAAAGATACAGGTAAGAAGGCATGAATAAACTAACAACCTGCTATAATTATGAAGTAATGTGAAGTATTTTCTCAACACAGGCCTGTGGATTGGACATGGACCTCCAAAAGGATTTATGGCCCCTGGTCTGCATGACTAATATTTTCTGTCTCAGATACAATGTATGAAGGCCCATGGCATGTAATAAAGTTGGATAGCACTGTGCCAACATTTTTAAACTTGCTTTCCAAAGTGCTAGGCACCCCCAGTAATTGTAATTGCTTAACTTATATCCCAGGCTAATGCCACATTTAGCATACTCTCGCCAAGCCAAAATCTCAGAGAATATGCTATGTATGCTTTAAAATCCTCCTACCTGTGCCTGCACCCGATAGCACCGAATATGCTCAGGTGCGGGCACATGTAGCAGATATTTACCAAAAAAAAAAAAAAAAAAAAAAAAGAACGCCAGCTTTTCAGTCTACTGCACATACTCCATACACCAACTACACCATCTTCAAGTGGTTTGTCATGTAGAAGTTAATAGGAACTGTACTCTGCAAATAGTAATGTTTATATTGTGACTTCTGTTTTGTAAGAACACAAAAATTCTTACAAAGAGGATTGAGGTTATTGTATTATATAATCTGCATTTTTTCTGATTTTTTTTAAGTCAGCATTCCTGCTTTTTAAATGTATGATTTGTGGATTTTTCAACCACAAAAAATTTTTAATTAATAAATCTGCCCCTTAGTAGAGCAAGACATTGCTACAAAAAAAATAAAATAAAAAAATATTCCATCTAGATATCGGACCAACGTTACAGGACAGAAACAGGAACCAAAGAAAGGACCGACAAGAAAAATGTACTTACCACCGCCAGCAATGGTTGCTTTTATAAGAGCATCCAATTCTTCATCACCTCTGATGGCAAGCTGCAAGTGACGTGGGCTGATACGCTTCACCTTAAGATCTTTGGAAGCATTTCCAGCCAATTCAAGAACCTGAAATTTTAAATACACGTTGGTGGTAGAAACAGACTGCACAAGAACCCCATCACAGGCATAGCGAATGATCAGCACAAGCAGCTTGTCTTATAGAACAGCCAAACTATACTCAAACTACAAAGTCAAATTAAACTATTTCCTACAATAGCTGGCATCAAGCACCCCAGCACTGGTTGCACTGTATATTAAGAACTTTCCCCTCGCCTACGCTAAAATTGCTTAGAATTGTGCCTTCTTTAATTAAGTTAGCCAATTAAGGATTTTAAAGTTATAACTGCTCTTGAAATCCCTGCCTGTCTCATTCTTTTCCCTGCCCTGGTTTAGAAACCATAAAGCAGAAGAGAGCCAATTGGCAGATGTGTTAAGCATGCAAGACCCAATTCTTACATGTTTCAAGTGACAAAGTGAAACCAATACAATACTGACACCAATGGCAAAACAAACTTTTTGGAAATGTAATACAAAACAAACTTTCCATGGTTTTGTACACTATGAATAAGTCTGTACAATAATTCAGATAAATGCTCAAAATATCAAATTTAGAGTTTGCTACCCTGCCCATAAAGGCCCAGTAAACAGACAACAATTTGAACACTAATCTATAAATTCAAATATCAACATAGTAAGTTGGGTTGAAGAAAAAGAAAGCCCATCACGATCAACCATAATGAAAAAAAAAAAAAAAAAAAAAAAAAAAAAACCAGGTCCAGAGCATTCTGGATAATAGGAAACATAAGGCAACCATACACAGGCAGATTTAAGCTGCCATTTCAGCGACTTGTCTGCCCCTGTACAGTAACCATGACAGGCTGTTATCTGGTCAAATACTAACCAGGTGTTGACAGGCAAGTTAGAGTTTTAAGCTGGCCATACACACCAATATTGCATGAAACCTCGTTTAGTACAATATTCGTATCGTGTATGGCAAGTCGACCGATATCGCAGGAGGCTGCAGATAACAGTCGACTCGCCAATTGTGCGGGTTAAGAGATTTTGATTGGTCCCCATAGAAGGCCCTTAAGCAAAATCTGCCTTCAATGCTGAATCGGCAGAAGGAGGTAGAAATCCTATTGTTTCTACCTCCTTATCTGCAGTTTCAGCCCTGAACGTTTAGTGGCGGATTGAACGATCTTTTGTGCGACCGTCGGTCGCATCAAAGATCGAAAATCACCACGTCTGGCCACCTTAAGTTCAATAATATGGTCCTTCCTCCAAGGCTCAAGCGATTCTATTATGGATATTGCCCACCTTGGTGGTGAAAAACCAAGGACTTGCAGTGTAAGGCATGGTTCCCTGACCTTTGATACCTGTGAGCCACATCTAAATGTGGAAAAAGTTTTGGGAAGCAACACAAGCAAAAAAAAAAAAAAGTCCATTACCTCAGCAGTCAAATATTCCAAGATAGCAGCTGTATATACTGCCGCTGTACCACCCACACGACCATGGCTGGTAGTTCTGTTCTTCAGCAGTCTATGTATACGACCAACTGGAAACTAAAAGGGACAAGAAAACATGTTCATGCAGTGCAAGGCATTTTTACAGTACTGCAATACTAAGGGACAAACACTAATACAAGAGGGCCATGACTAAACGAGCTTACACATTATACAGGTATGGGACCCGTTATCCAAAATGCTCGGGACCCGGGGTTTTCTGGATAAGGGACCTTTCTGTAATTTGGACCTCCATAACTTAAGTCTGCTAAAAATCAATATTGAATCAACCCAATAGGCTTGTTTTGGCTCCAATAAGGATTAATTATATCTTAGTTGGGATCAAGTACAAGGCACTTTATTACAGAGAAAAGGTAAATCATTTTATAAAATTAGATTTACTTATAATTGAGTCTATGGGAGATGCCCTTTCCGCAATTCAGAAGTTTCTGGATAATGGGTTTCCAGATAAGGGATCCCATAACTGTACTTAGAATATTTGTCATTCATTCAAAACAAAGCTGTCAAGTGTATTAAGCAATATATATATATATATATATATATATATATATATATATATATATATATATATATATATATATATATTTATATTAACTTTTTTCACTGTTTAATTTTATAATTTCACCCATATGTGCTTATTCGTTCTTTTTAGGGGTAGTCCACCAACATTCCCTAGTTTGTAACTAGAGTAGGTTCCCTTACACAAGTCTAGACTCACAATTGCACCACACTTTATAGGTCATAAAAAAAACAAAAAACAAACACACTGGAAAGCTTGATTTTACACATTTGCTATTATGTGACTGTGCAAGTGGGTACAAGTTAAAAGCAGCTTCCAATACAGAGCCTAAAAAGAATATTGATTAGATTTTACATTTTTATGGCCAATATGGATGCTAGATTTGCATTTACTTGAACAATACAGACGCAGCAGCAGTAATTCATGGCTAGCTGAAAGGAAGCCGTGTTTAGCACCCGGCACTGAACAGGTGGTGCCTACTGCTGCCCCTCCCCCTCCATTACAGATCCAAGGCTTCTCTACTTAAGTCCCATCCCCCCCCCTCCCTCCAACAAAAGTGGAACGGCCCGCCCGCCTGTTGTCCCCTCTGCCTACACACAATAGTAGTTACCTGCAATCCAGCTCTGGAGGATCGGGTGATAGAGGTAGCCTTTGCTTTTCCGGTATCTTTGCCAGCCTTGCCACCAGCCTGTAGGGGCAAACACATACACAATGAAACACGTGTAGGGCAGGAAAGTCTGTACGTGCAGATGGGCAGGGGAGGGACAAGTGATCCCGGTGTAGGTCTCCTTTATGACCCCCAAGCTACAGCCACTCGGCCTTCTAGGCTACAGCTCCCAACAAAGCCACTTCCTGTGGGCGGAGGTAGCACTCGACGCTGCAGCTTCGCTTCAAAATAAGCGAACAAAAAGCGCAAGATCGGAAGCAAATATCTGCGTGAATTTGAAACTGCGATAACAAAAGTAAATACGTGGTAAAAAAACTAAGTATGAGGGTCTTGCAAGCGAGCGCACATGCCCAGCTACTTATTGTATAAACGTCGCCCTCATTTAGGCGCCACAGCGGGCAAGTCACGCTAAATAAACGCGCTCATTGCAGTGAAACTGTGCGAACTGCAATTTTAATTAAGGGCTAAAAAAAACGCAACTGAACGTCGGCGAATCCCAGTTGCCCGCGCTGCGTTACTCACCATTTTTATCTTAATCAAGTCCTGTAATTCCTCCTTAAACCCAAACTGGCGCTCTGGCACTCGAAACAGTCTGCTTCTGCTTCCCGGGCCAATTTTATAAAAGGGATGAGTGCATCCGGGAACCTGAGCTCAAAGGCCGACCAATAGAAAGCCGCGCCTCTTGTTCAGGCCTGAGCCAGTGGCGTGTGACGAATGTGTTTGGGGCGGGGCGTTCGGCCCCGGCATTGTTCATGAGCTAGGCGGGCAAGGGCGCGAAATCTGTGAGTAGGGATGGGTTTGTTAGCCAGCCCTGTCTGTAAATGGCTCATAGACACTCCCTCTGTGTGTTGGCATTGGAGTGGAAATGCATTTGAACGTTAGAAGAAGGGCATATGGCGAGTTAAATTTCAGCTTGGCTGCCTAATATGAGTTCTTTTGGAATATTTCAGTTTAAGCTTACATTCTGATATTAACAACGAGTGTTACTATTCGGGTAAAATAGAGCTCCGAGTAGACGTGGGGAGAAGCTAGAGATTCTGATACTTGTGAATCGAGTGAAATGACGATGAAAGTGGTTTTTAATTGAGTAGAATCAGTCATATAGCAGGGAAATGTTTATTAGGAAATACAGAGTGGCAGAGATAGCGCATCCATTTCCACATTCACTCATTTGTATTTAATGCATGTCAGGGTGGCAAGTTCTAATTTTATAATGCAGGCCAAAACTAGACAAAAGCCATTTCAAAAATGGCCCAATATGTTCAATGAAAAAAAATCTAAAAAGTTAAACGATATGTGAAACCATGCTTTTTGTAATCATGGAATCGCTACCCCTGCCCTCTGTGTGCGGGTTTTTGCAGTTTTATTATAACATGCGCTGCCAGCTCCAGCTTACAGTAAAACAACAAAAGACATAGGGGCACATTTACTAATCCACGAACGTCCGAAAAGCGCCCGAATGCGTTTTTTTCGTAATGATCGGTATTTTGCGTTTTTTTCGTAAATTGACGCGACTTTTTCGTAGCCTTCGCGCCAAGTATGAAAGTCTGTTCAAGCTTCAGTATGGTGACTTTTCTTGGGCCAGGTTGGAGCTGCAGAGTGCCATTGAGTCCAATGGGAGGCTTCCAAAATCATGCAAAGTCTGAAAGTTTTGCCCGCCGTTTATGAGCGTTCAATACGAAAAAGTCGCGACAATATATGAGTAAATCGTAACGGCTACGAAAAAGTTGCGACTTTTCGCGCAAGTTGTAACGGCTACGAAAAAGTTGCAACAATTTACGAAAAAGTCTTAACGGCGACGAAAAAATCGCAAATAATACGAAAAAGTGGCAAAATGTTTGTTTCCAATCCGAATTTTTCCCATTTGGATTCGTGGATTAGTAAATCAGCCCCCTATAGTATATGCAGCAATATCACTGCATACCCACCAAAAGGGTGTATCTGCTGTGTGTATTGCGGTGTTTAAAATTTTGGACATGCCACTTCATGGCCACACCCTCAAGATGTTACACTTGGGGGCACATTCATAATCCTAATCATGAAATCCAATAGTTTCTGATGTTTGCAAAAGTCATGAAAATTCCGCTTGTTTAAAGGAGAAGGAAAGGCAAAGTCACTTGGGAGTGCCAAAATGTTAGGCACCCTCAAGTGACTTTAATCGCTTACCTTGTATCCTGGTGCTGGTGCTGTTTTCTCCTAACAGGGGCACCAGCCCGGGGTATAAGGTAAGCGATTAAAGTCACTTGGGGGTACCTAACATTTTGGCACCACCAAGTGACTTAGCCTTTCCTTGTCATTTAAATACGAAAATTTTGTACTTAAGATCCGAAATTTTTGTATCCGAACTATCGTAAACAGCGGGAAAACCTTTCGGACTTTGATCTTTCTGTGCATGATTTTGGAAGCCTCCCATAGGACTCAATGGCACTCTGCAGCTCCAACCTGGCCCAAGAAAAGTCGCGATACCGAAACTTGAATGAATCCAAAACTTTCGTACTCGTTGTGACAAATACAATTTTGTCACGCAAATTGTCGCAAAGTACACAAAAGTTGCACAAATTAAAGAAAATATCGCAGAAAATACACAAAAGTTGTAAACTTTAGAAGAAATACGAGTTTTTCGTATTCGGACCTGTCTTACTTTATTGAATGTGCCCCCTAGTGATTATAATTATTTACCTTAGAACCCAGGTCAGCATTACTCTTTGCTAAAAAATGGTGCTACTCTAATGAATGCCACGCTGCCATCTTCTTACCTGCATTCAACAACTTGGATGTGTGCGCACTGACAGGCACAGGATCAGTGCGGCAGTGTATAGAGACAGGCATTTACTGGGGCTCAATTTTTTCGATTAGGATTTTCTTACACCAAAATATGATTTGTCGCCAGAAAAATTTTTTGTTGCAGTTTATTATGTGAAAAAACCAAGACAAATCCAGATGCAAAAATACATTATCTAAGACCTGTCTGGGTTTTGAGGTTTTTTTGACACTGGCTTTTGTGTGACAGTATGAGAAAGTCAAGGTTTTTGTGCAACAAAACAAAAAAAGTTGCGGTTTACGTGCTTTTTCACTTTGGATATTTTGCTAAATTAGTGACATTCATGGAAATGAGTTTAGTCTTTGTTTAAAAAAAACTAAATCTGAATTTGGGTTTAATTATTTAGTAGTGGACCAGGGTGCCACTGTCCTATAGTATTTATAAATAAATGCAAATACAGTGTATGTAAGCTATTGGCAACATTATTGGAACACTAATCATCTTTGTATAGACTAAAGGTCCCCATACATAGTATGATAGTAGCTGCCGATATCGGTCCCTTGGACCGATTCGTCAGCTTATCGGCCCATGTAGGGGCAGAACCGAGGGGCCTGGCCGACCGATATCTGGCCTGAAATTGCCCCATTGCTGCCCACATAATCCGATCGTTTGGCCCCAGGGCCAAACGATCAAATACATTTTTTTTTTACCTAAATGCTCCCCGATATCGCCCACCCGTAGGTCTGTTCAGATCTGTTAGGGGCAGATTCATGAAATCACGAGTTCGAATCCCAAATGGGATAAATTCGGATTGGATACGAAAATTTCTGAAGATCACAAATATCACGAAAATGCTTACGAAAAAATCGTATTAGTCACGATAATATCGTATTGGCGATCCGAAAGTCACGACATTTTCGTACCGAACGATTGTAAACAGCGGGAAAACCTTTCCGATTTTTTCACGCAAGGGTACGTAAAAGTCACGCAAGCAATTAAAAATTCGGCAAAAATACGCTCGGAGCGTTCGTGTCTTAGTAAATCTGCCCCTTAGGGTCATATTTAAGAAAAATTGATTTATTTTGGCTATTTTTTTTTTTACCCAATTATAGTAAGGTGAAGTGCAACAAAAAGGCCTTTATATGCACTTGGCCATATGAACTGAGTGGGTCAGTCAGACCTTTTTGTAGCTGCACTGGAGGAGATTAAGTGGGGGCAACAAAGCCTGCCAGTATCCTTAACTTTTAATATACATTTATAGACATGTACATGTCTCTGTAGCAATTTAAGAATACCTTGTACTTGATCCTAACTAAGATATAATAAATCCTCATTGAAAGCAAACCAAGCCTAATGGGTTTATTTAATGTTTAAATTATTTTTATTAGACTTAGGGGCTGATTCATCAAAGTACGAGTTCGAATCCCAAAATGGGTAAAATTCGGATTAGATACGATAATTTCTGATGATCGCAAATATCACTAAAATGCTTACAAAAAAATCATAATAGTCACGATAATATCGTATTGGCAATTTGAAAGTCAGGAAATTTTCATATCCTAACGATCATAAACGGCGGAAAAACCTTTCTGACTTTTATCCATCTGTGCATGATTTTGGAAGCCTCCGATAGGACTCAATGGCACTCTGCAGCTCCAACCTGGCCCAAGGAAAGTCATGATAACGAAGCTTGAATGAATCTGAAACTTTCGTACTCGTTGCGACAAATACCATTTTGTCACGTAAATTTTGTACAAAAAAGTTGCGCAAATTAGCAAAAATACAGCGAAAATACGCACAGTACGAAAACTTACATAGTTACATAGGGTTGAAAAAAGACCATTGTCCATCAAGTTCAACCCATCCGAGTAAACCCAGCACACAACCTATACTAACCAATCTATACACTCACATACATAAACTATATATATACAACCAGTAATACTAACTGTAGATATTAGTATCACAATAGCCTTGGATATTCTGCTTGTTCAAAAACTCATCCAGGCCCCTCTTAAAGGCATTAACAGAGTCTGCCATTACCACATCACTAGGAAGGGCATTCCACAGCCTCACTGCCCTCACCGTGAAAAACCACCTACGCTGCTTCAAATGGAAGCTCTGTTCCTCTAATCTATAGGGGTGACCTCTGGTGCGCTGATTGTTTTTATGGGAAAAAAGAACATCCCCCAACTGCCTATAATCCCCTCTAATGTACTTGTACAGAGTAATCATGTCCCCTCGCAAGCGCCTCTTTTCCAGAGAAAACAACCCCAACCTCGACAGTCTAACCTCATAGCTTAAATCTTCCATCCCCTTTACCAGTTTAGTTGCAATTAAATTTTTTTTGTATTCGGTTTCAATAGTACTTTAATGAATGTGCTCCTATATGTAAGATATTGTACTCCTCCATCAAAAGTCGGATAATGATAATAATATATGCTTTCAATAAGGTTAGCAAAAAGACTAATGGAAAGGAAAGCAATGAAAAAGCTAAATCTGAACTGTGCTCTGCTAACCTTTAAATGGGTTACAAACAACAAGTCATATGGTTTTTCAGTGCTAGCAAGTTGCATTACTTGTAGATGTCTGCATTGGTATAGTCACGTCATATTTTTATATGTAGTTAAAAAGCTCCAATATACAATCATACAAATAGTAGGATGTGCAGCGGACAAAAAGATTCATTAATATATCAACACAAAGATATCCACTACTGCCATGTTCATAATAGCTTACCAAAGTATCTCTTAGTGGTCCCCAATATGGAACAATAACCATTAGCCCATCCTTATCGGCATATAAAAGTTTATACCATTTGCCACCACCTATTGCTGTGAGAGTGGACCTAGAGTGTCAGGTTGTTTGGTTTGCTGCATCAGGGTTGGTGAATGTACCCTAATATTTATATTATTTATAAATAATACAGGCGGAATTGGTACAAGATCCCTCTGTCACAAACAGCTTGTTTTAATTTTTTTAATGATTATTAAAACAGGTGTAAAACAAAAAAAAATTGGCAACCAGCTTAACTCTCTGTCTAGATTTAGTTATGTACATACTTATTAGTAAGCATGTACTCATGCAATATAAGCTTTGTATCAGCAATCTAACATGATGCTGTACAAAAGACCTACTGTTACCATGCAATGGTATCTTCCAGCATGTGTATTTAGATCTGGAATGCAATGATATCGTTCAGCATTGTCACCTGTACAATGCAATGGTATCTTGCAGCATGAGCCTAAGGTGTGATGTCACTCAATAGTAACTCATGTAATGGGATGTCAAAGTGACAGTTAGCAAGAGGGGAGTTAGAGAGTAGGAGCTAGCTAAAAAAAGGGGACAATTTTATTGGAGATAAAATTGGGCCAGGCCCATCAAAAAATGCTAAAAGGAGGAGAGAGAGTAGTGAGCAAGAGGAGGAGGAGATTCGGAGGGATAAGAAGAGTAGAAAGGAGTCAGGAGAAGAGGAGATAGTGAATTGGGAGGAGAAGGCTAGAGAAGAAAGCCAGAGGAGAAGTACAAAATCCCCAGAAGAGGGGAAAATAACAAAAAAGAGAAGCAGGGAAGACGACAGCACAGCTGGTAGGGGAAGCAGTTTGATATACTTTATATTTTTTCATACTTACCGTATATACTCGAGTATAAGCAGAGATTTTCAGCACCCAAAATGTGCTGAAAAATTAACCCTCGCTTATACTCGAGTCCCTCCAACTAGCACCCTCTGCTACCTAATTCCCTGTGTACTCTTTTGTGCTCCGCTCCTTCCTGGTTCCTTGCCCCACCCCCCGGCATAACATCACACGCTCCCTGCTTTCAGCTCCAGTGTCTAATGGTGAGGGGGAGGAAGAGCCTTTACAAGCAGGTAGGAATGGAACTGTTTGAAGCAGGCAGGCAACGGAACATCAAGCCTGCATGCTATTGAGGTGAGGGGGGGAGGAGAGGGAGGGAGCTCCTTGAAGTAAACCTCAAGCTGAATCCTCTCAGTTTATGATGTGCTCCTTTTGACAGGCAGGTTGAGGAGCAAGGCATTAATGAGTGATTACTTCTCCAGGTGACCCTGCTAGAGGAGGCAGTAGAGGGGAGCCTGGCATCTCGCATAATGATTCCCTGCATGTATTTGTTCAGTAAGATTGATAGATCCTAATTTTATTGGAATTTATTTTGATTATTGAAACTTAGAAGCTGCTGCATTTCCCATCCTAGGCTTATACTCGAGTAAATAGGTTTTTCCAGTTTTCTTAGGTAAAATTAGATACCTCGGCTTATACTCAAGTATATACGGTATTTATATTTCCTATGGTTCAAAATGATGGTATGGTTCAAACTGATATATATGAACTGTATGTACTATAATAATCTGTCAGGTTTTTCCTCTTATGAGGGCAGCAGAATAAATTATAAAACACAATGAACTGTATTATTAGTTACAGTAGTGCACCATCAGTGTAATATTTCATTACTAATTTAAAAGGAGACTACATTTCCCATGATGCACTCTGAATTCCAGGATCCTGCTAGCTCTTGCTGTCTCATTGAATGTTTGAGTGCATATTACTTAACCAAACTGGTCTTTTTTGTAAAGACTACAAACCCCACAATGCATTACATGAGGGCAGCAGTGGCAGTTATCTGCAGGCCTACAGTTACTTAAGGTAAAGGTCCCCATACACGCTTTTTTAACTACACGCTCCCCAGATCGAATCCCCGGATCTGGGGAGCGTGTAGTTAAAAAAAATAATAATTTGATCGTTTGGAATTATATTGGAGGGTTGACTAATGCAGAGATAAGCCTGAAAAGTAGGTTTTCTATAGCTTTAGAAGGAATTTGTTTTCTAGCCACCATTCATTACTGACCCTGGCAGGCAAATAGGAATTTCAATTCAGCTTAGTAACAGGCAGATTAGAAATGCAAATAATAAAATAAAATAAAAAATATGCAGAAATTAAATTGCATTTTGTCAGAATTTCAATGTCTGCAATAGGCTAAATGGCACTCTAAGGTGAATATCACCTTAAAGGGGTGCTTCACCTTTATGTTAACTTTAAGTAAGTTTTAGAATGGCTAATTTTAAGAAACTTTTCATTTGGTCTTCATTTTTTCTTTTTTAAAGTTTATGAATTATTTGCTTTCTTCTCCTGGCTCTTTCCAGCTTTCAAATAGGGGTCACTGACCCCAACTTCGAAAAAAACCAAATGCTCTAGAAGGATACAATTGTAATTTCATTGCTACTTTTATTACTCATTTTTATATGAAAGCCCTTTCCTATTTGTATTCCAGACCCTCATTTAAATCAGTGCCTGGTTGCTAAGGTACTTTGGACCCTAGCATCCAAATAGCTGCAGAAATTTCAAACTGGCCAGCTGCTGAATATAAAGCTAAATAACTCAAAAAACGCAAATAATAAAAAATGAAAGCCAAATGCATATTGTCTCAGAATAGTACTCTCTATATTAAGCTAAAAGTTAATATAAAGGTGAACAACCCCTTTAATGAATTGAACATATTCTTCTGCATTACTGTTAATGCACAAATCTTTTCTTGCAGACTTTAACGGAGGACGCCAAGGAGCCCAATAGAAAACCTTTGTCATCGTTGGACTTCCTGGATAACAACAACACAGCACAGGAGAGCAACAGTATTTCATTCTTTTCTTATTTGAGTTCCAGCTGGTACAAGGAGTGAGCCAATTTCATATTGCTGAGCCATGCATCTCATCCACCTGATGCACTGAGATCATCCTCCTCATCATCACCTGCTCATACCACCTGCTCCAGCATCACCAACATCCTGATCGTCCATCAGTCCTGCATTGAGGAAAAACAACTTAAGATTGATGTGTGTTAGTGGGAGAATAAATAGAGATAGGCATAAAATTAGTTTTGCTAAGGTAAAATAGTAAAGTAGTATTATTAAATAAGGTAATTAGTAAAAATAGAGATACAAGCATAACTAGGCATAGGAAAGGGTATACGTAATCTAATTATATAATGTTATTATTATACATATAGTAATAATATGGGAAATTAAATACAGTAATTCAGGTAAAAGGGTATAAGTTAAAGGGGTATTGGTAATAAGTACAAATAGAGATAAAAACGTAGGTGTAGTAATATGGGAAAGGTATATAGATAATATAATTAGATAAGATTCATATAGACAATTAGAGATAGAAACATAACTAGACATAGGAAAGGGTATAGGTAACACTAATTATATAATGTTATTAGTACAAACAAATCTAGTAATAATATGGGAAATTAGGTAAAAAGTAATTTAGGTAAAATTGGGTGGGGAATAAGTAATAGAAATGGGGGGAAGGTGTAAAAGTAAAATAATTCTATAAAAAGATATAGTGATAGAAACATAGGTATAGCAATAAAGGGGAAGGTGTTTAGGAAATATAATTATATAAGGTTAATTAGTATTAATGAAGATATACCAAACCATAGGCATAAGAAAAAACTCATAAATAATATAATTAAATATTTTTGTTAGTACAAATATAGATAGATATAGCCATTTTAAATAAGGGAAGGGGCATAGGTAATATAATTATATATGGTTAGATTGATTAGTATAAATAGAGCTAAAAACATAATTAGGCATAGAGTTAGGATATTAGGGTAGGTAGGGAAACCTATGCTGCTAGAGGGAATGCTGTGTGATTCAGTGAGTGAAAGGAAACTCAGAGCCGCCATCAGAAACACCAGATAGTGAAGCGCCTCATAGGCAGCTCCCCCCCACACTGTGCAGCCATTACATTGCTGCTTTTATCCATCACATTAGATCAAATTAAAGCTGGGAGGGACAGAGATCTTAATCCCTTAAAAAAGGGGCCATATCATCTTTAAGTAAAAGAGATAAAAAAGTATCATCTGGCCCTTACTGGTAGGTCAATTGGACCTTTGTAATTAGAACCCCCTCTGCCCCTTCTCATGACGGCTCTGAGGAGATATGAAAGGTGTGTGAATGGGCAGTAACAAGGGGTGAAGCCTTGACGTGGCGTTACTGCTCACATGTCTAACCATGTGCCAATTCACCCTATTGAGTGACTGTTTGTGCTGTATGTTTGAATTGTACACATTTTTATTGAGCATATAAAATTACTCATTATTCCAAATTAGCAGTTATTCTGTTACCTCCACATACCTTAATTTTTTGGTTTTATTGATTCTGACATATGAGTAGGTGTGCTTTTAAAAGCACTCTCATTTGTAAAACGTTTGCACTGCTATGAAGTCATACAGTGTTTCTTAATGCTCCCAGGTCCTTGGTCAGAATGGTAGGTGGGCCTGTAAAGAAGCATTGGGTGGTAAAACAAATAACAGATAACATCCTTAAAAATATGGTTTCTACTGCTTGGTAGCTCTCGGATAATAATAAATGGGGTGAATCTCACTGGTCAAATGGTTATGCCAATGATTATCACTTAAACAGGCAAATTGACGCTTTGAACACCTTTGAAAATCCCTATGTACATGTTTTGTCCTTTGCTACAGTATAAAGTATATGCAATAATGTAATCTTATCGATTGCATTTGGTGGTACCCTGTGGAAAGCCAAAATCTGATTGGTCAAAAAGAATAGCAGGTTGTGGGTGGGGGAGTTTTTGAACTAAAGACATTTAACCTTCTCCCAGATGAGGGGTAGGATGCTGAAAGGGTTTTTATTCATACTGTGTCAAAACGAATAATATATGGCAATATGAAATGACACATGTAACATGGCTTAGTATATATATATACAGGGCCACTCAATATAGGGGCCTGGCTTTTTCAACTAAAAATACACGTGCATGGGAGGATGGACCCTGAGAAGGTTTCTTGCATTAGGTCATACTGTGTCCCAACCCAAGAATAAACAGCAACTTTCTTCTTTATATATAAGATACAAAACGCATCAATTACTTAAAACTTAATCTATTTTGTCCTACTTCATCTAAACATAATTGTATTATACAGTCATTTCCAAGGGGAGCAATAGATTCATGAAATCATGAGTTCAAATCCCGAATGGGATAAATTCGGATTGGATACGAAAATTTCTGAAAATTGCAGATAATATCGTATTGGCGATCCGAAAGTCACAAAATTTTTGTATGGAACGATTGTAAACAGCGGGAAAACCTTTCTGATTGTTTCATGCAAGTGTACGAAAAAGTAGTGCAAGCGTACGAAAAAGTTGCGCGGGCGCTGGAAAAATCAAGCAAGCGACGAAAAATTTGGCAAAAATCAGCTCGGCACGTTCGTGTCTTAGTAAATCTGCCCCTAAGTGTTGGATTCATTGCAATTTAATAGGCTAGATCCATTAAAATAGCACATAGCTAGATCAGTGTAAAAGCTGTCATCCACGGCCCCTTCTGATATGCTTTCTGAATGTAGATTTTCCACAGAACTATAGGATATTTAAGGGTGTTCAAAAACAGGTGCCCAACTTTTCTCTCACTTAAACGTTAAAGAAAAGCCTGATAATTTTTACTTGGTTATTTGTATGAATATACTGACATCTTGTGCCCAGTCTTGCATACTACACTTACATTATCTAAGCCAGTGCTGTCCAACTTCTGTTGTACCGAGGGCCGGAATTTTTCCGACCTACGTGGTGGAGGGCCGATAATGGAAGCCAGTTTTGACCACTCCCCTTTTTGAGACCGCACCCACTTGAAAACACACCCATGTTATCACATGACCATACCCACATTAATGGTTGTTGTACAGCAAAAACCTGCCATACTCTGCCTGCCCTACCCTGCCTGTGTGTGCCATACTCTGCCTTCCCTACCCTGCCTGTGTGTGCCATACTCTGCCTGCCCTACCCTGTCTGTGTGTGCCATACTTTCACTGTGTGTGCCATTCTTGGCTGGTTTGTGCCATACTTGGCCTGTGTGTGCCATACTCTGCCTGCCCTACCCTGCCTGTGTGTGCCATACTCTGCCTTCCCCACCCTGCCTGCGTGTGCCATACTTTCACTGTGTTTGCCATTCTTGGCTAGTTTGTGCCATACTTGGCCTGTGTGTGCCATACTCTGCCTTCCCTACCCTGCCTGTCTGTACACACTACAAAAAGAACATATACTGAGGTGGTACTTCAATTAAAAAGTTTTTTAATATATAGTTATTGTGCAGACTGTAGGAGCAGTGCCAGCATTGTGTCACTGTAGGCTGCCTGTGTGTGCCATACACACAGGCATCATAGGGCAAGCAGAGTATGGCACACACAGGCAGCCTACAGTGACACAATGCTGGCACTGCTCCTACAGTCTGCACAATAACTATATATTAAAAAACTTTTTAATTGAAGTACCACCTCAGTATATGTTCTTTTTGTAGTGTGTAGGGATTATATGTGGGTTTCTACTCCTCCTGAGGTGTGAACAGGGGAACAATGTGGGTGATTACAGCCTGGGCCTGAGGTGTGAACACTGCAGGGGGTGAACAATGTAGAGATTAAAAGGTGTGAACAACACAGGGGATTACATATTTAAACAATACAGCCTGATTACAGCCTGAATCTGAGGTGAGAACCATGCAGGGGGGGCAGTTAATCACAGTACTGATACCATTTAAAGCTTACACAAGAGTAAGCCATCAAAGCAGCCAGACAGGTGGGGGGCCACACAGAGGGGGGTCGCGGGCCGCATGCGGCCCGCGGGCCGCCAGTTGGACAGCACTGATCTAAGCTATTTTGTGAGGTTTTTCTTTATTGCAGTTTTAGTACAGGTATATATATATATCTATCTTTTATCCAGAATGCTTGGAAAAACAGAGTAAAGTTATTTTGAGATGATATAGTAAGCCAAGTAAAAAAAAAAATAGACATTTTCTCTCCCAATACATTTTATTATAAAGGACCAAACCTTTTGCGTTGTGTGGGAGTTGCAATGGTCTGTCTTCATATAGATGTAGTGCAGCAGATTAATGTTGTTTAAGATAATGCGAAAGATTAGGGACCCCCGTAGGTTGCACTTATTGTATTTGATTTAAATGCAATCACTAGGGCCCATAAACTTGCATATATTAAACATTTTCCTGTTTTTTTAAGCCCATATTAAAAATCCCAAGAACAAATAAAATGAATGCACATTAAGGGGCCTATTTATTAAAGTACAGCGTTTTTGCAACCTTTACGTATGTTTGTGCGTCAAAATCGTATTGTTGTGCCGAGTAGGAAAGTTTCGGATTCATTCAAGCATTGGTATCATGACTTTCCTTGAGCCAGGTTGGAGCTGCAGAGTGCCAGTGAGTCCTATGGGAGGTTTCCAATAGGAAAGGTTTTCCGCCGTTTACGATCGTTCGAATACAAACATTTTGTGACTTTCAGATCACCAATACGATATTATCGTGACTAATACGATTTTTCATAAGCATTTTCGTGATATTTGCGATCATCAGAAATTATCGTATCTAATCCAAATTTTACCCAATTCGGGATTCGAACTCTTACTTTGATGGATCAGCCCCTAAATGTGTTACCTTTTTGGCAAGAAACTACATAAAACAATACACAAAATGTACAAGTCCTTTATGAAAGCTAATTTGCAGAGACAGTATGTTTTAAAAATAAAAGTGAGCAGGTTCTCTTTAAATACCCTATGCTGTCCAACTGGCGGCCCGCGACCCCCCTCTGTGTGGCCCCCCACCTGTCTGGCTGCTTTGATGGCTTACTCTTGTGTAAGCTTTCAATGGTATCAGTACTGTGATTAACTGCCCCCCCTGCATGGTTCTCACCTCAGATTCAGGCTGTAATCAGGCTGTATTGTTTAAATATGTAATCCTCTGTGTTGTTCACACCTTTTAATCCCTGCATTGTTCACCCCCTGCAGTGTTCACACCTCAGGCTCAGGCTGTAATCACCCCCATTGTTCCCCTGTTCACACCTCAGGAGCAGTAGAAACCCACAAATAATCCCTGCACTCTACAAAAAGAACATATACTGAGGTGGTACTGCAATTAAAAAGTTTTTTAATATATAGTTATTGTGCAAACTGTAGGAGCAGTGCCAGCATTGTGTCACTGTAGGCTGCCTGTGTGTGCCATACACACACAGGCAGGGTAGGGCAAGCAGAGTATGGCACACACAGGCAGCATAGGGCAGGCAGAGTATGGCACACACAGGCCAAGTATGGCACAAACCAGCCAAGAATGGCAAACACAGTGAAAGTATGGCACACGCAGGCAGGGTAGGGAAGGCAGAGTATGGCACACACAGGCAGGGTAGGGCAGGCAGAGTATGGCACACACAGGCCAAGTATGGCACAAACCAGCCAAGAATGGCACACACAGTGAAAGTATGGCACACACAGGCAGCATAGGGCAGGCAGAGTATGGCACACACAGGCCAAGTATGGCACAAACCAGCCAAGAATGGCAAACACAGTGAAAGTATGGCACACGCAGGCAGGTTAGGGAAGGCAGAGTATGGCACACACAGGCAGGGTAGGGAAGGCAGAGTATGGCACACACAGGCAGGTTAGGGAAGGCAGAGTATGGCACACACAGGCAGGGTAGGGAAGGCAGAGTATGGCACACACAGGCAGGGTAGGGCAGGCAGAGTATGGCAGGTTTTTGCTGTACTACAACCATTAATATGGGTATGGTCATGTGATAACATGGGTGTGGTTTCAAGTGGGTGTGGTTTCAAAAAGGGGAGTGGTCAAAACTGGCTTCCATTATCGGCCCTCCACCACGTAGGTCAGAAAAATTCTGGCCCTCGGTACAACAGAAGTTGGACAGCACTGCCCTATATTATTTTATAAATGACTCAAGGTTATATAGGAGGTCAACAAACCCCCCTGATTTTGTTTTATTGATAAAATAATAAATGTAAAAGTTTTAATTGTGGTGATTACAAATGGCTAACAGGCTAGTGTCACGACTTTGCGCAACTTTCGTAAAGACGCCGAAAAACTCGCGTTTTTACGCAAAAATCGTAAAGACGCCGAAAAAATCGCAAAAAATACGAAAAAGTCGCAAAATGTTCGTTTCCAATCGGAATTTTTCCAATTCGGATTCGAAATCGTGTCTTAGTAAATCAGCCCCTAGGGGCAGAATATGTTTAAACATGTAGTTGTGCTCTCCCAGGGGAGCAGGGGGTTAAATATTCTTATTTGACTTTATAAAGTACTCACTTTATTTTAATGAAAATATATTGTCTTACTCTGCATCCTTTTAATGTCAGAGTAGGAAAGGAAAGTGCATTATGATCTTAGTATGCGGACAAAATTGCCACCCCACTGTTGTATTAATGGAATAAAGTATTGAATCAAGTGTATGTGTGCAGCATATTCAATTCACTTTCTAAAACCTGTCTGATTAGAAATAACAGCAATCCAAAAAGTAGTTCTATGCACCAATTAGCCAAAGTATGTTCAAAAAAACACAAGCCGATATTAGTAAAGTAGATAGATACAGGGACGGACTGGGGGGTGCAGGGCCAACCGGGGCTTCTGCCTCAAAGGCCCCTGCACCCCCCAATGGCCCCCGCCGCCATCAACCCGCCTATGACCTTACATCTGTTGCGTGTACTTTAATTTTTTCGGTAACAAAGCAATCCTATTTTTCAATATTTTTTATTTTTATATTATTTTGTAGATTTTTTTAAAGACCTCTTATCCAGAAAATCCTAGACCCCCAAATACTCTGGATAATAGATCCCATACCTGCACTACATACAGAAATCAGGGCTATCACCTTCAGACTGTTTACATTATAAAAATTCTGTAGTTGAACTGGCAGTCCCATAATACAGTAATAATTTGGTTGTATAAAGTATCACTCAAAATCATTTTTTTACAGAGGCACTGTAACCTTTTATGGAATTAGGGGATAAAACTATGGGATATATTGTAATTTGGCTTGTCATGATGAAATCTGGCTTGTTATCAATTAAAATAAATCAAGTTACTTATTGACTACTGTTTGATGAATGACCTTCAATAAACTGCATAATGTTCTTACCTGACAGTTGGCAAAACTGAAGCATCACCTTCATTGGTATAACATGTAAATTTGCATTGTATCACTTTTTAACATGTTTAAATACATTGTTAACACATTTGTGCAAATGCTTTATAAATTATGATACTAGCTTAGCCTCACTGGAAAGTTCAATTTTTCTTCCCATATTTCAATTTTTATGAACACCTGGTAAAATTTTTCTTTCCTACATGTTTTAGAAAATTATTTGATGCTAGGTTTCGCTCTTGTTAGAGTTTAGTACAGATTATCTGATTTGTACAAGTGCATTCAAATCAATGTGTTCATTTCGAAACTGTGACCAAACTCTACCCCTCCTATTTGTTTACAAAACAAAATTCATAATGATGGGCTTTTTACATATAGGCCATAGTAACATGGATTATTCCCCTGCCCAAGTGCATAAGGGTTTGTCTTTTACCATAGAAGAAGCTGTATCTTGAAGTTGCTATTTTATAACCCTGAGGATAATGGTTGCATAGAAGTATTATTAGCACATTCATTTATAAAGCACCAACATATTTTGCAACACTTTACACAGGGGTGCATAATGATTCATAATTTGTTCATAATTAATGACTTATTAAACTTTGCATGCCTTAACCCTTGTCTGGACTTTGACCTTGGACTTCCTTCACCCCTTGTTACCATGCCACGAAATTTCCTCCCATCCCAATACAATGACTGTGGTTGTTTTAATCCACTGCTTCAGGACACTCTGCGAGGGGTCCCTGTCATAACTATTACCTTATTTTGTGTTATTACCTTAAATTTGACTATTTGTAAGTAGTATTTAAAATATAAGTAATCTTTTCTCAGATTCAGTTTAGTGAAATAACTGCATCTCCTAAATCAATTACACATATGCCCATAGATTTAATTAAGTATTCAGTTGAAAATCCATGAGTTATATTTTTATGATCATATTTAATCTGGCCCATTTTGAATGAAAAGTTCAATTTGACATGTTATTTGCTTCCCAGGCGAATATAGGAAGGCTGCTGAATTGACATTGCTTTTTGTGGGAGTTAATTGTGGGGAAGAAGTAATTACTGGTCCTTGATCTAACCTTCATTCTTATATAATTATTGTTTTGACTGTCTTTTCCTCTGCAGACATTGCACATGGAATTCTGCTCTAATATATATATTGTACAGGTATAGGATCTATTATCCAAAAAGCTTGGGACCTGGGGTTTTCTGGATAAAGGATCTTTCTATTATTTGGATCTCCATCCCTTAAGTTTACTAGATATAATAATATTAGAATTATTTGTTTATAATGGAGTCTATGGGAGATGGCCTTCCTGTAATTTGGAGCTTTCTGGATAATGGGTTTCCAGATATCATCCCGTACCTGTATATATTTTTTAGAGTGATCATTGGTATCCAGGGTTTAATTTGTTTACATGGTGGGACATGCTGAGCACTTGTTCAGAATTAAGGGGTGTTCCACTGTGCTCGGTATGCTTTTGATAGGCACAGCAGAAACAGTGATTTAGCTCTAAAACTTAAGAAAGTGTGAAAGCATTGCATAGTAAATTTTCAATAGGTGCATAAGAATACAGTATGACATATTTAAGAATAGGTTAAACAAATGTGAGATTTGGCTCATAATGAGCTTTACGGAGACTTCAAATAGTGACCTAGAGGCTTTTCCATGTTCCTCCAAAAACCCGCAGGCAGGTTAACTAGTCCTTAATAAAATTGCCCTAGTGTGTGTAATTTTAATGAGAAATAAAGCACTGCATAACATTTTGGTGCTTTATAAAAAAAAGGGAAAGAAAAAAACGTCCAGTAATTGTAAGTTCTCTGTTTCTCTTTTTTTTGGTTGACAGCACAAGCATAGAAGACATAGGCATAGGTGAGCTGAAAAACTTAAATAAATGTAGAAATAGATGTTTTAGAAACTGTCCACATCTCAAAAATGTATTTTGGATAAAGTGTTACATTTCTCCTAACAAATAAAGCTGGCCATACTCTTAGCCCCATATGTAATTAAAGGCACTACATTTGCCAGGAGCAGTAACACATAGCAACCAATAAGTTTGCTTTTAGAACAGGTGACTAGTTAATTCTACCTGCCGATTGATTGCTATGGGTTAGTGCTCCTGGGCAAACTTAGTGCCTTATATTATGCTCCATTAAAGTGGGGATATTGTGTAAAAGACAAGAATGTACTATTTCATTTTACTCTTTCAAATATAGAAGGACTTTGCCTAAAAAAGCTGTGTTTGGGGCTGATTGATTGAAAATTTCCCCCAAATCCATCCATGTGTTCATCTTACTGCTAACTCCTTTTCCAGTCTGTGCATTGGAGCCGGCAGCACTTAGCACAATGCATTTTAGGTTAGGAGCCAATTGGAATCTGGGCTGACCTGACTGGGACTGAAGTCTGTCTTTGCTTGGATTACTGTAGGGCTGTGATTGGATATCTACCCTCTACTGCGCTTCTGATTAATACATGCCCATGCCTCATATGAAATACAGACAGGGGCCGTAGCAGATCTATGGGGAGCTCCAACAAAGGGGACATTTTAAAGGTAACAATGTTATAACAATGTTAATGTAATAAAAAGTTGGTTTAAAGCAGATACTAGAGATTCCTAAGAATATTATTAAACCTAATAGCCAGGGATTGCCTCAGGGATATCTCTCTATGCGCATATTCAGTGTAACAATTTTAACAACAAAACCTTTTGAATTGTTGATGTCTCAAGTGTGCCTCAAGGGTCTGTTTTAGGGCCTTTTCTCTATTTATTCTTCTTTTTTTCTCTCGATGACCTAATCGATGACCTATTTCCCTGCACTGATCTCATCCCTGCTATTCAGGCTAATACCTCACTGCTATCAATGGCTGATTGCCACCTGAAACTTTAAGGACAAAGGAAGGGACGCTAACTGGGGGGTGCCAATGTGTTGGGCACCCCCAGTGAATATCATTGCTAACTTAGATCGGCCAGGGTGTTATTGCACCACACTGCAACCAATACCCCAGAGATTCTCTTCAGATGTCCAAGACACACATGTGCAGTAAAGATCAGACATAAACTTTAAAATCCCAAATTTTACTCTACTGTGCATGCATGATGTCTGAATAGGGCTTTTGCCAAATACTGGTGCAATTGCTGTAATCCTAATGCGATGGTTGCAATTAAGTTTGGTGCAACTCTTCCTGGAGATCAAAGACATTTTTGGGTTATAGGTCAGCACAAATAATCAGTAGTATACGGCTGCAGATTCCAGGTGTCTGTGAACCACCCCAACAGTATATCATAAGATCAAAAAGCAAAAATGAATCAAGCTGCTCCAGGCAGCATTTGAAAACTGCAGTGAATTTTAATGGCAGTGTCAGCACACTACATGTTTCGGGCAAAGCCCTTTCTCAAGTTGAGGGCTCTGCCCGAAACATGTAGTGTGCTGACACTTCCTGGAGATCCCAACAGTGCTGGAATTCTGAGAAAAAATGCTACATTATGGAGAAAATATAATAATACAAATATTTTAGATAACTTTCAGGTCTTGTAGCATGAAGCACAATGCTATACTTGACTTCCATGTACTGATGAACTACTGAGTCTAAGTAGAACTGTATTGGGTATTCACTGAGGCCCTTTTGGGGCTACAGTATCCTGCAGCTACAGCAATACAGACTGGCCATTCTCTGGTCAGAGCTGGAACAAAAAAAGGCCATTAAGAGTTGGAACTGTAACTTCTCCTTAGGTAGTATTTTTATGAAGTGAAGTGAATGCGAAGACATTTATGGAGTACTAGGAGTTTAACTAGTAAACCAAAAAGCTGCAGCCTCTTTAAAAGGGAGTTCAAATAAAACTTGACCAACATATGTTGCTGACCATTTTTATCCATCTCATCTTGAAACTGTTACTTCACCCTAGGTTACTTTTAAAGTAAAAACATATATTTATGGTGTACTAGGAGTTTTTTAAATTTTTACCTATTTTCTCTTTCTCTCTTGCTAAAGTCATACTTTGTATTTTTAGATAAAAGGAGTATCCTATCCAAAACCTCATTCCAAATCCTTCAATGTCAATGCATTCTGCTTCTCGCTCTTCATTGCAAATTGCATTACTTTTTAGTACTTCACTTCTCTTTGAGTGATGTTTCTTCTTCAGTGCGTTTGTAGCAGCACCTTGTATATTGTGTGTTATCTGATGTTGAAGTACCCTAAAATCAGCCCATCACTGTATTATCATGTCATTCCATGCAGAATGTGTTACTACCTGGAAAATGCAAGAAAATAAAAAAATGTTTTATTCTGCAAAATCACTTAGCGCCAAAATTAGTTATAATGAGTATACAACAAAGTATAAACAGGAAACCCTCGTTACTAATAAACTGTAAAGATCAACAAAACAAAATATTAG
The DNA here is from genome assembly GCF_000004195.4 of Xenopus tropicalis. Taxonomy (NCBI): domain Eukaryota; kingdom Metazoa; phylum Chordata; class Amphibia; order Anura; family Pipidae; genus Xenopus; species Xenopus tropicalis. Next base: position 74,357,150 of record NC_030677.2, on the reverse strand, counting down.
GCATACAGTACTGTAATGAAAATTACAAGAAAAATAAACCTTCCTAAAAAAACATTATTAGCTAATGTATACTCATAACTGTATAATTATATGAATGCAAAAACAATCAATATACATAGATATATGTACACATTCAAGTATATAAATACGTTTGCACGTAAATACATAAATGTATGCATACAATCCAAACTACCTACAAAGTTAAATATAGACTGAAATATTCTTATGTTTCTTGAAAGCAAGAAACTTGTTAACTATAAACTATTGATTAATAAATAATTTGTTCAAGACCTTTGAGCCTTCAGAAACATTAGCATCTTATTCTAGCATAACTGCATATAAGAAAAAATAAACTTTGTGCGCTATATGCATTACATTATTTTTAACACATATTCCATTATCAAATAGTTACCCCAGGTTTGTGAAATATTCTAAGAGCTCTAAAATGTACTGTATATATATATGTGTATTTCTATATATATCTGTCATAGTAGCTGAGGCTAAACAGCATTTAGATGCAGAATAAACTTTTTTATGCACCTGTTTAGGCTGATTTTCGGCCTGCAGATAAACACAGGCCAGGGATTAGACTCTTTGCTTGAATCTGTCTAACCCTGTGACTGCACACGCTCAGGATGTAGTGTTTATCCACAGGTTGAGAATCAAAAGTGTTGCATAGGCTTTAATGTAAATTTTAACTAGTTACTAAACTAATTACTAAACAGCAGTGTATTATACTGTATATGGTGAGGTGATCTCTTATGTCAACTGACAAGCTCAAAGCATGTATTTTGAAATAGCAGCAACTGGAGAAATACCAGGGGAAAACCTCAGAAAGCTCAGAAGCTCAGATCTTCTCTGCTAAAGAGCTGTGATGGCCTTGGGCTAGTACAAAAACCTAAGCTATAGAGTGTAGCAGATATACACTAATTAATTGTTGAGCTTTATTTCTTCTTTAAGAAAAACTTGTAAACAAAGGGGCAAATTGTTAATTTATTTTATTCAACCCCTCTCCATGCCACTACCATGCACACCTGCACTTGTCAGACCCTTGGAATGTGCATGTGTAGCTCACTACAACCTTTGTGCAGAGAGAAAACGACAAAAGTTTCAAAATAGGGTACGTGAAATTCTGTTGCTACATTTGGTTATTTATTAACTTATAAGTTAATTATTTTTTGAAACACAAGCATTGAGCACAAAACTACAAGTCATACATTCTCAGCATCTTCATTAATCCCATCATTAATCATTAAAATAAGATCTAGTATTTTGGAAATTGAAATGTTATTAAAAGTAAGTTTTATTATACAGAGTAACATATCCTATAGAGCAAAAAGGAGGATATTGGGCAGTTTGGCTACAGCACAGGCCAAACACCCCAAAGAATGGCCTTGTTTGCAACAATGGTAGCATGGTAGCAAGACCGGCCGGGTTGCTAAAAGAAAGACTTAAATTGTTGGTTATTATTAATGTTATTAAAAATTATCAGGAGATGGAGCACCATTTACGGGGTTAATGCTAACGCACCTGGTTTGTAATGGGGTTCTGATAAATTAGGCAAAAGCTGGTTGGGGGTCTTGGCAAGTAAAGGGGCAAACAAAAGACTGGCTATAATGGGTCACATGTATATGGTTAGTGGGGTATAAATGGCAAGCTCACGGGGGGCGTGGCGCTGAACCTGCACAGACGCATGGTGTGAGTGCTCCGCACCCAAAGTCTCCAAGTTATAAATATCCAACACCAGTGACGCTATGACTAAACAGAAAAAAGCAAAGCCGAAGCCTAATACTGAAGGGAATGCTCCCCAAGGTAATATCGGCACCTTTTTCCGTTCTAAAGACGAAAGCAACAGCAACCCCTCGGATACGCGGCAGCCATCTTGGACCAGCGGGCTAGACGAAGAGGCGGCCAGAGAGGGTGACACGCAAACCCCTGGCTCCCCAATAAGATCCACACAGTCACAAAACTCACCCAAAGAAAGGATCGTGGTCCAGGCTCAGATACATGGCAGACCGCAGACTGAAATGGATCCCACGGCCTCCGGAGGTGAGTCCCCAGCATGGAGCGCGGGCGGGGGCATGGAATGGGGCACAGAAGTAGACCCGATAGAGGCAAACACCCCAAACGAGACCGACCCACGCCAAACACATAGAGACCCCCAAGGGACTAATGCAGACAAGCCAAACAAAAAGTATACGGCACCACGGGGGACTCTAACCGCGCACCCCAGGACTCACCAGGAGGCCCATATGAGACCACTTGAAGAGTCGGAGTATACACCACAATACGCTCCCAGACAGCCTAACCCAACGGTGGATGACGCACTCATTACCCGCACGCTCGCAATGGAATTACAAGCCATCAGAGAATCGCTGACCGGTCTACCTACAAAAATGGACCTAACTAAATTGGTCGGCAAACTAGAACAAACCCTTCGGTCAGAAATCTGCGACCTAAATAAAAACATCCAACAGATGGGCACAAGAGTAACAGTGCTAGGAGGCAACTACACATCCCAAACAGATCGCATTGACTCCTTACAAAGAACAGTGGAGTCACAAGCTACACAAATTTTTCATCTACAACAGCACCTGGATGACCAGGAAAATAGAAACCGGCGAAACAATATCCGCATCAAAGGTCTCCCAGAATCCATTAGTACAGAGGATCTGCGCTCCACGGTAATGGGGATTTTTAACCAACTGCTGGAAAGACCCCCAACCACACACATAGAGATAGACAGAATACACAGAGAACTGCGCCCACCGCGCCCGGACGCAACTCAACCCAGGGATGTCATATGCAGAGTACATTTCTACATGGAAAAAGAACAGATAATGACCAAAGCTAACCAAACTAAAGAATGCGACTTTGACGGCGCAAAACTGAGGTTCTTCCCTGACATATCCAGAGCAACACTGGCGCAGAGAAGAGCACTACGTCCTTTACTACATGTTTTGCAAACGAAAGGAATCAAGTACAAATGGGGCTTTCCATTTGCCCTCACAGCATTCTACAAAGGCAAACTAGTGACATTAAAAGTACCAACAGATCTGGAAGGATTTCTGAAACGCTTATCCCTTCCGACCATAACATTACCTACATGGAAAGGACCAGACACATGGAGAATCCCTGGCCCGAACCAACCACCTAGACAACAACTGGGATAAAGTTAACCCCACCACCAAGCAAACATAATATTATTTAGTTCCACTTTGGAACTGTGAGTCATACAAGACACTACCTTACAAGTGTCATAACTCCTGCCACACTGCTCCTGCCATACTACCTACCATAAGGCTACAGGGTAAAAACGCTCTAAACTAAAAGACAATAGAACCCCAAGGTAGGAAAGAAAGGCACTACTTTAACTACAACAGTAAAGACACTCTTATATCCAAATATACACCTGGCTGAAGGCAAATATAGATAAGGTATAAGCATCCGAGGCTCCACACCAAATCAAACCCCCACCTGGTGCTGCTATTCCAATATAGTAGTAATTGGAGACAATAAAACTAGAGTTACCAATCAATGATACAGTATCTAGGGTCCACTGAAGACCACCAACCCCCACATAGGAAACACAAACTTTGTTTTCATTAGTATTGTTCATAGTTTCCCCCTTTACCCAGTTCTTTCTGTAAACCCCCAACCCCATAACCAGAACAGCGCAAGAAATATCCCTAAAGGACCGTCTCGGATGATTTCGGCACCCTGCAATAGAAAATTATTTGATCCACACCTAGATTATGGCTGAGTTACGTGTCTCAGCCTTAAATTGCAGGGGACTGAACACACCCGAGAAACGATCCCAAATCCTATACGAAATGCATAAGGCAAAGACTGATATTCTCCTACTCCAGGAGACACACTTTAAAGAAGGGCACAGGCCAAACGTTACAAACAAATACTATACAACTTGGTTTTATAGCGATAACCCAGAAGCCAAATCTAAGGGCACAGCTATTGCTATCCATAAAAAATGCCACTTCATACTCAAGGACGTACGCAAAGATGAAAGAGGACGCATCCTGACTACTAAAATAGAGATCCAAAAGACTAAACTTACCATTATCTCGTGCTATGCCCCAAACATAGCACAAACCCAGTTCCTCGAGCAGCTTTTCAATTCCCTGGAGGAGTACATTGAAGGATATGTAATACTAGGAGGGGATTTCAACATGGCCCTACACCCACCCTTAGACACATCAACAGGTAAATCAAGTATCCCCCTAAAGAACCTTAAACAAGCAAAAAACATACTAAATAAACAACAATTAGTAGACCCCTGGAGAATACAACACCCTACAACAAAAGACTACACTTACTATTCCCCCCCTTTTAATCAATACAGCAGACTAGACTACATAATGATCACACACCACATACTAAATTGGATAACCCACACAGAAATAGGCCCCCAAATTAATTCAGACCATAACCCAGTACACATAGATATAAGAATACCGGACCTCCCAAATCATCAGTGGAAATGGCGCCTCAATGAATCATTACTACGAGACGAAATCTGCCTTGCAGAACTTAAACAAACTATTGCAAATTTCAAAACAGACCACCTGGGAGACGTTACCCCCCCCACTGACGAAATGGGAGGCACTGAAATGCACACTGAGAGGCATCCTAATAAAACATGGAGCAAGGTTAAAAAAACTCAAAACCCAGAAAATCAACCAACTAATACAAACAATACACAACCTTGAATTATCTCACAAAACCACATTAACCAATGAGACATACGGAAATCTACAAAAGGCTAGACTAGAACTACGAGACTTAATGCAGACACAATTCCAAAAACACACAGAAAGATTCAAAGGGAAACTATACGAATGGGGAAATAAATGCGGAAAAATGCTGGCCAGAATGATTAAACAAAAACAGAATGCAACCTACATACACAATATCCAAACTGCCACAGGACAAAATACCCACTTAACCAACAAAATTGCAGATACCTTCAAACAGTATTACTATAACCTCTACAACCTTAAACCAAATAACATACAAAATTCGCAAGAATCCATGCGAGACTACATCCAAGATACCCCGCTGCCCAGGATCACAAACCCCCTAACCAAACAAACCCTAAACCAACCCTTCTCATCAGAGGAACTCACACAGGCAATAAAAACCACCCCAACTGGCAAGTGCCCAGGCCCAGACGGGTACTCCATTGGATTATATAAAACACTAGGAGAAGACCTTTTAACAGAGATGCTGACAGCATTCAATTCTCTCTCAACAGAAAACCCACCATCCCAATCCTTTTTAGAGGCCACTATAACAGTAATATTGAAACCTGGAAAAGACCCAACAAATTGCGCCAGCTACAGGCCAATCTCATTATTAAATATCGATACCAAATTATACGCCAAGATAATAGCCAACAGACTAAAACCCTTACTATCTACAATCATACATACAGACCAAGTTGGCTTTGTCCCAGGGAGGGAAGCCAGAGATAACACACTCAAAACATTTACAATCTTACACCACGTAAAGAAAACAAAAATACCAATTCTGCTTCTTTCCATTGATGCGGAAAAAGCGTTTGACCGAGTAAACTGGGAATTTCTGAGAGAAACACTCCTCCAGTTAAACCTCAGAGAAAATATAATAACCAAAATAATGGCATTATATAGCTCTCCAACCGCTAGAGTCCGCATCAATGGAACCTTATCCGACCCATTTAAGCTATCAAATGGCACTCGCCAAGGATGTCCATTATCCCCTTTACTATACATACTAACTATGGAACACCTACTGACAGCAATCAGAAAGAATGACTTAATTCATGGGGTCAAGATAGGAGAACTCGAAATTAAGGCAGCAGCTTTTGCAGATGACCTGTTATGATATGTAAAATCCCCCTTCTTTTCCACCCCACCACTCCTGAGAGAACTTGAGAGATTTGGAAGCCATAGTAATTTCAAAATTAACACCACTAAATCGGAAGCACTAAATGTCACACTAACAGACGCAGAAGCCCAGAGAATAAAGGACAACTTCCCCTTTATATGGCAACCAAACATACTCAAATACTTAGGAATTCTCATTCCGAAAGATGTCCTCTCAGCCTCCCAAATTAACTACCAAAAATTACTACCTCAAATCAAAAGTGACTTAAAAAACGCAGACCAACCCAGACTCTCATGGTTCAGAAGAATAAACCTAATTAAAATGGTGATATTACCAAAATTCTTGTACCTCTTCCAAACCATTCCCACACCACCTAAACTGAGTTTCTTCCAAACAGTCAATCAACTACTCACTCAATTTGTATGGGGAAACAAACACCCCCATTTAAGAAAACAAATACTATATAAACGGAAAAATAAAGGGGGCACTGGACTACCTGATTTACAAACATATTGGCAATCCGCTGTATGCAATCGAGTGATAGACACCTTCCACCATACACACCAAAAAGATTGGATTCAGATAGAACAGCACTCAATTAGGTCACCCCTTCCAGCCATACCATGGATAAATCCACGAGAGAGACAGCATATTAACACTCTACCAATAATAACAAAACACACACTCCAGACCTGGGATAACTTAATCAAACACTACCCACTCTCCCATAGACACGGACCTATGACACCTTTAATAGGAAACCCTGCCTTTCCCCCAGGACTTCTTAGCAAAGGCTTCCTATCTAAAAGAAAGACGGAAAATCTACCCCTGATACAAGTACGAACCCCCACAGGACTACTCCCATTAGGAAAAATTATACAATCCCAAACACATAGCTTTTCACAAAAATTTGCCCACCACCAATTAACACATTGGTTGCAAACCCATCCGGAGAGAGAAAATCTGCTCGGGGACACAACCCCCTTTGACGACCTATATCTAGCCAAGGATGCTCCGTCACATACAATCTCCCAAACTTATTCCATCCTATTAGACCTAAAATATAAACAACCACCCCACTTCAAACAATACTGGGAAAGAGACTTTAACCAAGCCTTCCCAGAAAAAGAATGGGAAAATTGCTATGCTCTAACACACACAATGATAACAGCCTGTAAAGCACAGGAAACAAACTACAAAATTCTATCCAGATGGTATAAGTGTCCAGCTGCTTTACACACCATGTTCCCTAATGTGACAGATAAATGCTGGCGATGCAATACCCAAAGGGGTGATATGAAACACATATGGTGGGAGTGCCCCAATCTACAACCATTCTGGGCCCTGGTATTTCAAACTATCTCTAAAGTGTTATGTCTTGACCTCCAACCAAATCCAGCCCTTGCATTACTGTCCATACCCCCTACTAACATGCAAATCTCTATCAAACAAAAGGGATTCCTAGCATTCTCATTAACGGCAGCCAGAACAGTTATACCCAGACTCTGGAAAAACACAAGACCCCCAACTATTGGAGACTGGGTGATTGAGCTCAATCATATAATGAGAATGGAAGAGATACTGGCTCATACAACTAAACAACGAGAAAATTTTACTAAAGTATGGACAGCATGGATTCTATATAAAGAATCTCCAGTATACAACCAATTTTTAGCAACCAGTAACCCAATCCAGACCCTGAACTGAACTGCTGGAAAATAAGGCAATCATACAAACAGTGTGTACTGTGACAAGTAATGAAACAATAAAATGCATGTAAAAATACCAGAACATACTCTTGAAACAAACCTAAAGGAATTAACTACCGCTGTACTGCGCTGCCCGGTCTAAACCCCTCACCCCCTTCCCCATTTTTATGTAAGCAAACCAGTTAATGCAACAAGCTTGTACAAATAATATGTAATGTTATGTTTACCGCAATTATGATAACTGTGACAAACAATGGATACCTTTGTTCCCCCTTCCCCAATGTGTTACCCTATATGTGTTATCATTTGGAAAAAAAAAAAGAATAACTAAAGAATATATAAAAAATAAAAATAAAAAATGGCAAGCTCACAGGCATGGGCTCACCTTTCTTTAGGAACATTCTCAAGACGTTCCCACCTACCCACTCCTCTAATGTTTACTTTGTAATGATTGCAATTCATTAATTGTTAAATAAATATAAAAAAAAAGTGTAATTGCTGCAGCTTGGAGGTGTTTCGTTGGTTTAAAACTAATTGTAGAGTTGAAACAAATTTGAGATGCTCCTGGCCTGGCAATAAGGCAGAGTCAAAAGTTTTAAAAATAAGGCAGCTGGAAGAGTTATTATTCTGGCGTGCTTGGTTAATTTGCCTTTATCTTTTGTGATATTTAATAAACAAGCTGCCGCCATTATCTTTCACCCAGCTCTGGTCTCCGAATGTTTTATTATTTCAGGTAAACAATATTTCATCAAGATTACAAGTCCCATGGAAGTCTCTAGTATACAAGTGTATTCTGTATTGAATAGCTCTGTTCTTACTATCCCTTCATACTGTATATTCTGGACTCGCCTAAGGCCACTAAGATGTTAGGGTAGATTTTGCTTAGATTGTTTTAGACATTGAGGCATTATATGGCAGTATTCCATATTATGCTGGTCTTCCAGCAGTAACTAAGAATCTGTGCCATGTTTACTCTTTGCAAGTCCAGTGTTAGGTACAAAAATACCATACAGAAAGTTCTTGTACCTTGTCTATGAAGCACCTAGCATGAATAATTCCATTACACCATCAAACCTGTAATTTAGGAATAAGGCAAGCTGCATAATTTACACTTGATTTAGCCAGATGTAAAGTTCACAGTTTCCTTTGTTCCTCCAACTAAACATATGTAATTGAGAATGTGTAAATGAACAGCCATTCCCACCTATGTTACAAATGGGTGCAAATTTTGGCCCTGTTTTATTGTATGATTTGTGCCTAGACATAACAATGCTAGTATTGTGGAAAACAAATACTGCATTTGGGGGGTTCGTTGTGAATTGTTAATTTTTTGAGCCCCCAATCTAAAAGAATAATTCAGATTAAAGAGCAGAAAGACTTTGTTATGTAATTGTTGTAATCTATGATTAGAAGAAATTCATTTTTGTTGGGCAATACTAACAATAAGAGCTATAACAATGGGAAGTTCATGCGTCCTTAGCTTTGTTTACATTTACTCATTTATTAATCATCTTGATATTTACTAATTATAATGATACATTAATGCAGCATATATGAAGAATTTTAAAAATAGGAGGTGAAGTTACATGTTTATGGTGAGAGGCTATGGCTATTGTTATAATAGCCTAAAAAGGAACAATTTGCTTTAGACTTTTTTAACTTCTAGATACTATTGATATGTGGATCTATTGATTAAGAACCAAAAGCCCAGGGAGGGTCACTGAGGGATTTTTCTTTGCCCTGGTTTTATAATACTTATGTTCAATGCACTGAAATAAGGGAGAATTGTTATCATACTTACCATAATTCTCCTTTCCTGGTCACTCTCCATATCAGCATTACAATCAGTAGGCCCCTCCCACCCCGCCTACAGACCAGACTATCCCTCCCTCTCAAAATCTTTAAATACACCCATAGGTACCCACCTACCTCGTCTAATACCAAGTACCAGACTACAAGTGTGGGAAATGCTGATATGGAGAGTGACCAGGAAAGGAGGATTACGGTAAGTATGATAACAATTCTCCCTTTTCCTGGTCACTCCATATCAGCATTACAATTGGATATACCAAGCCATGCTGAACCCAATGAGGTGGAAACAAAACAGAAATTTGAAGAACTGCAAAAATCAATTTAATGAGGAAAAGACCAGGTGAGAGCCTGACACAAAGGCATGACTACTGGACTCGGACAGGACTAGCTGAAAATGCTTGATAAGGGTCCTGACCAAAGACCCTGAAGCCACCTCACAGATCTGCGCGAAGGTACCTCTGCCCATCCTGCCCAAGAGGTTGACACAGCCCTGGATGAGTGCGGCCTCAGAACCTGTGGAGCTAGCTTGCCTTGGGCTTGATAAGCCTTCTCAATGCAATTGAAATCCATCTGCTAAAGGTGGAAGTGGCAGCTTCCAGACCTTTCCGACACCCTGCAGGGATGGCAAACAACCTGTCCGACCTCCTGAAAGAATTAGAGACCTCCAGAAAGTATTTGAGGCAACGAACTGTGTCAATGTTCTGTAATTCCTCCAAATTCTGGACATCCGCAGAAAAAACGGGTAAGAATATTTCCCTTTTTAGATGAAAAGTGAGACCACCTAAGGCAGGAAGACTTGACCGCCTTAAGCAGAACTCTGTCATGGAGAAAAGAGATATACCCCGGACTTCATGAAAGGGATTGAAAATCTCCCACCCAAAATGCCGATGCTACAGCCACCAGGAATAGAGTCTTTAGAGTGAGAAGCCAGATGGAAAGGGTTTCGAGAGGCTCAAAGGGTGAAAGAGACAGAGCCCTTAAAACTAAAGGGAGACTCCACAGAGGAGGAGACTTGACCTCTGGAGGGTGGACCTTGAGAACTGCTGAGAAGAAACTCTTGACCATGGAGTCTTTGGCTCAGAATCTTCCAGACAAGGCAGACAGCACTGAGACATGAACCTTGAGGGTTCTGTACTGCAATCCTTTGACTAGACCCTCCTGTAGAAAATTTAAGACCTGGGAAGAGACACTTCCTCTAATAGCAAGACACTCTCTATCTTCCAGAGAAGGAGCCTCTCCCAAATCCTGTAGTAAGCCACAGAGGTGGAAGGATTCCTAGCTTTTAACAGGGTATCGACAACATTTTTGGAGAGACCGAGCCCTGAGTCCTTTGCACTCAGCCTCCAGGCCTGGAGGGAAATAGTAGACGGGTTTGAATGTAAGAGAGGACCCTGATTCAGCAGATCCTTCCTCACGGGAAGGGGCCAAGGAGGGGCTACTGTAAGCCTCAGAAGCAGTGGATACCACGGTCTGCAAGGCCAGTTCGGAACCAGGACTAATTCCGCCCTCTCTAGAATGACTTCCAGAAGTGATTTGGAGATGAGGGGAAAAGGGAAAAAGAAGAAGGGTTACCCCCGAAAGCCTGTGCTTGAAACTTTTTCCTGCTGAACCAGAAGAATAAGAAGGCATGCCCTTCCCTGGACTGTGGGAACTGGAGGACACGAAAGGAAAGGTTTTTTGTTTCTTCTTTTCTTGGGGTAAGAAGAGGCATTTATCTCCTGACGCCTTAGAGAAAACGTCATCCAGCTTTGGAGCAAAAAACCAAAGAACCCCAAAGGGAAGAGTGCAGAGGCTCATGCTGGAAGACATGTCAGCTGCCCAGGATCCTAGCCAGAGAGCCCAACGAGCCGTGGCTGAGATGGCCATAGAACACGCTGCCAGCCTATTGAGATCCACCACACCCTCTGAGCCACCAGCTTAAGATTTGCCAGGCTTGAAGAGATCTCTTTGACATCAGCATCTTCCGCTATGGCTCTGACAAAGCCATCAATCCAGGAGGACATAGCTTTGGCCACTGATATCAAGGCTACGGTAGGCTTACCGGCTGCCCCCACCACCAGAAAACTCTTACTCAAATCAGACTCCACACGTCTGTCCATGGGGTCTATAAGAGTGGAACAGTCATCTGTGAGCTAAATGTATCACAGCTGGGTCAACGGAAGGGACCGTGATCCACTCCTGCACTTCAGACTCATTAAAAGGATAAGGTTTAGGAAACCTTGTCCCTTGGGAGAAAAAAGAAACCTTTTAGAGGTTTTCTGCCACTCAGCTTAGAAGAGATCTGATACTTCCTGAAAGAGAAGAAAGGTCTGGCGGCTCCTGGATGGAGCAGGCAGAACCTTGAGAGTCTTGGAACTGTCCGACTCATGCTCCACTCCTAAGGTCAATATGACTGCTTAGATCAATGGGGAGACTAGGGAAAGATCAAACGAATCCCGAGCTCCCTCCCCATAAGCGGAGTGTTGAAAACGCCCACACACTTAGGTGAAGACGGAGTCTTAGCTTGGACTTTGCGCCTTTTAGAAAGACCATCTAGTGGCAAGCTGATGAAAGAGAGAGAAAAACAGTAATGAGGAAGGGAAAAAGATAATAGAAGAAGAGGAAAAAGAAGGAGGGACCTACCTAGCTTGGAGAGCAGAGGCTTTTGAGGCTGAGGAATCCATGAAGGAAGACAGAAAGTACCCCAAAACTAAGAGAAAACAAACAAAAAATGAGCCAAACAATGCAATAAGACAAAAAACACACTCTTTGGCAAACACCTACCGAACATGATAGTGAGGCAAAAAAGCAGCAGGAGCTGGAAACTCCATCAGGCAGGCAAGCAGAGAACACGCTGGCACTAAAAAGACCAAGAATTTAAACCCCCAGGCAGGAGGAAGGTATCGCAAACTCACTTCTGCCCTTTGGGACACAATAGTGACTCACTTCCTGTCTTTGGAACGCATATCGTGACTCACTTCCTGTCTTTGGAACGCAGAAGCTGCAGAAGGACACAAACTACAGCAAAAAGACTGGGGGCAAAAGAGAAAAGGATTCCCCTGTAACACGAGCAACTTCTAAGTCACCCCCATGCCACTACCTCTGAAATCTGACGCTCTGCACAGCTACAAGGTTTATCCAAGGACAAGTTACAGGAACGTACCACGCTGTCTCCCAAACGTAAGCTCTCTGCCAATTCACCCAAGGAACATCAATGCCCCTTAAGGAATATATCCAAACTGATAGAGACCCTGAAGGAACTGTAGACAAGGACAGAAAGAAAAAAGACAAGGTAGGTGGGTACCTATGGGTGTATTTAAAGATCTTGAGAGGGAGGGACAGTCTGGTCTGTAGGCGGGGGTGGGAGGGGCCTCCCCGATTGTAATGCTGATATGGAGTGACCAGGAAAGAGAAATATGGCTGTCAAAAATGAGTTCTATCCCACACTTAATAGATAAGGATATTCAGATAAGTATCATTTTATCAACAATTTTTCTAGATAATGCTGTAGGATTTAATCTGTTGAATTTAATCTGTCACCTGTCAATTTCACCTGTCATTCTAGACACTCTAATCTTCTCCAATAGGTCTCAAACATCTACTGAGTGAATATGCAGTGGGATCACGAGATATTAGTTGAAGTCATTTATGGCACACACCCATCTAGCTAGAATGGCTTATATGTGAGACATTTATAAGAGTTTACTCTGCTAAACTATGCCCTGCTAAACTATAAAGCTCTCTCATGGGAGCAGTTTTATTTGTTATTTGGCAGGCAATCATGAGTGCTTTTGTCAATACTCTGCATCCTGTCCATGATGGAGCCACATCTTTGATAATATCAACCGAGCATGCATATGGTTACTTTGTGCACATATGCAGTAGTGTAGAAGGGGCACCAGGGAGATTTAATGGATTCATGGTTCCCCTCTCTTATTCTCCTGACAAAGCTTCATAAACAATAAAAGAAGTAGGCTATAGGCATAATGTTTGCTCCCACCAGTAGTAGAAATTACATGACCCATGTGACCTTGCCTGTACAGCCAGTGCTCTTACCTTCCTTTTCCCAATTGCTTTCTGTAGAATCTGCTTTGTTCCATTATTTCCCTTGTGTTTCATAGTTACTTTTCCACCTTCCTTTATTAAGTAAAGTCTGTAGTAGTAGCTTTACTCACAATAAAAAATCGTAAATCCATCTCTATTCCAGAAGAGAGACAAAGATATATTTTAAACTGAAAAATAGTTCTTCCAGGTAAAAGCATCATTTATTCTTACCCATAGCCTAATATGTTCTCAATAAAGGAGGATAAAGAAATGCAAAAGTAGCTATCCTGTGCTGGAATTCTGGAATTCATTGCTGACTTGTAAACTGGTTGCACTAAAAGAAGTGGTGCTCTATACTAATATTAATACACTATTAGTGCTGATACTAAGAACTATATGGCCAGTGGGGCAGCAGTTTAATGGAGTTTTTTGAGGGTATGTAAATTCCGTTGCTTGTAGAGACTGTACCTAATGGGGTTGTAAACACTCCACAAAACTGTCCCACAGCACTATATTGATTGGGGAGGCACAGGTCCTTGTTTTATTTTTCAGCACAAATACCTACCTTTTGGTGTGGGGCAGGGTGGGGAAAGGGTATTTACACTCTTTCACACTGTTCAAGCATCACAGGTACAAAGGGATGTTAATGGTTGGAGACATAGTAACATAGTAACATAGTAAGTTGGGTTGAAAAAAGACATACGTCCATCAAGTTCAACCATAATGCCTATATATAACCTGCCTAACTACTAGTTGATCCAGAGGAAGGCAAAAAACCCCATCTGAAGCCTCTCTAATTTGCCGCAGAGGGGAAAAAATTCCTTCCTGACTCCAAGATGGCAATCGGACCAGTCCCTGGATCAACTAGTACTAAGAGCTATCTCCCATAACCCTGTATTCCCTCACTTGCTAAGAATCCATCCAGCTCCTTCTTAAAGCTATATAATGTATCAGCCAGCACGACTGATTCGGGGAGGGAATTCCAGAACTTCACAGCTCTCACTGTAAAAAATCCTTTCCGAATATTTAAATGGAACCTCCCTTCTTCTAAACGAAGTGGGTGCCCTCGTGTCCGTTGGAAGGACCTACTGGTAAATAAAACATTAGAAAGGTTATTATATGATCCCCTTATATATTTATACATAGTTATCATGTCACCTCTTAACCGCCTCTTCTCCAGTGTAAACAGACCCAACTTGGCCAGTCTTTCTTCATAACTGAGACTTTCCATACCCTTTACCAGCTTAGTTGCCCTTCTCTGGACCCTCTCTAACTCAATAATGTCCCGTTTGAGCACTGGAGACCAAAACTGAACAGCATATTCTAGATGCGGCCTTACCAGCGCTCTGTAAAGGGGAAGAATAACCCCCTCCTCCCGTGAATCTATACCCCTTTTAATACAGCTCAAAACCTTGTTTGCCCTTGCAGCTGCTGCCTGGCATTGCTTGCTACAGCCAAGTTTATTATCTACAAGGACTCCAAGGTCCTTCTCCATTAGGGATTTGCCTAGTGCAGTCCCATTAAGGGTATACGGGGCTTGCATATTTTTACATCCCAGGTGCATGACCTTACATTTATCCACATTAAATCTCATCTGCCACTTAGCTGCCCAGATTGCCAGTTGGTCAAGATCCTGCTGCAGGGATGTCACATCCTGGATAGAATTGACTGGTCTGCAGAGTTTTGTGTCATCTGCAAACACTGATACATTACTCATAATACCCTCCCCTAAGTCATTTATGAACAAATTAAACAAAAGTGGACCCAGTACAGAACCCTGAGGGACCCCACTGAGAACCTTACTCCAAGTAGAGAATGTACCATTAACAACCACCCTCTGTACCCGATCCTGTAGCCAGTTTTCTATCCATGTGCAAACGACTTCACTAAGACCAATAGACCTTAGCTTAGAAAGCAGTCGTTTGTGGGGAACGGTATCAAATGCTTTGGCAAAATCCAAATAGATTATATCTACTGCATCCCCACTGTCCAGCTTCTTACTTACCTCATCATAAAAAGCAATTAAATTGGTCTGACATGACCTGTCCTTCATAAAGCCATGCTGATTACTGCTCATAATGGCATTCTCCACTACATAATTTTGAATGTGATCCCTTAACAAGCCTTCAAATAACTTGCCCACCACGGATGTCAAACTTACAGGCCTATAATTGCCAGGCTGAGATCTTACTCCTTTTTTAAATATGGGAATGACATTCGCCTTCTTCCAATCCCTAGGTACCATACCTGATGAAAGAGAGTCTGAGAATATCAGAAACAAGGGCCACTGCAATTCTGCCCCTAGCTCTCTCAGTACCCGAGGGTGTATTCCATCTGGCCCCGGTGCCTTGTTTACATTTATCGTGTGTAACCCTTTAAGCACCATATCCTGTGCCAACCACTGTGTAGTTGGAGCTGAGGCAACAGTGCAGCTATTGGGTGGGACTTGGCCCACTGGCTCCTCTACTGTATACACAGAAGAAAAGAACTGGTTAAGCACATCTGCCTTTTCTGTATCCGCTGTAACCATATTGTTATTATAACTCAATGGGGCCACACCCTCAACCTGCATCTTTTTACTATTAATATACTTAAAAAACTTTTTGGGGTTAGTCTTGGCCTCGGCCGCGATGCGCTCCTCATTTTCTATCTTTGCCTTCCGGATTGCTGTTTTACAACACTTGTTATAGTGTTTATAATCATTAAACGCATCTACTGTCCCCTCTGACTTATATTTCTTAAAAGCTTTCCTTTTTTTCCCTATTAACTTCTTTACCTCAGAGTTAAGCCACATATTGCACTACAAAATTTTAACTAATGGTGGCTTGTACAGTTGTGTACAGTACAATTGTGTTGTTCATATGCTTGAAAGACTGCATCTCATATTAGGGCTGATTCACTAAAGTGCTTTAAAACGTGCGTTATTTATAGCATGCGGTAAAATTTTTATCGCGTCTAATTTTTCGCGTGTCTTAACGCAAAATTCACTAAAAGGATATTTGCATTAATTTACGCGCGATACTGCTTGCGTTATTTTAGTCGTGAAGACTATTTTCATGCGGTATTTGACGGAACGAGCGCAAATCAATGCACCGTGTATAAATAGTTGCTGTGTGCGAAAAAACGCACACCATGTTAGCCATCCATGCCAATACTTTCGGAAAATTACTGTACTGAAAATGACCATATCTCTGCAAACTGGAGGCTACATCACTCTAGGGCCAACACAGACTTGAATAAATCACACTACAAAGTCCATATTGTGTTGCCAAAAGCTCATTAACTGTACTTTTCTATAATTACCGCCTGCCTCAAGTAGGTAGGCATATTAACACATGCGATATGCGACTTAACGCACGTGGTAATACTGTAGTGATTCGTGCGTTAATTTTCGCATCTATTTTAATGTAAAAAAGCATGCAATAAAAATGAACGCACTTTAGTGAATCAACCCTATTGTATTGCAATATCATCTAGTTAATAATCATTAACTGTATGGAAAAAGTGAAGGACAAGAAAATTTATATTGTCTGTTTTTTTAGAAAACCAGTTCAAAGGTTCATTGAATGCTGATCATTTGGCTCAAGTATGTTTCTCTTTAGAAATTATTAACTTTGGGTTTATGAATCAGTATATATCTACTTTATGCGTCCAGATCCAACAAATCAACAGCAGAAACTGCTTGGCACTTAAGTTTGTTTCTTGTTTGTAAAAATACAGAGAATGGATACAGCAGGAAAGGTAAGTGCATTTAGATTATTAGAATTTGAATCTGCTATTTTACAGTTGTAATTTAGATACAGTTTTATCCATCCAGCACAAAGGTGCACAGACCCATGTATAAGTCTTGAGAGACAGTTCCAAAGCCCTGTTGACTATGTACGTGGGATCTAACTCTCACTAAGTGCCCTAAAAGACACAAAGTTATGATCCTCTCTTCTTGTAGCTTTTTTTTTTCTAGGAGATAGATTTTCAAGACTAGCACATATTCTTATACACATAGCACATATTCTATAAATGTGCATATAAAAATATCACATGTAAGTTTGGCCTGCAGAATAACTGCTAAGCTAAACAACAACAAAAAAAAAAACAAGGATGCTATGGGATGTGGTTGTATTCCAAGGCTAATTAAAGCATACAGGAAGTGCTACTGATCTGACCTGGGATTACACTACGTAACCCTGCATTACGATCATTCTACTTATTCTTAAGAGAAATCAATAGTTGCATAGTCAGCCTAATGCACTTTGGCTGTGAGGATTCTGATCCTTGGCCGTTATTGATAGCACAAGTAACTGCTATATATAGTAGATACAGGTATGGGACCTGTTTTCCAGAATGCTCGGACCTGGGATTTTCGTTCATTTGGATTCATGTGCTTTAACATTACTCAAATGCTTTTAACAAAGTATATATATATGGATAGTGAGAGATCATTTTTTTCTCTTACTGCCATGTAAATTCTCTTGACAAATGTGCAAAAAAACTTGCCCTAATTTGTTATGAAACCAAGCAGACAGATTTGACCCTTGTTTTACACAGGAACTATGTTGAGGGTGCACTATATATACATATATTTACACATAGATGAGAAAGACCTGGTTTTAGAATCTGGCTCACATGACTCATTAAGTAGATAAAATAGTGTAGTTTAACCTGTCCAGTGTCAACCATCTGCTCCTTTTAGATGTAAGTATAGGATCCGTTATCTGGAAACCTGTAAGTATAGGATCCGTTATCTGGAAACCTGTTATCAAGAAAGTTCAGAATTACAGGAAGGTCATCTCCCATAAACTCCATTTTAATCAAGTAAATAAAATGTTTACAAATTATTACCTTTTATGTAATGATAAAACAGTGCCTTGTACTTAACCCTAACTAAGATATAATTAACCCTTACTTGGGACAAACCAATCCTATTGGGTTTATTTCAGGTTTAAATGATATTTTAGTAGACTTAATGTATGGAGATCCAAATTTTGTTAAGACCACTTATCAGGAAAACCCCAGGTCCCAAGCATTGTGGATAACAGGTCCCATACCTGTATATTATCAGGAGCCTATGTAGTCTACCACACCTTACTATCACGCACACACACTAATAAGGGTATCATTTTAATAATAATACAGCACAATGCAATGTTAATTTATTTGTAAAGGTGATAAAATGCAAAGCAGCAGTGATATGGGAGAAAAGTGCACCCTTCTCTATTGAGGAAGTTGAAGTGGCCCCCCCAAAGGCCAATGAAGTCCGTATAAAGGTAAGCTTCTTAATGTATACTGTAATATTAGAAAATCTACTATATAAAAAAAATGTTTCATTTCAATAAGTGAACATTTATCTGACAAATGTAATATACCGGTATATATAATAATAGTACTGTATCTAAAATGTATTTAGCTTCTTTTCTACAAGACACTGATGTTATGTTTAGCTTTTACCTGGTTCCCATAGCTTTTAAACATCCCTTCAATCCAGTTTCAATTTCTGAACAAACTTTTGGTGGCTGCACTGATATGTGTATTTTTTATTTTTGTGATTTGGATGCTTATGTATTAAATTATTCATACTCATCTTATCCTAACACACACAGCTTGATCTGTTCTCATTGGCTTATCAGTAGTGAATAATTAGCCTATTTGCTGTCTGGTGTTGCCTTCTTTTATTAGTTATTTATTTAGCTTTCATCATCCTCCTTGCTTTCTGTGCTCTGTATAGCATATCAGTGTTACTTTATGCCCACTGTCATACTATGGACAAGAACCTGAACACATTTGGATAGGCAACATACTTTATGTTAGAACTGACTAAAGGGATCCTCCACTACAAAACTATTTTTGTACGGTGAAAGAAAATAAGCAACTTTCCAATATTCATTCATTACAAATTTTCAATGGTTTTAAAGTAATTTGTAAATGCAATATCTATTAAAATTAATATATACCTCACTATTTATATTCTTTGTATTTCTGGCTCCAACATCTAAAACAATGTTGCATGCCAGCTAAATAAAGTGTATTAGAATATGTAGAGGTGACCATACTCCTTGTCAGGTACCCTGGATAACTGGTACATCTTCAGATCTTTCAAAACATCAGCCCCTGAGGCTGTGCGCACTCGCACCACACTTGTTAACGTCACTTTTGGCATCCTTTTTATATGTAATAGGGATTCCTTTCCCTTGTTTACCAAGATGGCTCTGAATTCATGTACTGATCTGTATCTACTTTCAGTCGACATAATATTATTATTATCTTATATTATAGATTGTCGCTACTGGTATTTGCCGGTCCGATGATCATGCAATTGAGGGGAAACTGAGTACAGTAAAATTCCCAGTTATACTTGGCCATGAAGGTGTTGGTATTGTGGAGAGCA
The DNA here is from genome assembly GCF_000004195.4 of Xenopus tropicalis. Lineage (NCBI taxonomy): Eukaryota > Metazoa > Chordata > Amphibia > Anura > Pipidae > Xenopus > Xenopus tropicalis. The sequence continues at coordinate 74,337,338 of NC_030677.2, read as the reverse complement.
CTGGAGAAAGTGTTAAGCACATTAAGCCAGGTATGTGGGGAAACTTTTTTAAATTGCACAAGAAACCACATCCTTTGTTTTAATCTTTTACAAGGAACCTTGAAGTGAGGGCAATAGGAAAGCCAGAAGTATGCATTAAATATGAGCAGATTTACAATATCTAGTAGAATTAAGTCTAAAACAACTGGACTTTTCAGAGTTTTTCTTGAAAACATTTCACCACTCATCCGAGTGGCTTCTTCAGTTCAAATGACTGGTAGGGAATTCCCCAGCATTTAAACCCTTGATGGTAGTACAGTCACAAACATCCAATCACAATGGTTCCATTGAACTTATTCAGTTAGGTGTTAGCTGAAACTGACAGGTGTAAGATGGTATGATCCAGTCACAATGGCACCATGATTCTCATTGATGCAGGTGTTAATCCTTCACTGGAAGTGATGAGCAGACTATATAATATTTATGGGTACAGGTATGAGACATGTTAACCAAAATGCTATGGACCTGGGATTTTCTGGATAAGGGGTATCTCTGTAATTTTGATCTCCATACCTTTATTCTGCTCATAAATCATTTAAATATCAATTAAACCCAATAAGAGTGTTTTGCTTCCAGCAAACATTGATTATGTTAAGTGGGATCAAGCACAAGGTACTGTTTGGGAGATGACCTTCCTGTAATTTGGAGCTTTCTGGCTAGTGGGTTTCCAGATAATGGATCAAATGTACATGTGCACTTCACCTCTATGTTAACCTTTCTCAAAAACTTCCCACTGACCTTTTTATTTTTATAGTTAGTAAATTATTTGCCTTTTTCTTCCTCTTTTCAGCTTTCAAGTGGGGGTCACTGACCCCTGCTGCCAAAAACAATTAAACTGTGAGGCAACAGTTTTATTGACATTTTTCATTACTTATCTATCTTTTTAGCCACTCTCCTATTCATCTTTCAGTCTTTTATTCAAACCACTACCTGGTTTAAGGATAAATTAGTTGCTCTACTACAGATTCTGCCATAATTGTACAATACCATTGTATAATATTATGTTTTCTTTCTCTAGGAGATAGAGTCATCCCACTTTTTGTACCTCAATGTGGACAATGTATATGTTGCAAAGACCCAAGGAGTAATATGTGCATTGCAGGCAAGTAAGTACCAGTATTTTGATGCCTAGGTTTTCTTAAACCACTCTCTTACATTTAGCTGAACTTAGAAATTCTGAAACCTAGCTTGGAGAGTCACCTGTTAATTTTCATGGAACCATTAATTTTACCCGAGACCCTTACAAATCCATTAAATGGTTGTCTGTTGCATTCAAACTGTTGCCCGTTATTACCAAATCGCTTGCCAGAACAATTAGCAACAGCAATGGATATCCAAATCCTTATGACCTCCACTAACCTTTTTTATTAAACCAAACCCATTTGAACTATTAAAAGTTAAGAGCCCTGTAACCTGATTAAGTTATATACAGGTATGGGTCCTGTTTCTCTGCCAGCATGTTTTCCACTAAACCTTGCTAAACTTAGAGAAGCACATATCAGTACACTTTCCAATGAAGTAGTTAAAACAGAGTTATATATATAGTATATTATCAATTACACACAGGGTAACACATATGTGTGGATTTAAATACATTGCTGTCACAAATGTTCTTACTTGAATCCCTGCATTTTAGATTTGAAACCCTTTTAATATGCTCTTTCCTCAACTCAATTTGTTTCAAATGGTGTTAAAACAGAATGAAAAAAGCTGTAGGACTCATGTCGGACGGCACCAGCAGATTTACCTGCAAAGGGAAGCAAATCTACCACTTCATGAACACCAGCACTTTTACTGAATACACTGTAGCTGAGGAAATGTCAGTTGCTAAGATCGACAGTGGTGCATCCCTAGATAATACCTGTCTCATTGGATGTGGCTTCTCCACTGGATATGGGTCTGCATTAAATTCCGCCAAGGTAAATATTTATTTGAAGTGTTCTGTGTTTGCAGTTTAAGCTGCTCTCATCAACTACATGGAGTTGAATATCATGGGGGTATGGGGGTGCAGTATTGTCCTATTCCTAATAAGGGATCTTTCTGTAATTTGGATCTCCATAAATAAATTATTTCAATGTTAAATAAACTAATAGGATTGTTTTGCCTCCAATAAGGATAAATTCTTAGTTGGGATCAAGTACAAGGTACTAATTTATTTTTACAGAGAAAAAGGAAATCATTTTAAGAAAATTAAAACTTCTTGGCTAAAATGGAGTTTATTGGAGATGGCCTTCCCATAATTTGGAGCTTTCTAGATAATAAGTTTGCAGATAATGGATATATCCTGAACTGTGAGTGACAGGAGACAAAACCAGTTTACTTTGAGGTAAACATGAGATTACGGGGGTCATGTAAGAATGAGTTTGTAAGTTATTCTTTGTGTAATGGAAAGCCATGATTAGGATTTCGGCAGGGGAGAGGGGTCTGTACTCTCTTGGATGAGAGGAGGAGAATTCTGGCAGCAGTATTTAATTCGGAGTATGGGGAGAGATGGGAGTTAGGGAGGCCAGTTAGTATCAGTCTAGTTGAAATATGAGAGCATGCATGAGCATCTTAGCTGTTGCCGGTAAAAGAAAGGAAAGGAATTTTGTGTAAAAAAAAAAAAAAAGTGAGAAGTTTCGACACTGGTGTTACATGGTCAGAGAATGAGAGAGAAGAGTCAAAGATCACCCTGAGAGAACGTGCAGAGTTGACAGGGTTAGTAAGCATGCCATCAGTAGAGATAGTAAAGAGGGGGAGTAGGACCAGGAAAGATGATTAGTTTAGTTTTTGTTAGGTTCAGTTTGAGGTGGTGTAGGAGGCAGTTAGGGATATGAGTCTCAGTTTTACCGGTTAATAAAGGGGTTGAAAAGTATATTCAGATATCATCACTACTGAAGTCTATGGGGAAAAAGACCATGAGATAACTTTTTTTACTGAATTGAATCTGGTGCATTATGGCAGCAGAGTGTGCATCACTGGTCCTTTGGTCCTGATATGTAATCACATTCGATGGGTTGTAGTTAAAAATATTGCTTTATTGTATCAATTTTAAAAGAAACCTACAAATTAGGTTTACATATTGAGGGAGGTGCAGCCCTTGCTGATGAGCCCCAAAGTAAAATGATAGTTGGAGAATTTGTATGAAAGCAGCCAATCTGCTTCACCATGAAGACAAAAAGGAACACCAAGAGCCCCAATAGTGTAATATGTTTTTACAAGGAGTAATGGTAGAATAAACAAATAAATACTCACAAGCCAGGGTTACCAATAGGCAACCACTGTATAGGCAGGTGGGGAGATTGTCCTGACCCCACTCAGGAATAAGAAGTCGCTCTCTGTAGAAGGAAGAAAAATGGGGATGACACCCCTCCACTCCGGGTGGACTCGGTATAGTGATAAGACAAAACAGAGGCGCCTCTGTTTTGTCTTATCACTAATCTGCTTCACCATGTTGCCCTCTGTAATAAAAACCAGTTTCATTCAGGAGATCAACAGGTTGGTCGGCAGTTTCTTTGCTGTGTGTGTTCACTGGCAGGCGGAGCGGGGGGGAGGTTGGTCGGCTGCTTCTTTGCTGTGTGCGTTCACTGGCAGGCAGGCGGAGAGGAGGGGGCACTGGTCGGCTGCTTCTTTGCTGTGTGCGTTCACTGGCTGGCAGGCAGGTGGAGTGGGGGGGGTTCGGGTGCTTCTTTGCTGTGTGTGTTTGCAGGCAGGCGGAGCCATTGGGATCAATTCCCATACCTCCCAACTGTCAGTACCAATGTTTATAGCACTGCCCGCTGTCCCGGATTCATTGTTAGATGTCCCGCTTTGGGGGAAAAAAAGCCCGCCCCTTTAACTCTTGAATCTCCCCTGCAACCTCAAGCTCACAGGTTTACCTTGATGTTTAATTGTCCTGGGAGGAGCATTTGTGACAGGCAAGGGTCAACTGGCATTGGGGTGCATTCCTCTCCTTGCTCCTGCTCACCGGGTCAGGGGCTGAGGGTGCGCTCTGTCTTTTATCAGGCAGAAGAGGCTGCTGTCATTATTTGTGTGATGGACAGTTTCACCTTTCCACCCCTAACATATATCTCTCACTCCTGGGAATCTCTGGCAGAGCACAGCATGCAGGGGAATAGACAGAGGTATCGCTGATCCGTTCATAAAATATAGCAGACATTTAAAAGGGGCCCTTATAAGTTTGGGAACCTTAGGCTGGCCTTGTTAATATGGTTAGAAATTCTAGTGGTACATTATTATTGTTTTGCTTTCAATTGATAAAGAATGGAAGGAAATAACATAGATTTATGTACCACTGGAATTGGCCCTGTTTATAATTTTGGAAAATGCACAGAACTGTTGGCATGTCTGAGGTTAATATGCCCTTTATCAATTTAATGTTGTCATACTGGTACCTTTGAAGTTAATATGTCCTTTATTCTTTTTATTTAGTGATTATACAGGCACATCTGGGGCATGTAAAGTGGGTGTGGCATGTGGGGGTGTGGTCACAAAGCAGAGGTTACCAAAAAAATTTTGCCGCACTACCCGCGTCACATATTTTTGTCCCTCTTTCTCTTAATGAAATGTTGGGAGGTATCAATTCTCTAGGGGGCATGGAGATGGGCTCAACAAAGTAAGTAGCAAGTGTATCTCTTTAAATCTTTTATCAGGCAAGCCAGAAATATAGCGTTTTTACATAGCAACAGTAGTACTTGAGTAGTGAGCTTAATAGTGAGCTTAATAGATTTTGACTTTCCTTGTCCTTTAAATAAATGTTTTAAGTCATTGTCTAAAGTATGCAATCCAGTTTTGGGTGTCAAGCAATGGATAGGATATGAAAAAGCTTTAAAAGTGCAGAGGCATGCAAATAAACAAATCTTCTATGTATACTACTATGATCTTTTGCAGGTGCACCCAGGGTCTACTTGTGCCATATTTGGTTTAGGAGGAATTGGCCTTGCTGTCATTATGGGCTGTAAGATAGCTGGGGCAGCTCGCATCATTGGAGTAGATATCAATCCTGACAAATTCAACATAGCAAAGGAACTAGGAGCGACTGAATGTATAAACCCCAAGGATTATGATAAACCAGTACCACAAGTGATTCTGGAGCAGACTGGAGGTGGCGTGGACTATGCATTTGAATGTGTTGGGCACATTGAGACCATGGTAAGTAGTTAGGCTTAATTTCTAACCCTCATTTAATTTTTATTAAACATTTTTATTATTTAAACAAATTATAATCATCATTTGGGGATAAAAAAAAAGTATCAAGTATCAAGAATGCAGCTACAGTAGCACATTTAGGGCACCTTGTTAATGGTAAAGCTGCAAACCCTCAGAAATATATTTTGACAGTAAAATGAAAGATTACAATCAATATTTTACACTACCATAAATGTCATGCTGCAGAGCTTGTGCATATGATTATTGTTCAAGTGGAACATATCTAGAACATGCCCATTATGATAGAACCCACTGAACACTGCATTTGTGCCAGAGAAAGGGATACAGACATTTCCCCAGCTCAGACTCCCCAACCCACAGTCCCAGAAACATAACTTAGGGCTACTTTGTGTAGAATTGAAGTGTCAATAAAGTTACATTAAAAAAAAATATAAATGAGAAAGTCAACCAGGTACAGTATGTGTGAGCTATCTTTCTCCGGCACATTGTTTTTTTTGTAATTTTTGTAGGCATTTCTTCTACTCTTTGTGATTCCTTTTCCAGCTAGCTGCCCTTAACTCAAGTCATTTTGCATATGGCACAACAGTGATAGTCGGAGTGTCTGCACCAGAATCAACCATCTCCTTTGATCCAATGATCCTGCTGACTGGGCGCACAATTAAAGGCTCTGTCTTTGGAGGTATTATAAGTTTTCATTGTCTGGATGCCCAGTGCTGACACGTAACAAGGTTGTTTGTAGAGTGTTATTTTATTACAAAATGTTTTCAGGGTGTGACTCATTCTATAAATAGTTCTTGCTTGACTTTTCTGTGTCAGTCTTGCACTAAAGAAAACTTCTAATTTCTAATATTAAATGCTGTATGCTATAGTCATTCGGCAAAGTCAACAACTTTACAACATAGTGGCTCTGGTACATTTTTGCCTTTTAGTATTTTAATTTGCTGCTTTTGGAAAAAGTTCCAGCGTCCAATTTGTGATACCTGTACTAGTCATTTAAACTACTGACTGAATGCCTAGACCTCACTGTAGACCTTACTGTAGAAAAGCCACCAAGAAAGTGGTCAGTAATGCCCTAGATCAGGGATCCCCAACCTTTTATACACGTGAACCACATTCAAGTGGAAAAAGTGTTGGGGAGCAACACAAGTATGGAAAAGGTTCCTGGAGGTTCCAATGAGAGCTATCATTGGCTATTTGATAGCCCCTATGTGGACTGGCAGGCTATGTTTGGCATTATACTTGTTTTTTATGGCTCCAAAACTTGCCTCCTTTACCAGAAATTCAAAAATGAGCACCTGGTTTGAGGCCACTGGGAGCAACATCTAAGGGGTTGGGGAGCAACATGTTGCTCACGAGCTACTGGTTGGGGAACACTGCTCTAGATTTAGCCTAACCTTTGCTAAAGGGGAAGCTGCCACCTAGACAGCTTTATGATAAAAGCCCTTCTTTTTTAAACATTTCAACCAGTTATAAACCTATTCCCCAGTCCAAGAGGTTTATAAAAATACAATGTCCAGTACAAAGTATTTTAGCCAGCACGACAAGTAAAGTGCAAGCGGGGCTTAGCCCCTGTGTTTATTCAAAAAGCAACATTTCGGGGGCGTACCCCTTCGTTAGGCTTGCACTTTACTTGTCGTGCTGGCTGAAATACTTTGTGCTGGACTTTGTTGAGAGTGCCGACTCTCTGGGCTGTGCACCAAGTAGTAAACCTTCGGAGGAGGTAAGGGTGTGCCGGTGTAAAAAATTTTTCTATTATAAAAATACAATACCATGCCATAATACATTTGGGACCACACTTTTGCTAAATTCTTGTTATCTTGTAACTTCATTTTAACATTTGCCATGGCGTTTTGGCTTAAGAATAGGCCAGAGCATTTGCCTTCTCAACTCATTTGTTCATATTGCCCCTTTAAGTTTTGACAGTGCAATAATTCCTGAATCAAAAGTCTCATGACGAGTTTTGAGATAGGGCTGCAGATGTCCCCTGTCTTTGCATCTATTAAATAAATCAATTGACATTGATCACAAATTTAGAATTAATCATTATAACTTACATAAAATAAAACACAATTACTTGCAAATAAATCACTTCTTTTAAGAAAAGGGAATCTAAAAAATAATATAGCAAAGCTGTAGCAATATAGACTATAAAAGTAGCATCTTGCTTCTTTATGAAGTTATTTCACCGTAAGTTATCATAATGTTCAGCTGACTAGAAAAAGCAGAATAATAAAGCATAGCCTATAACCTATTAAAAACTTAAAAGCAACTGCAAAGATTTCATTGTATTTACTAATCCAAAGGCAGTGGTTAAGGGTGAAGACACATGGAGCTACTAGTAGCAGCTACCTTCACAGCTACTAAACCCCAGAAAATATTCTGCCATAATAATGATAATACTGAGAATTGCCTCTAAAACACACATAGACAATTATCAGTAAATGATCAGCATTGTCATTTTAGTAGCCACGACAAGTAGCTGCTACTAGTAGCACCATGGGTAATTCACCCTAATACTGATTAGGGATCAGACTGCTTTACAATGATACTGAATATCACTTGTTTTCTAGTTGTACAAGTTGTACTCTAGTTTGGCTTCAATAATAATTCAGTTATCCTTTGGAAGTTTGTTAGATATTTTTACATTGGCCTTTGTATACAGTATATTGACATATTCATTATCCATATCTACTATGAAAAGTAAACTCAATTAGCTAAGCTTGTTATTGTAAGATTGCTCATTTCGGAACCCTTTTTTACATGTAGTGGTCCAATTATATTTTATATGGCACAATTAGGGGACACATATTACAGTGATGATACCATAGAAATAAGTCAGTGTAGCCCTTAAGGATAGAACATTTCCCTAAACCTTTTTAAAAAAATAAGGACAATTGCACCTACTGAGAAGTTCCTCTAAAGTCATACTCAACCAGATACAAACACTCATACAAAATAAATAATACTTCAATATAGACAGTACTATGTAACAAAAAAAGAAACCTAGTTTCCCTCCCAGAATTGAGCATAATACATATGTTGTATATTACTGCTTCTAATTATATGTATGTATGTACGTACGGAGAATGGGGGGGCTGATACGTCCTCATAGTGATTTCCACCTAATTATTTGTGCTATAACCTCTTGTGCCATTTACCGTATGTTTTTCCCTCTCCTTTTGTGTTTATGTTCATTTTTAATGGAGTTACTAAACTCTGAGTGAGTCCATGGTTGCCTAGCAACCCCCTTTTGGCGCCATTTTGTAGATTTAAATGTTTGTGCAAACACTGTGTTGTTCTCCCTGAGGAAAGCTCCTGTGAGGAGCTGAAACGTCGGATTAATAAAAACCATGTAAGACATTTGCTTTGATAGATCCCTTTTTTTGTTTTATTTTTGACTAATGCTAACTGAAGTCCTGTGAGTGCTAGCTTTTTCTGCAATTGTATGTATGTATGTATGTATAACTTTATGAAGCGCCACAAGGGTACGCATCGCTGTACAATCTTACAAAATTACACACAGGGAGGACAAGTGTTGTAATAAATAAATACAATAAATATATATAAATGCACAAGGAATAAGTGCCATGTGGTATGAGACACAGTAGGAAGGAGGTCCCTGCCCCGTAGAGCTTACAATCTAAGTGGTTGGGTAACATACAGGCACAAATTGGAAGGTAAGAGTGCATCAGGTATGGGCATTTGCCCTTAAGCGCAGGACTAGGCAAAATAATGTTTCAGTGCTCCAGAAGGTAACAGCTGAGAGTTAACGAGTGTTCCCTACGGAGGGATTCAGGGATAGAGTTCCAGAGGTAAGGAGCAGCGAGATAGAAAGGTTTAAGATGAGAGAGTGCAGTGGGTGTGAATGGTGTAAAAAGACGGAGGCTCTGAGAGGAGCGGAGGAGACGACCAGGAACATGTAGGGAGACCAGTGAAGAAATGTAGTGAGGAGCAGAGGAGTGAAGGCCTTTGAATGTTAGCAGAAGGATTTTGTAAGCTATCCTTTGCTTAACAGGCAGCCATGCAAGAGAGCTTAAGTGAGGCTGAGCAGAATCCCTCTTTGGAGAGAGCAGGAGGATCCTGGCAGCAGAGTTTAAGATTGATTGATTGCAGGGGAGAGAGGTGTGAGTCTGGGAGGCCGGTTAGTAGGAGATTGCAGTAATCTAAGTGGGAAAGGATAAGGGCATGGATTAGTGTTTTAGCTGTTACTTGTGAAAGAAAGGGGCGTATCTTGGAAATATTGCGGAGGAAAAAACAGCAGGTTTTGGCAGTGTTATTAATATGGTTAAAGAAGGAGAGTGACTGGTCAAAGATAACCCCAAGGCAGCGTGCAAAATTAACAGGGTTGATGCTCATGCCATCAATAGTAATGGTGAAAGGAGGAGAAGGGCCAGGTTTGGGCGGGAAGACCATGAGCTCTGTTTTAGCTAGGTTAAGTTTGAGGTGGCGTTGGTTCATCCAGGAGGAGATAGCCAGGAGGCAGTTAGCAATCTGGGTTTGAACATCAGTGGTTAGTGCAGGGGTGTCTAAATATATCTGGATGTCATATATAAGTGGAAATATACAACAAAACAAACAAACAATTATATCCCATTCTTTAGATCATAAACTTTTGTGGTCATGGACCTCTAATCCTATTGTTTTTCTGTAAATATTCTTTATTAATTTATTGTATAATCTGTATGTGTTATGAAATTATAACTATACAGTATATGTATAGTATATATACTGTATATGTGATTATGGTTGTTTTTTACCTGTTCTCTTGTACTGTTTTTGCTATTATTTAATACTATACTAATGAAAGGAGAAGGAAATTTTATGGCATTTTATTGCCACTAGATTAGTCACATTAGTGCCACCTAGAATGCTATATTTATTCTGTAGAAAGCTTTACCATACCTGAGTAAACAGTACTAGAAACACCCTCTGTTTGTTTTATTAGCAACTGTCATTTTAGTTTGGTCTCAGTAGCTTCCATGCTTCAGCTCTAGCTGCTGGTAGCTCAGAATACGCAAAGGGGGAGGGGGATGCAAATTCTTGGGATGGGAGAGAGGAGCAAAGTGAGCAGACTCCTGCTGTGCCCTGAAGGATTTTTCTGAGAGAGGAAGTCAGATACCGAAGAACATGTTTACAAAAAAGGAGACAAGAAATCTTGTGATTTGATAGAGGACTCAGTGCAGCTTATTCTGTGAGTGCATAAGCATGGCTGTAATTTACATAGACCTTTCCGATAAAGCTTACTTAGTTTTTACCTTTCCTTCTCCTTTAACAGTCCCAACTATAATTTTACTTGTCCAGGAATGTATTTTGTATAGTTGTGCCAAAATTTAAAAAAAAAATAAAATGTATTATTTTCTCACTCGTTCTTTTCTAGGCTGGAAGAGTAAGAATTCTGTTCCACAACTGGTTTCAGATTCTTTGGCAAAGAAATTCGACCTTGAAAAGTTGGTAACCCATCGATTACCATTAAATAAAATTAATGAAGGGTTTGATCTTTTACGTTCTGGAAAGAGGTAAAACGTGTTTTTTGTTGTGACATTCATTACAGTAAAAATTTGTGTTGTATTGGACGTGTATAGAACTGATCGTGTTGATGTTATCTTGATACAAATCATCTGAATGTGCATTGTATATTACTGCTTGAGAGACATATACAAGTACGGCACCTGTTATCCAGAATACTCCATGCCTGGGGTTTTCTAGATAAAGGCTCTTTCTGTAAATTAGATCTCCATACTTCAAGTTTACTAAAAATAAAATAAAAATAATTTATAGTTTATATAAACCCAATAGGATTGACTTGCCTGCAAGGATTAATTATATCTTAGTTGGGATTAAGTACAATGTACTGTTTTATAATTACAGAGAAAAAGGAAATCATTTTTAAAATTTTAACTATTTGATTAAAATGCAGTCTATGGGAGAATAGTAGTCCCAGCTGGAAACCAATATATTGCACCAGCCTCAATAAAGTAGTTAAAATTAGTATTCATGTACAGGTACAAGGTTATTTATATTAATTCCTTATAAGTAACACAAAAAAAAGGAGAAAAAGTAATCTTTAATCAATACAGGTATGGGACCTGTTATCCAGAATGCTTGGGGTTTTCCAGATAAGGTATCTTTCTGTAATTTGGATCTCTATATGTTGTCTATTAAAAATCATTTAAACATTAAATAAACCCAATAGGAGTATTTGCTTCTAATAAGAATTCATTATATCTTAGTTGGGATCAATGGGAGATGGCCTTCTTATAATGTAGAGCTTTCTGGATAAAGGGTTTCCAAATAATGAATCCCATACCTGTACCAGGAAGAAAATGCCCCATTTTATATGTAAATTATCTATAGGGTTGCCCAGGTACCATCATTTATAACTAGGAAGTTCCCTTGAATCATTGCGTCCCCCAGTTGTGGCAAGAAGATAATGAACTATGTATGTGGGTATATGTAGGTTTGCAGGAACAAATCTTCTCCTGACAGATGTCCCAGTTGCACTCCCTGGAAGTGGTGCCAGTTGCCCATGCTCAGCTGTAAATGGAGGACTATTTTCTGATTTATTTAATTGCTAAATGTGCGATAGCAAAAAAAAAAAATATCATGGATACAATATTAACAGCAAGTTATCTTTATCTTTTTTTTCAGTATTCGAACAATCTTGTTGGTTTAAACAATGGAAAGATATTGCATTTACCACCACAGAATTATCTAAGATGCACTTCTTCGTGTTCAAGTATCAGGATACATTTCTTGAAAAAATAAAGTCAAAAACAATTTTATTTACTGCAGTGCGAATTTTTAAACAAAAAATTATTTTTTCAAAATATAAAACATAATAAACTGAATATAGGGCAAATTCTCATAAGTAACAATGTGTTCTGCATTTGCAAAATAAAGGCTTAATCTGACCAAGTTCTGCTTGTTTGGTAAGGTGGCAATGACATTCTTCAACCCAAACATGGCCTAGGCCAGGGAATAATATTCCCTATGTGTTCCCTATATACCCCTCAGGAACACCTAGAAATCAAGGACAATGAGATCCATTTTTCAAATACAAGTTAAATAAAAACACGGTATAGATTACATCAAGTTTATTTTTAGCAATTTTAAAATAAAGAGCTGAGCTGTACTGTACAGACATGCACTATTCTTCTATCTGGAAGAGAAATACAGCATTATAATATTAAGCGTCTGCTTTGTGTCTCCTTCTTGTGTCCTTGTAGTCCATTCTGTAATAAAACGAGTATTTTCTAATGGCTGAGAGCACAGACAGCACAGAAGACAAGGGAAAAGTCAGACATAGGTTGTTATCTCTTATCAAACTAGGAAGGCAAGTAAAATTAAATTATTCCTTTTCTCTTCCACAGTAATTGACCAGTTAACCTTACCATAAATTCTGGTTTTGACCAAATTCTGAATCATTCACAAGGATTTGCCCAAATCCAACCCCTTATTTACATATTCAAATCTGAGATAAGAAATAGCATAATCTGTAAAAAGAAAAAACAGCAGGTTTCAGTTGTCTAGAGCTTTCAAGTCACATGAATGTAAGGTTTCAGCCAACCCCCTACGGATCTGTCTAAATCCTGTGAAAAGTGCTGGGATTTACCTCCCTAGTTACGCATCTAGAGAACTATAGGGGTGCTATACAATGGATGTAATGGGGAGCGCATATTGACTTGTGCCGATTACATTGGATATCTTATTTAGGATCAAGTACAGGTACTGTTTCATTATTAAAGACAAGAGGGAATCATTTAAACATGAAATAAACCCAATAGGACTGTTCTGCCCCCAATAAGGGGTAATTATATCTTAGTTGGGATCAAGTACAGGTACGGTTTTATTATTACAGAGAAAAGGGAATCATTTATCCATTAAATAAACCCAATAGGGCTGTTCTGCCCCCAATAAGGATTAATTATATCTTAGTTGGGATCAAGTACAGGTACTGTTTTATTATTACAGAGAAAAGGGAATCATTTAACCATTAAATAAACCCAATAGGACTGTTCTGCCCCCAATAAGGGGTAATTATGTCTTAGTTGGGATCAAGTACAGGTACTGTTTTATTATTACAGAGAAAAGGGAATCATTTAACCATTAAATAAACCCAATAGGACTGTTCTGCCACCAATAAGGGGTAATTATATCTTAGTTGGGATCAAGTACAGGTACTGTTTTATTATTACAGAGAAAAGGGAATCATTTAACCATTAAATAAACCCAATAGGACTGTTCTGCCCCCAATAAGGGGTAATTATATCTTAGTTGGGATCAAGTACAGGTACTGTTTCATTATTACAGAGAAAAGGGAATCATTTAACCATTAAATAAACCCAATAGGGCTGTTCTGCCCCCAATAAGGGGTAATTATATCTTAGTTGGGATCAAGGTACTGTTTTATTATTACAGAGAAAAAGGAAACCATTTTTTAAAATGTGAACTATTTTATTAAAATGGCCTTTCCGTTATTCAAAACTTTTTGGATAATGGGTTTCAGAATAAGGGGGCCGATACCTGTAATATTTTTTGCCCCCATCCTGGTTAGGCCTCCCAGCATATGAGAGCGCCCCTCCCTGAGCATTCCTGCACCTCTAGAGATCTGCAATCCTTCCTTTCCCTTCCATATACACAGGTTGAACAGGACAAGGCTTCCGGGGTGCTGAAATTCCAATGAAAAACAAAAGCTATTCTTCCGTTTCAAGCAGGAAACCTTGAATGATTCCAACAAAAGACTGAATTAGAGCAAAACAGTGGAAAATATAAACTGGTTAACCATTAACCAATGTTCTTTAATCTCCATTAGTCTTTGAGGTCAATGGTACGGCGCTGCAAAAGCAAAGAAATATCTCAGTGCCTAAGGGCAATGGAACACAAGGTGATTTTTACCATATTCTCCCCTTCTACCATTGCCATATATGAGGCTTTAATCTATATATAGAATGTTGTGATCATCAAGGGTAATTTACTGCAGTGTCAGAGCAAATCCCTTTATCATACAGCAGTTGTTCCCACAGAAGTGGGATCTTCCATGCAATGGTAAAAGCATAAGCAATGGTATTGGATCTTCAGCCACTAAAACTCCCAAATATTTTGAAAGTTGTTGCAGAGATATCAACTATGTAACTAGAAAGGGAAGTTTGAGAACAAAGTTTGTGTTGGGTTGAACAACGTGAAGTCACTGAATGAAATCTGATCTGTTGTTGGCTCCGCCCACTTTTTCTAACCTTGGACCACAATTATATACCGTATATACTCGAGTATAAGCCGAGTTTTTCAGCACCAAAAATGTGCTGAAAAAGGCACCCTCGGCTTATACTCGAGTATAATTTGGATTTGGAGTCTGTCAGTCGGCCCGCGCAGTTACAGCCCGCCCGGTCGCCCCGGCGCGTGACGTCATCACTTCAACGAGGAAGTAACTGCAGCGCGCGTTGGTGCCTGAAACTGCTAATAGGTGCTGGCGGGTCCCTTACCGATTGCCCCTTACTGGAGGGCCCTTTGCGACATCAATTGTAACTAGGAAGGAACTGCCTGGAACTGCTGATCGGTAACTGCCTATTGCGACATCCCCGTCTTGCGACTTCAACTTGGCGCCTGGAACTGCTGATTGGTAAGCGGCGCTGGGGGGTCCCTTAGCGATTGCCCCTTACTGGAGGGCCCTTAGCGATTGCCCCTTACTGGAGGGCCCTTAGCGATTGCCCCTTACTGGAGGGCCCTTAGCGATTGCCCCTTACTGGAGGGCCCTTAGCAATTGCCCCTTACCTGCACCGACTTCCTTCCTCAGGAAAAGCTCCTTGCAAGCCTCCCATTAGCAATAATGATGTGCATAGAGGTAAAGTTCAGCGACAGATACTGTTTACAGACTGCAGTATACATTTATATACATAGTAAAATAAATAGAACTTATGTTGAAAATATATTCTGTCTATTATCTTTGCTTTATTGCGATTGTCTTAACAATAAGCAGAATTTATCTATGTAGAGGAATTTTCTGTGTAATCAACCTCACCAGAACTCTATATCAAGCAGCTTCCGTTTCCCAATTTAACCCATGAAATAAAAAAAAATACATTTTTGAGAATAAAACAATAACTAAAAAATAACTTTACTTTAAGCGCAAGTAAAATCCCAGAGCAAGTGGCTCTTAAAGATGTGTAACATGGTATAGGACTTTTTGTAATACTTTCCTGAAGGTTGAGTTGCCCAGTTTTATATATTTATATATCTGAACATGATGGTGATAAAATTAATTCCTGATTCATGAACTCACAAAGCAGTGACTTTAGTTTACCCAACATTCATTCATTTTGGTAGTTGACTGTATTTTGTATTTTTGTTTTGTATTTTTTAGTTTATATTTCAGTGTGTGAAACATATTAATTCTGCACTTCAGTCTGTGAGTTCAGCTAACCTTGGACCCTGTGTCATGTGCGCGCAACCCTAGGCTTATACTCGAGTCAATAAGTTTTTCCAGTTTTCTTAGGTAAAATTAGGTACCTCGGCTTATATTCGGATTGGCTTATACTCGAGTATATACGGTAGTAAAAACCACTGTGCAAAGTTTGGGGCCCCTGGTTTTAATAGTGTCTGAATGGCAGCAATTTAAATTTCCCCACTGAAAGTCAACGAGTGACATCTGATTGGTGGCTCCACCCACTTTTTCTAACCTGGAACTGCAGTTACCCAGTGACTAACTCTGCAAAGTTTCTAACTTTTTCTAACCTTGAGTTGAAGTCACCCATTGACAAACAGTGGGCACCCTGGCATAATTAGTGTGAGAATGGCAGCATTTTAAATTTAAACCAATAAAATTCAATGGATGAAAGCTGATTGGCTGTTAGTGGCCCAACCCACTTTTCCTATTTTTGAACTGCAGTCCCCCAGTGACCAACTGTGCAAAGTTTGGGGACTCAGGCATAAAAATTGTGAGACTGACAGCATTTTACACTTCACCATTGACAGTAAATAGGTGAAATGTGATTGGCTGTTGGTGGCTCCACCCACTTTTTTCTAACTTTCAACAGCAAATACCCAGTGACTAACTCTGAAAAGTTTAACAACCCTGGAATTAATACTTAAAAAATGGCATCAATTTAAATCCAATGAACCAATGAAATTTAATGGGTGGAATTGGATTGGCTGTTAGTGGCTCCGCCCACTTGTTCTAACCCTGAATATGTAGTCATCCAGTGACTGACTGTGCAAAGTTTGGGAACCCTGACATAAATAGTGTGAGAAAGGCAGCTTTTTAAATTTAAACAAAAAACAAAATCAATAGGTGAAGTCCGATTGGCTGTTGGTGGCCCCACCCACTTTTAAAAACCTAAAAATGCAGTCCCCTAGTGACCCTGGTATTAATACTGTGAGAATGGCAGCAGGCTGAATTTCCCCATTGAAAATCAATAGTTAAAATCTGATTGGCTGTTGGTGGCTCCACCCACTTTTTCTAACTCTGAACCGCAGTTACCTGGTGACTAGCTCTGCAAAGTTTAGGGACCTTAGTACTAATATTTAAAGAATGGCAGCAGTTTAAATTTAAACATACAGTATGAAGTCTATAGGCGAAATCTGATTGGCTGTTGTTGGCCCCGCCCACTTTTCCAAACTTGGAACATAGTCACCCAGTGACAAACTGTGCAAAGTTTGGGGACCCTGACATTAAACATGTGAGAAAGGCAGCAGTTAAAATTTCCCCACTGAAAACAACGAAAGAAATGTGATTGGCTTATGGAGGCCCTGCCTACTTTTTCTAACCTTGAGTGCATAGTCACCCACTGACTCACTGTGCAAAGTTTGGGAACCCTGGCATCAAACCAATACAATTTAATAGGTGAAATCTTATTGGCTGTTGGTGTCTCCGCCTAACTAACTGTGAGAATGGCAGCAGGTTAAATTTCCCCATTAAAAGTCAATAGGTAAAATCTGATTGGCTGTTGGTTGCTCCGCCCACTGTAAAAAAAAAACCTTGAATACGTAATCACCCAGTGACTGACTGTGCAAAGTTTGGGCGCCACAAAAAGACGGGGGGCCGGATCGCTTAGAAAAGCACAAGCAACCTGCTCCGCTATAGGGCGAAGATGTGTGGGGAATTTGGGTGTTGTACCCCTAAAACTGTAGGAGGAGTAGCGTTTAGAAAATGGGGGGCGCTAAGAAGAAGAAGAAGAAGCGGAAGAATAAACCAAAGTGGAAGAACAGTCTGTGGGGTTTTCAACCCAACACAATTAGAATGATAATAATGGGTTGACTCTGTGATGGGAGCTGACTTCATACTTAGGGGTGTGACAGTTGGTTCAGTCTGTCGGTTGCCACTGTGATGAGAGGTAAGAGCACACCCCTTCTGAGAGATTTTTGGCCAAATAACCCTAATTTTAGCTAACAAAATGGGGATAAGTAGATGGATGCCGCCCCCCCCCAGACTAGGGGATGTTGTCTCTTTTACTGATTTTAGTGAATCTGGAGAATTTTCGCCTAAAATGGGCTTTGGAGATGCCTTTAATCTTAGTGCTGGTTGGCAGAGCTGGGTGTAAGTCTGGTTGGGAGACACACAGCCAGGGTTTGGCAGTGACTGTATGGGGGCACTTTTTCCCACTGGAAATCCCCATAAAAAGATAACATTTGCTGCATCATAAAATACTTTCTTTTTGTTCCCAGAATTGACAGGCTCCACAGAATTGTGCCCCTCTGTCCCCAGGTACCTGCCCTGCCCTTATATACCAACCTTATCATGTCACTGACTGTAATGGAATAAATACCAGGACTTTGGCCTCTGTCTTTTATATCCTTGCCCCGCATTAATTGCTTCCTATGGTAGAGAGGCAATTACCAACACTGGGCAGTATTGCTTGTATAGTTCTGCCTTATGCCTTATTGCCTAGGGGCAATCATGCCCAGTGTTGATAAATGAGCCCAACTGTAATTTCCCTTTCGGCCCCCAACAGGCACTTATACTTATTATAGGCACAGGGTCTAATTTCCTATTTCTTCCTACTGAAGAGGCTGAATCTCAATCAGTAGATAAGAAATGATGGTGATGCCCCTTAGAGGAATGATCAAAGCTAAATGCTGATTTGTTGCTACTAGCAACATCACTTTTGTCTGTGGTTCATAAATATAAAATATTAACTGGTTGCTATAGTCATTAGCCCCGGCAACAAGAAACCAAGCTTTATTGTCTGGCAAAATATTCTTAATGTCAGAATGGTTTCTTCCTGAGAGAATAGCACCAATGCACTATAGATTGGGCCCCATGTCCTGTCCTCATTTCAACTGTACCAACACTCACTTACTGTATGGTATGAACTGAGCTCTAATGCTTTCATGTTACAGGAACAACTGGAAGAGCTGGAGAGGATTTATAATTCCCTGTGCAGCGAAGCGACTCTGTGTCCAGTAGGTGCCATTATTATTATTAACACTAAGGTAAGTGAGCAAAATGTAAAGTGCAGCAAGAGAATTAACCCATTAAGGTAAGTGACCAAAATGTAAAGTGCAGCAAGAGCACAGAAGATTTACCTGCACCCTTACCGACATACCAACCCACACCGACACACGCACCCAACCCCACATTGACACACGCACCCACCTGCTGACACGCACCCACACCAGCACACCCACCCCCTCACCATCACAACCACCCCTTCACTGTCAAGCCTTCCCCCCACCCCTTCACCGTCCCACCCACCCACCCCTTCACCTGCTTTGTGGTTATATACACACATATGCAGAAGAACTGATTAATAAGCACCAGCATACCTAAAGGTCAGGGAGTAGGAATTTAGGAGCCCTTTAAAAATGTTTTCTGGCACCCAGTGCAAACTATCTGCACTCGCAGAAGAGTGGCATTGTGCCCTGAAACCTTGCCCACATAACATTTACTTTTCAGTCTGTTGTATTGCTAGGCGGTGACTGACATACCAAAAGCCAGTGAGGAATCTCTGCTCCTGCTCAGACAGTTTACAGATCACTGCATATTGAAGTCAAACAAGGTGACTTCTAGATCCTTGCTTTAATAAACACTATAACAAGATAATCATTTATACAGAAACAGGATTACAATAACACAAAACATGCATGACTAACAAGGTATTTCAGAAAAAAAAGTCTTAAAGAGATCTAGAAAGGTAAATTCAATAAAAAGTGAATTACACTTCATCCATAGTAACATTTATAAAAGCAGCAAATATAAAATATACATAAGAATACCAATATACATTTTTTTAAATCTGTATTTTACAGAACACAGCTTTCATAGCACTTCAAATAACTGTTTCATCATTCAGTTTGCTGTTTACACTAAGAAATATGTTGCATTTGTATTCGTCTTGTGTAATATCACTCCTCATTAGCCAATTTTACCTGTAAAGCTGCAGTTCATTTTTATACATGCTGTGAAATATTACTGTGTATCATACCCAATGGGTATTGTATCCATGCTTATGCAACTTAGCCAGATGGCAACAGAGGTATCAAGATAATAAATTACACTAATTACACCAATAAGTACATTGTAAACTCTTTGGCATACATGATTCATGCTATAATACCATTTCTAGGTATTTCTGCCCATTACATTCCTGTAATTATGAATATATGCTTGAGCTGTTTTGCTGCAGCCATTATGACAATTCCACTTTGTGCTGTCATAGTAGAGGCATGTATTACTTATGCCCAATTACTGTAGGGCTTTTGTAAAATGCAACACAATGTAAATAATAAACCCTTTCCCTGCCAGCGACTTTGGAGGCTAATGGGGTAAATTTATAAAAGGCTTCACTCTGTTTGTCTGGAGGCTCCCAGTCGTTCCTATTCACTTACAGTATATACTTGTGTAGTGGTGAACTATAAACTTAAGCTTAAATTTAATAGTTTCTTATAACAAGCCAAACGCTCACCAAATTAGACTACAGGTCCGGGTGCTTATGCCCCGAACCTCTCGCTCTGTAGATATTCAGTCTTCATGTTAGTGAACGGTTAGATATACAGTACACTCACCACTTCCTCTCAGTGGCAAGGGTGCAATGCCCCAGACCCCCAGCAAGGAAAAACATGACCTCAAATCAGGTGTAGAAACATCACCGGCATGCACTCAACGGACTCCAGGACAGCGGTTGTAAAACTTCAAAAAGCTTTATTCAAGGATCCAGACCTGACGCGTTTCGTGTGTTGCCACACGTATTCATAGGTTCATAAAAGGCACTAAGTTTGCCCAGGAGCAGTAACCCATAGTAACTAATTAGCATGTAGGATTTACTGGTCACCTGTTTAAAACCAGATATTTTATTGGTTGCTATGGGTTACTACTCCTGAGCAAAATATTTCATATGGGGGTAAGGGTGCTTCACTGTAAGTATGTTGCTATGCAACAAGTTTTTCCCTCAGTGTAAAATTGAACCAGAAATGTATGTGCTATGTTGTTGGCACACTGCTTGATGTAGCAAATACATCATTGGTGGGAAAGGGGTTAAATAATGCAATTAAAGAGGTTTGTTTTCTGAAGAAACTAATGAACATATCTCAAATAAAAAAAACACACAATTACAATTGAAAAAAAGTCAAGCAAATGGAAAAAAAGACTCAATTAACAATTTGCATGAATGAAGTACACTGCCTATATCTATGGCTCCTTCACAGCATTTAGGTTCTTTTATTTTTTACAACTGTGATTTGATAAACATGATCATCTTTATCCCATGACTTTTCAAGAAAAGTTAGAATAGCATTTTTTCCTCACCTTATTGGACAATAAACCTCACTCTTGTTTTACTTATACAATGTAGTTGTGTAAACTCCTGTTGAGTGCCACCATTTGGACTTGGTATATTTCATATATAGCACTGGTACTCTAACATAGCTTTTATGAGACTTGTTTCCAGAGGCATCTTAAACAAATAACTCATTGAGAATAATAGCACACAGATCTCTAAGGCTACTTCCATAATCAAACAGTTCAGTGCCAAAATCTGCACTGTGTGCCTGCACCCAGTCCAACACAATAGCTCCAGGTACAGGCACATAAAGAATAATGTATCTTTTTAAAAGCTGCCAAACTGGTTGCTGTGATATCTCTGGGTATTAAATGTTTACTTCAATGAACTGGCACATAGCAGGTAGGTTGTTTTGAAAAACAGTGAACCTGTTACCCCAAGAAATAATACTAAATCCTCCAAATCCTTTTCTATCATGTTATTCAAGCTAAATAAATATTACTTATAGGAATCTTGTTTCCTTCAGTTTTAGTAGAAAACAACTACTGCAGGGATCAGTGTGTTCAAAAAACATTTGCAAATGTTACAGTTACATTTTATTTTACCAACTTTACAAAACAGGAAAAAGTTTGGACACTGTTTTATTCGTCCAGTGCTGTTTCTCCACATCCCTGACGCTAATTACCTTATTAGGCCTGTTACTTAACAACCATGGGTTCTTCTATGCAACTAAGTGAGATCTGAAAATGACGTTAACTGATGTCTTCAAAGCAGGTCAAGGATACAGAAATATTGCAAAACGATTCCAGCCCATAATTGTACAGAATGTCGTCAAGAAATGGCAGTTAAAAACTGTGGAAGCCAGCCAAGAAAAATCTAAAAGACCAAGAAAACTTCCAGATAAAGTTACTCAAATGCTGACTGGAAAGGGAAACCCTAATGTGACCTGCAGGAAGGTTTGGCTGACACAGGAGGGTTGTTGCACTGTCCGACAGTGCTTCATTTCTTGCACAAACATGATCTGCAAGGGAGAGTTTGAATTGCCAGGACCTGCTTAATATAAACCAGAAAAAATTGTAATTACAGTTTTAGTTCACCTTTAAATTCCACAATAAATTGGCACCAGCCCAAGGAAAGAACAAATGCAATTCCACAGCGTCATCTTAATCACCTTTCCCAGATGCCTCACATTAGATATACACTTGCTCATGCACATTTGTGGATATGAGGGATCCAAATCTGCACTAGGGACACCTGGGAAAAGTAAATAAAATGGTGGCGCTGCATTCGTTTTTCCTCTCTAGGTCAGGGCATTTTTTCTTAAAGGAGAAGCAAAGTCATTTTGACATTTTACTGCCAATAGATTCGCCACATTCGTGCCACCTAGAACACTATATTTATTCAGCAGAAAGCTTTACTATACCTGAGTAAAGAGCCCAAAAGCTCCCTCTGATAGCAGCTGCCATTTTAGCTTGGTCTTGGTAGCTTCCTGCTGCTTTTATAGCCATTGGAAGCTCTGATCACACATTCCTAAGGGTGGGAAAAGTGAGTTGTTATGCATTCTTAAGGGAGGGGGAAGCAGGAGAATGGAGGCATAGAGGGAGAGATGAGAGAACTGAGCAGACTCAAGCCCCAAACCTGAATGAGCCCTAAAAGGAGGAAGTCTGATACTGAAGAACATGTTCCCAAAAAAGGAGACAAGAAATCATGGGTTTCTTTTGATAGAGGACTCAATGCAGCGTTTCTGTGAGTGCTCATGGCTGTATTTACATAGACCTTTCTGATAAAGCTTACTTAGTTTTTACCTTTCCTTCTCCTTTAAGAGGAGCACTGCCAGGGGAAAACTAAGCGGTTAGATCCACAGGCGGTTGCCTAATATATTACTACCCACAGTCAATTTTGGGCTTCCTTGTAGCCACTTTTTAAGCTATGCTTATGTAATTATAGGATGATGGTCATGATGAGCTGAATTCCTTCTGGGATAACGTTGGCAACATATGTTTATATTCTTTTTTTTAATTTATGCATCAGACTGCAGCACATGTATTCTTAAACATGACCTCTAGATGTCACTATCACTCCTTAAAAGGTGAATAGAAATTGGGCCTCTGCAGAGCAATACACCATCAGTTCTCTAAATTACGTTCTTCTAATAGAATTATGTACACTACATTTTAAAACATATTTTATGACCTGGAATATTGCATTGCTGATTTGTTTGTTTTTTTTTTCCTTTTGTCACGTTTCAAATGCCATTCTAGCTGTACCAGCTCAGTACAAAGAAATTCCTTTTCTTGCTGTGCAGAATGACTTGACTGGAAAGAACAATCTCCCCCCTCACTCTGGCAGCGGTAGTATGTAATTAATAATGCATAGCTGGTTGCCAAGATCACAGAGCCAGCATTGGGGGCACAACAAAAAAAAACTGCTGTACAAATTACAGCAACATAGCAAATCAAATGAATCCTTATTGATAAACATTTTCTTCAGCCTACAAAAACTTCAGCGCAGAATGCCAGACAGAGCCATGCTCTGCACCTTGACCTGTATCAATGCTAAATGATGCTTCTTGTATTTACATTGTGCAGTAACCAGAGCTGTCAGGAAGGGGGTGAGGGGAGAGTGGGGAGAGTGGGGGGGGCAGTCACAGACCATACAGAACATCAATTACATGCACTGGGAAATTAACAAATCTCCATTGCTCACGACAGATTTATCTCTTTTTTCTATGAGGAGGCTACATCTGGTGCAACTGAGCTAATTATTTTAGCTTACTAAACTGTGTTACCAGATGCTTTCATTGGTTGGGCATAAAATATGCAAAGCTTAACTGTACGGAATCAGATTATATCCTTTCCCACTCTTATTGCATGTTTTAAAAGCTGTAAGTGTGCCCTGGTGCAGCTCCCCATATCATTTCATAAAATATTTGCTTTTTCAAAAATTAATCAGTAATTGCTACCTGCCAATTGGTTGCTATGGGTCACTACACCAGGGTAATAATAGATACTCTGATAAAAGTAATATTACTAGACACTTTGTGAAATGTAGTAATAGCAAAAGTGGAGGAGATACTCTGACTCTTTTACATAAGTGGGAGGTATTTTATTTACAGACGTATATATTTAGGCATGAATTTTGTTTTTGATATAACACGTTATGTATGAATAAATTATATGTGATTGTTAAGTGTTATTTATAATGTATACTATGATATTATACAGTTTTGGCCTATGAGTGAGCTATTGGAACATGTATTGATTAAACTGTGATTCTGGAATATGCATTAATTATATCACTATGTTGACAACATGAGATTCAATGATTTGTAATATAATCAGGGATGCTTTTTAAACTGATAAGAAATAATTCCAAATCCTTTTCTATCATGTTGGTTGAACAAAATAAACTTTACTTATACTGCATAAATTATATAAAGCTTGTTTCCCTTAGTCTTGCAAGAACACAATCACAAGAAGCAGACATTTTGTAAACACTATTATTAAGACAAGCTTTGCATCATCTCAAAATCATGTTTATGCTCCACAATCTGGCTCCTAATACCCATGCCCTTGTACAGGGGACATAAATGCAATGACATCTTGGATGTGCTGAATGGAAAATGAAAGTAAATGCCTGCCCTGCCTCTATGCCTGAGGTAATATATGATTGACAGCTCAGAATTTTAAATGCATTTATAACAGCTATGGATGTTTGCAAAAGACTTTTATTATAGTTTTTGTGTGTGCGTAATAGGTTTTAATGGGGGGGTGGAATCAACAGTATATATACTAGGGATGCACCGAATCCCGGATTCGGTTCGGGATCCGGGCCAAATCCAGCCTTTTTTCAAGGTATACGGTTTCGGCCGAGAGAGTACCCCCCCATAGAATGTACCCCCAATAGACCGTGCCGTGCCCCCCCAATTGCCCCCATAGAGAGTATCCCCCCCAGAGAAAGTACACGCAACAGACCAAGTCATCGTAGGTGGCTCCTTCTCTCTTATGCGGCAGTGACAGGCCCTTTTATAAGGTTGGGGCATTTGTGGGGGTATGGGGCAATTGTGGGCACTGTTTATGGGGGAAATTGGGGCACTGTGTATGGGGGCACTTTCTATTGGGGCACTGTCTAAGGGCAATTGGGGGTACTGTGTGTCGGGGGGCTGTCTATGGGGGCACTGTGTATGGGGGTACTATCTATGGGGCAATTGGGGGCACTGTCTATGGGGGCAATTGGGGCACTGTGTATGGGGGCACTTTCTATGGGGGGCAAGGTCTTTGGAAGGTACTGTCTATGGGGGCACTGTGTATGGGGCAATTGGGGGCACTGTCTATGGGGGAAATTGGGGCACTGTGTATGGGGGCACTTTCTATTGGGGGCACTGTCTAAGGGCAATTGGGGGCACTGTGTGTGGGGGGACTGTCTATGGGGGCACTGTATATGGGGCAATTGGGGGCACTGTCTATGGGGGCAATCAGGTTTCCATTTTGCTGGTATAGCTGAACAGAGGGGTCTTATACTGGAGGTTACATGGCAACTTCTGCAGAGATGAAAACCTGTAGATACAAAGCAAATGTAACCTTGTACCTTCAGCTTGTACATTCCCATTGTCACTACTAGTGTAATTCCTATTCCTACCAGTGTTATTCCCTCTTTTATGCTGGGCTGCAGTGATAGGCGCTAGCTGGTAGATATACTCAGTAAGGGGGCAGGAGATGTGCTATTTGCTAATGCTATTTGAATTATTTACTTTATGTGGAATTGCCTTGGTGCCAAATAAATACATATACAGATCTTTCCCGCCGCGCCTCCATCACCATTAACTTTCATTTGCAGCAACGTACAGTAGGCGTTTTTTCATGGTGAGGGCAGTGAGGTTGGGGAATGCCCTTCCTAGTGATGTGGTAATGGCAGATTCTGTTAATGTCTATAAGAGGGGCCTGGATGAGTTCTTGAACAAGCATAGTATCCAAGGCTATTGTGATACTAATATCTACAGTTAGTATTAATGTTTGTGTTTATGGTTTATGTATGTGAGTGTATAGGATAGGTCAGTACAATATAGTACGGCAGTGCTGTCCAACTGGCGGCCCGCGACCCCCCTCTGTGTGGCCCCCCACCTGCCTGGCTGCTTTGATGGCTTACTCTTATGTAAGCTTTAAATGGTATCAGTACTGTGATTAACTGGCCCCCTGCATGGCTCACACCTCAGATTCAGGCTGTAATCCCTCTGTATTGTTTAAAAATGTAATCCACTGTGTTGTTCACACCTTTAAATACCTGCATTGTTTAACCCCTGCAGTGTTCACACCTCAGGCTCAGGCTGTAATCACCCACATTGTTTACCTGTTCACACCTCAGACAGCAGTAGAAACCCACAAATAATCCCTGCACACTACAAAAAGAACTGAGGTGGTACTGCAATTAAAAAGTTTTTTTTTTTTTAATATATAGTTATTGTGCAGACTGTAGGAGCAGTGCCAACATTGTGTCACTGTATGCTGCCTGTGTGTGCCATACAGGGCAGAGAGAGTATGGCACACACATGCAGGGTAGGGAAGGCAGAGTATGGCACACACAGGCAGGGTAGGGAAGGCAGAGTATGGCACACACAGGCAGGGTAGGGAAGGCAGAGTATGGCACACACAGGCAGGGTAGGGAAGGCAGAGTATGGCACACACAGGCAGGGTAGGGAAGGCAGAGTATGGCACACACAGGCAGGGTAGGGAAGACAGAGTATGGCACACACAGGCAGGGTAGGGAAGGCAGAGTATGGCACACACAGGCAGGGTAGGGCAGGCAGAGTATGGCACACACAGGCAGGGTAGGGAAGGCAGAGTATGGCACACACAGGCAGGGTAGGGAAGGCAGAGTATGGCACACACAGGCAGGGTAGGGAAGGCAGAGTATGGCACACACAGGCAGGGTAGGGAAGGCAGAGTATGGCACACACAGGCAGGGTAGGGAAGGCAGAGTATGGCACACACAGGCAGGGTAGGGAAGGCAGAGTATGGCACACACAGGCAGGGTAGGGAAGGCAGAGTATGGCACATGCAGGCAGGGTAGGGAAGGCAGAGTATGGCGCAGGCAGGGTAGGGCAGGCAGAGTATGGCACACACAGGCAGGGTAGGGAAGGCAAAGTATGGCACACACAGGCAGGGTAGGGAAGGCAGAGTATGGCACACACAGGCAGGGTAGGGAAGGCAGAGTATGGCAGGTATTTGCTGTACTACAACCATTAATATGGGTATGGTCATGTGATAACATGGGTGTGGTTTCAAGTGGGTGCGGTTTCAAAAAGGGGAGTGGTCAAAACTGGCTTCCATTATCGGCCCTCTACCACGTAGGTCGGAAAAATTCCGGCCCTCGGTACCACAGAAGTTGGACAGCACTGTAGTACGGTATAATCTCTGCAAGTATCCATTTGATTTTTTTACTTTCTTTTAACTTAATCAGTGCCTCAAAGGTGTTGCTAAACCTAAACTTTAATGCTTTATGATCTAATTTATATTTATTTATTGGTTGCTGTACTTGTATATATGTGAATTGTTACATTGGTGAATTGTTAATTGGTATTAGTGATGGTGAACATGATTATTTTTAGGTTTAAGTTTATGACATAGACTACTACTATGTGACTGTGCAAAAGTGACTGCTGCGTGTTGTCTGTCTCTTTCTGATGAGTATCACTAAGTTTAAGTTAGTTATCATTAGTTCAAGTTGCCAACTTGCCAATACCAGGAGGAATTCCACATATTCAAGCTATGCAAAAATGCAATGCAAATAACCATTCTGACAGTTTTACTACTTTTAATGTATAAATGATGATGATGTTGATGTGCACATAATGGCAAAGCTTTTCTTGTACTAAGTGACTACTACTAGTATTTCATTATGCTTGATGCCTTTATTAGAACAGTCTTCAACAGTCTAGTCTTCAACTCAGTATGGCATGTGAATTCTGGACTTTTTCAATTCAATATGTCTTCTACAACTCCTCAATCAATAGCAGTAACACATCAAACATCTCTCTTTTCTATTTTATTTTTTAAAGTATAGCACAATAAAAAATTACAATCAATTTCAGTTACAGTTAGTCACATACATTTTTATTTTTTTGGCATCTAAAAAGTGTTTACCATATATTACAATAATTAAACAAGCTGTAGGCAAAGGCTTGCTTTCTGTAATACCCTGCTCTACATGTTTCCAATGTTTTCTGTAACTTTAGTAAATGTTTTACTATCTACTCAATAGGATTCGGTTCGGGATTCGGGGTTCGGCAGAATCCAAAAAAGTGGATTCGGTGCATCC
The DNA here is from genome assembly GCF_000004195.4 of Xenopus tropicalis. Taxonomy (NCBI): domain Eukaryota; kingdom Metazoa; phylum Chordata; class Amphibia; order Anura; family Pipidae; genus Xenopus; species Xenopus tropicalis. The sequence goes on along the minus strand of NC_030677.2, from coordinate 74,309,127 downwards.
CTAATATATACTCATATTTGAATGTTTCTGAAGTCTATAATTAAGTGCTGGGTAAGCATAAAATGTTTTATTCTGAATGTATGTATTGCATATAAAGCTTTTAATGGATTTGTAATGTGAATTTTTAACCTTAATTTATAAACAAATATAATAAACTGTGTTTAGTTGAGCTGCATTCATTTTCTATATAGGCATCTGTGGGCCAGTGCCTAGGACGTCAGCTTTGCAGGGTCTACTTTTAATTTTACGCCACCACCCAAACGGCAAAGACTAAACATAAGGATGAGAAATCACAGGCTTCGGGACATGAAGGTTTTAATTTCAAAGACTGAATGAGAAAGAAAGAGCTATACATTCAAATGTATGGAGTTATTTAAGACATTATTACAGGGCCTTAATTTGAGGTTGGTTTTCATGTCATACTATGGGCCAGATTCACTTCAGTGAGAAAAATGGTTTATCACGTTAAAATGTATTATTATGGGGGAAAACTTATTCAGTTACAATTATTTCTCATAGACATCAGGTGATAAACCATAACTTTTTTTTTAATTGAATTTCATCTCAGATTGCATCTCAACCATCAGTTTTCACATGATAAACCTTGTTGGACCCAGAGCCGGGCTGAGTAGTTTTGTCACCCAAGGCTATGCTACTCAACCTAGGACCTAAACACCTTTCTCTGCTCAGACAGCTTCCCCTCCCACAATTGCAAATCACCTGGACTCCCCACTCACAAACCACCTGTACCCCCACAATTGCAAATACGCCAGCCCCAATAGCAAATAATGCCTTTTTAACCTGCACTAGTCCTGTACTATCAATTGTAATCAAAATAATCAAAAGTGAACTGTAGCACTTTATTGCTATTAGAGTGAGATAATTAGTACGTGTATTTCTGGCATGCTAGACCACTTATATATTTTATTTTGCATAATTAAAAAAATGTCAGTCCCTGGGCATGTGGAACTTATAACATTTAAACAGGGTGTACTGGGTGATAGGTATCATCCTGAATATGGGCTGGAACAAAGCCCATGGCTTATGGTTTATATTCTTAGCACCAGTATGTCAGTGTTTGTTACCTCCTACTGGAATTACTAGTTTAAGCTGAGGGGTATTGCACAACTTTAATGCAGAATCAACCCCCCAGTGTCAAAAATCTAAATAAAGATAAATCAAAATAAAGATTCCATTAATAAACCATATTCTTTCTCCTGAATGATTTAGCAACCCTATAGAACTGTAATTACAATACTACAAATGAAATAAAAGAAAAATGACTTACCAGCTGCACCACAGGCAAAATCATGTATCACGTATGTTAACAGTTCCTGGAGAATTTTCTTTAGGTAAAACCAAAATGTATTTGTGTGCTTTTTATATTATGAGATCGCTGCTGGTGGTTGATATTTTACTGTTAGCTGATGAGGTATTACTCAGTATAACTCTTCAGGTATTTCTCTGCATACGTTTTGAAACAACTTACTGATTAGGCATAATTAGGTCTATAGAAAGTAAGTAATAACTGCAAAGCAAGGAAACATTGGCCATAATGTTAAATCTGTGTGAGAGATTACCTGTAAGTTAACCCCCAGCTGGTGCAAATCACTCAGGGGTTTAAGCATCTGTTCTATTAGCAGTTTAGAATTTCTGTCAGGAGAGCTGCAGCCTGTACACATCCCAGTTGGCTCATCATGTTTCTTTATGGTTCTCTTTAATAGCAGTATAGGTTCACAGAAATAAAAAGAAGTCTAGGTACATGGTTCTGATTAATAAAACCCGAGTTTTGGAATATTTCTTTAGTGTTGAATGTTTCATTATTCTACAGAAGTTTTGATTCTATAATGATAGCTGTTCTTTTCTGGGATGGCTTAGCCTGCCCCTAACCTTCATTATTCTCCCACTATGCAATGAACTGTAATATTTTATTATTGTATTCAAAAGGATGTGAAGTAGAGCTGCTTGGATTTCCCTTTGTGCCCTGCAATGTTATGAGCATTTTCTGTTTTTTTGGCTGAAGTCCACAGTGAGAGCTTTCTAAAATAATAAAATCTGCTCATCCTGCTGATTTCCAGTGATGCTTAAACTGCTCACTCATCTTTTAGATGGCTTTATAGCTATTCTGGAGTTAGAAAAAAAATCTGGGTATGCTTTATGCCCAGGTATTGTAAGTGCTTTGGCTTGCTTTCATATATAGAATTACAGGCAGCTCAATCTGATACACACCACAGAAAATACTGGGACACAGATGCATTTGTTTGTGCATGAGAAAGAGACCTAATTTCTGAACAAAGAAAAAAAGTCATGAATATTATCAGCTAGTGTGCTGTTCATGACTTATTTATGTGCAAATAGTCCACAAAAAATGTAGCTTTGTAATTCAAATGCGCAGCAAATGCAAAGAACAGAACCGGATCGTAATCTATTTAGACTGAACAAGTCGTTTATACTCCAGTGAGGAATGCAAATATCATGCTCCCTAATTATTTGTTTGTTTTTCCCCATGTTTGGTTTTGTTTTATCATGCTAAAATATACTTACACACTTACACCAGTGGCCAGATTTACAGTAGAGCTGAGAGAATGTTTGTCCTGGTCCCTAAGTATGAGAGGAGCAACAATATGGCAAATATATGCAACAATACAAGTTTAATAATGATATTCTGCATTGTAAATAACATTTAGCCTTGATTTTATTCAATATTTTGTTTATTGTCTGATGTAGGGTCCTGCATTGGGTCGAGTACCTCGGAACACCCTTAAAGGAGAAGGAAAGGCTAATAAAGAGTTAATCTCAAGCTGCAGGCATACCTTCAGTTCTCTTAATAGTGCCCTTAAGTCTCCCCATATTTCTCCCGTTCAAATGATCAGAAGCCTCATAGAAGCCTCATAGAAGTCTGCACCGAGACCCAGACCAAGTGAACATTATCAGTTAGTTAGGGGGAGTGAGTTCTTAGCATTCTTGAGGGAGGGGGGAGCAGGAGAGGGGAGAGAGCAGAGAGCTGCGTGTCTCTGGCACAGGAAAACAGACACAACAAATCTTTTGACAGGGAACTCAGTGCAGTGCTAAAGCTTACTTAGTTCTACCTTTCTTTCTCCTTTCTTATTGGGTAGAAAGTTCCTGATTCCCTGACTATGCGGCCAGTCTACAGAAACCCTGCTTGGCCACCTGATTACAGTGTGGATGTGTTTCCTCTTAGGATTTCAGAACCAAGTGTCACAGCACCACATATTAAAACAGCACAGCCCTCTTTTACAACATGCAGAGCAGAGCAAAGTGCGGTAAATCCAGGCAGAGACTATACTTTTTCATAACAAAAAAAAAAAAGCAAAAAAATGGAGGTCAGATTTTTCGGGTGTCCGCACGACTTTTTCGTACGGCACACAACTTTTTCGGACGTTTGCACGAAAAAATCGGAGTATGACCAAATTGCACAATATCTAAGAAACAATGCAGTCTCAAATACTGTATATTAATTATGAATAAGAGATAATGTAACTATTAAACTATTACTATTTAAAATATTATACAATAGTAATTCAAAAGGACAATCAAATAGTTATATATGTATATAGTATAGCATTTTACTTTTGGATATTTACTTACATAATGTGAGCTCACAATAATACTGTACATACTATATAAATTTACTACACAAGAATAAGTATTTTCTATACTTTTGAATTTCAAAACCTTTTGAGATTAAGGCAAGAAATAAAAGAACTTTGCACACAGCCTAATAAAGAAATCAAGTAGAAAAACCTCTCTCTTCCATGGCGACTGTTTCCCTGAATGTCAACTTTCATTGTCCATGAAACCTTCTCTGTTTTTTACAGAACGCTCAGGACCTGGAGTTTTCTAGATAAGGGGTCTTTCAATAAGTTGAATCTCCAAATCCAAATTATCTGTTAAAATTATTTAAACATTAAATAAACCCAATAGGATTGTTATGCCAATATGGATTCATGCAGTTTAGTTAACATCCGATACAAGGCACTGTTTTATTACTGCAGAGAAAAAGAAAACCATCCTCTAAATCAGAGCTTTCTGGAAAAGGGATCCCATACCTGTATATTAAGATGAGACTTGCATATAGTCTTGAAAACTGCAAAAACAATGGTATTTCTAACAATGCTACTTAACTTAAATCTCTCTTTAGAGCTCCGCGTAAATTTGAGATATTGCAGATTACAAATACTAACAACGTATTCACAATCAATAAAAGTCAGGTAACTATCCTTAGGAATAGGAAGCTAGGCCTGACTAGCAATCTTCACTTCCACCAACTGAAAAATATAATGAGTTTTTAGTAAGCAAGAACTTCGGACTTAGTTTTAAGATGCCTCTGAACAGACTTGGAAACCAAGTTCCAGGGATAAGAAAATCACTGAAATGGTCCAATAATTGACTTTCACGCTTTAAAACCAAGGTCACTTCAAAAGTAGGTTCAACCGTGGAGTCATACGCTAATGTACCTAGCGCTAAATGCTTGTGGCCACATTCTAAATTCACATGAAGAATACATCCTCGTAGTCCACAGGGCTCAGTAAAAGAGAATTTGAGAATCTCCTGTGCCACTCTTGTGAGAAGTCCTTTAGGCACAAGGATTTTTGTGCAATGGAGTTTAGTGCATTTTGCATTGTATAGGCAATTTTCTAGCATTGATGCCAGGTGGTAAGTTCTCATCACAGTAAAGGCATCCTGGACAGTCATTGCATTAGAAAAGTATTCCAAACTGTTCGAGCCTGCACAAAGTTGACATAAAAGCAGCATTACATAATAAATCAATTACATATCTTAAAATTATTAAATTTTTTAAAAAGGATTATTAATATGAATAACATATTCGACAATCGTCTGAGATCATACATTACATATACACACACTTATATATATCTTACATACAAGTACTTATTAATAATACAATATTATTAAAAGGAAACCGTTTTTTAATTAATGGTTTAGTGAATCAAACATTTTTAGGAGTTACCAAGGTCTCAATCCAGATGTTGTAGATGCCTCATTTTAAAGAATTAAAAGTAGTTCCTGTTATAGTATATCCTTTCAGCTAAAGAAATACACTTTTACCTAGTGAAATTGAATGATGCTGCTTTACAAAAAGAGGTACTCACCAGCAGGCTCCATGGTAGCTGAAAAGCTTTTTGAGCTAATGTTTAAAACTCCAGGTGTAATATATTTAATATGAACTGTACACTACTTGTGTGGTGCCTTGGACAATATAAGCTCTCAGAATCACAGCTGCCTCTTTTATCTCTGCAGATTATTGGGTGCCTTTACTCGACTGTGATTTTATTCTGAGAAGCAGTTGGAAGCTTTCTCTGGAAGCAGGGAATAGCAATCCTCTCATGTTACCAACACACTGAAACAAAATACCTTCACTCTGGCAACACAACAGTAACACTACAGAGATATCATCTGTAACACATTTCACAGGCCATGCTATTAGGAATCAGAAACCAAGACAAAATATGTTGTACTGCTATACATTATCTCTAAGAAATCAAATAAGTTCTATTCCTGTTGTATAGACCTTCTAATAACTGATTTTTTTCACTCAAGTACTAAATGTATGTATGTATGTATGAATAACTTTATTTATAATAATATATATAAATGCACAGAGAATAAGTGCCATGTGGTATGAGACACAGTAGGATGGAGGTCCCTGCCCTGTAGAACTTACAATCTAAGTATAGATGTACTAGCTGGATGCTACCTTGTGTTTACTCAACATTTTCCTGTCTTGAAACAGCACAACATTTATGGTATTATAGATAATAAGAGTTCAGTATTTATAAAGAAAATGTACACAACTAGGGACCATTTGTCAATAATAACTCATAACACCTTGACTTTAAATTCACCCCTTACCCAATCCAAAATATTTGACATGTTTGGTAACACTTCTTCTGGACTTGTTTAGTTCTTCTTGTCTTTGACATGATGTCCCCAAAGCAGTTAGTTGCCCTATATATTCTTAAAGCTATTGCTGAATTACTGATACACCAATATTTTTCTATATCTGTGTGGTGAAGGTGGCCTTGACCACAGAATATGGACCTTCAAGGGGGTCTCAAACAAAAGTTAAACCTTAAAATGGGGACTTGAACTGAAAAGTTTTTACAATAACTGGCTTAAAGCATGGCATTATTGCACCGTGCGATTGTGTCTATTATAGTAAAGAAGGCCCTTAATGTTTCATTACCATGATGCCGAGTTCTGTCTTGAATGATTAACAAACAGAAAAGTGTTATCAGAGACCAAAAGTATACTGGAGAAAGTACTATGTGTGAAAAAGCAGAAAAAAAAAATCTTCTTTTAGTTGTTATTCACATCCACCAGGTCACTGCATGTCACACAAAATGTTTTCCTGGCAGTAGAGAGTTAAATCACATCCAGGTAGTAACAGGTTCATTTTTCCAGCACCTTGCTAGAAATTTTTTTCTTCAGTTTTTTATGTCTGCCGTCATATCCTAACCCTTTTAGTAGTCCACATACTTTCATGTTGGTTTCAAGGCAATGTGTAAACAATAATATATAGTGTATTTGCTCTGGGTTATTTGAAAGCATATAAAGATTTAAAAGAAAAGATGAATTTGATCTAATATTAGTTAGGGCAATTTAAGTTACAGCTAGCAGCAGCTAGTTTTACTTCAGGGTAAATAAATAAGAGTAATAACCCTTGTATACTATCACTCATTGTGTATTCAGTACCTCTCCGAACAGATAAAGAAAATGAGAAAGATACCCTACACCCAATAAGAATATCATAGCAACAAATAAAATATAAAGCAGATTGAAACAAATGCATCATATTACTGAGGTTAAACTTTGAATAAATCAATGTGTGTCATTCAGTGTTAATACCCTTGGCAAGCCCCAAGCAGGCAGCTGAAACATAGTTAAATAAATACCATCTGCCCAAGGGGTAGATCAATATAAGTATACATATAATTAAGTGCTAACTACTCTCCCAAAGCCATAAATATGCAGCAGGGTCTTGAATCAACAATTGCACATGGACCATTTAATTTGCCATGTGCCATTATTCCTCTTGCTGCAGGAAATAGAAATAAAACCTTATCAAATGCAACATGACAATCAATTGGATTCTTAAAAGTATGTAAAGTAAAGGGGACATAGATCTTCCCTAAATCCTTACAAAATCCAACATGGTGACTCCCTGTGCACAGTTCTGAAGGCCTGAATCACTACTGTTATAGAGATTCTAAAAAGCAGTAAGTTCGGTATATAAAATAAAGTATTTGTACCTGTATATTTTTTAGGGTTTAGCTTCTTTATGACAATTTATTACAATATCCTCTTAGTAAAATGCACCTTGTGTAGTGGGATAGACAGATAATGAAAATATAATAAATGCCCTTGGAACCCCAGTAGATATGGGGTAGATATGCACGCAATAAGAAAACCTTTCTACCTACTCTTAAGGCATTATCTGGCCTGGAGTTCTAACCAGGTTAGTATCCTAGTCTATGCAGAAAGTCTGGATTTTGCTGGGTTTGGCCACATCCGAATCTATTTGGCTAAACCCACTTTCCTAATGGGTTTATTGGAATTTTGACAAATTTATTCATCTGTTTTTTTATGGTAGCTCATTAGACCATCCTGAATATCTTTGTGAGATGACCAAATCACCATAAATGCTAATCCTCTAGGAATGTAGTCTCCCAGATAGCAAAAATCATGTGGTCCAGATCTGGCCCAGACCCATCGTAATTTCTGGGCCAGATTCGCGCAACTGACTTGGGCCGGTGTCTTTTGGCACAACGGGCCAATACTGGCACATATCCGATTGTACTTATCCGGACCAGCACTGAGCCGGCTCTGGGCCAGATGCGGATTCCTTTATGATGATCTGGCTCAAATGTGGACCAGATCTGGTCCAGCTCTGTTCTGGTTCTGGTCCCATACCAGCCCCAGATGTGGGCCAGAAGTGTGGAATAGATGTGGGCCAGATGTGGTTCACATTTGAGCCAAATCATCATAGCATCTGGCCTGGAGTTCGCTCAGCTGACTCAGATCTGGCCCAGACTGCGGAGACTTATTCCCTTCCTTCCACCTAATCCCCCCAATGAGCCCAACTGACATAAGAAAAACACAATGATGCCGTTTTGGTGGGTGGAGTTCGGCCACAGCTTTATTAAAGAATCCAACATCAGAATAGTCCTTGCCATGTATTTCCAACTTTTACCAAACATCCTAAAGACTGTTTTATAACGAATGCCAGCCACTGCGAATGCAGTGGGCATGTGGAAACCATCAAACAACCAGAGATTAAATGGCCAATCACCCGCCATATGCTGTGACAAATCAAAACATATACAAATATATGTAGCTTTCCGAGAATTTTTTTTTTTTTTTTAACATGAACCGAGCCTGAAAAGAAGACATAGTAATTTATGTTAATCGAAATTACTGACCTACCGGTCACAAGCTAAATGCACTTAAACAGGGAGGGAGGAGGGAGATTCCGCTCCGTGTGTAGCAGGGAGGTAAGGCTGCAACGCTGCGCTGGGATGTGACAGGCAACAGGGGGAGGGGTGAGTGTGGGGTCTAATCTTTCCCGCCCAAGGCTACCAACTTAACCCTTCATGTTCCGGAAGGAAATTGAGCCCCAGCTAGCTGCACAGTCCCTCTGCGCTTTCATTAATTATTTCAGCGCTCTCTAAGACTATGTTGTCTAGAATTTCAAGCATTTATTATCTAAAATATACATGATTAAATATCTTATTGTCTTTTGCTACTTATTTTTTTTATATAAACAAATACTGTATTAAAATGCCTTCTGATCATCTAATGTTAATTCTAACACAACAGCCACTACTTTACTGTAAACATACAAAAACAATTACACAGAGCAGATTTGACCTTACTTTCTACCTAACACAGTTTTTTACTTACTGTGCTTCCATAATATTCACCAAGCTTAAATCAGTGCTACACAATAAGAAAAACCTAATTATTACCACATAGTTGTAATGCAACACTTCCTGAAATTTAAAAAATATAAATAAGTCAACTGAGATCTAATTTCAATTTAAGTTGTTAGTCACAAACATTATTTACCAATATTTTCTCCATGTTTTGAGCCTTGTTATGCTTTTACTAACAAAGATGGTAGGGGAGTGGCAGGATAAGGAATAACATCCAATAAAGGCCCTGAGTCAGTGGTCACAAGCAGTTCTTGGACTTCTGTTTAAGTATTGTTTTTCTGTTTAAAAGTAAAGTAAATTGACAGTATATTTATACTAATAAAAAAAAAAAAAAACACTGATCTTTACAACACTGTTGACAAAAATAGTTATTGTGCAAAGTGTAAATAAAAAACAAATAAAACAGTACAAGAACAATGCAAATGAATTCATTTATTTATTTATTTACTATTTTTTTAACTGTGCAACTAAAGGAGTTGGTCCCCTGAGTCCAAACAATGTGGTCAGAGCAAAACAGAGAATACTAATAATAACAGATTTATCCCAATGAACTAAAAACACAATCAGATAGAGCAGTCAAACAATTTAATTCCCATGGGCCATCTGAAAAAAGAAAAAAACAAAACACCAATAAGAAAGCTGTTATTTTTCCACTAAAGCAGTGTTATGAGACAGACTATGGATAAACTTCAAATTAACTTATAACTTATTTTACTGATTAAGTTATCTTACAAATTCTAGTAATATTTTTATTTATTTATTAATTTTTTTATCTATAAATCAATGGCTGTTTAATAATGTTTGAGTTTTTTGCCTTAAATAAAAGTTGAAATTTATTTTTATCATGAAGTCAACCTCTATTACTGACTTGTTGTCCTAATGAAAAAATGTAACTGCCACTATGCTTCTTGGATCTGAATTTACCTCAGTTAACGCCTGTTTGACTCTTGAACGCTCTTTCCGGCCACCGCCACGGTCAGGAGCAAGATTGAACCAACGGATGGCATAAGAATCTATCTCACTGTCTGCTGCATTGGTCGAAGACTGGTTCTTTCTTATAGCCCCTGTAAAAAAGAAAAATAAGAATCTTTAACTTCCACAGAATAATAAGCTCCATAATAATGGCATAGTAACTTTATTGTTTAGGTTTTAAAGATGTATCTAATACTCAACTTCTTGGTATTACTCAATACTTACTGATCAACAAACTTCTTGTGAGCATTTCCTTAAAGCACTTCTTCCCATTGACTCCTTTCCAGTTTATTTGTTTGGCTACTGCATCTGAGTAAAGCCTTGAAAGTATGTTCCATGTCACTCTTTTGGTGTTTTGACCTCCAACAGCACCCAGAGCAGATATCTGAAAAGACAAAAATATATTATATTCTCTGCTCTAATCAAAACGAACAAATTTTATATAATGTAGAGAACAGCATATTCCAGGGGCCGTTTTACGGTGAGGACCCTCTCTGACTACAAAAGTAGAGAGAGACATTAGTAAAGTCAAGACGCTTTTATTGTCATTACAACCACATATAGCTGACGCAGTACAGCAAAGGGACAAAGTTTTACCTGCAACCTGCAGGTAAAACTTAGTCCCTTTGCTCAGTACTAATCTTAAATTACTTATATAGGTCAATCAGCGTAGGACTGGCCAGAAGGGATGACTTTGACGTAGTTGGCCAGCTTGAAGTATATTGCAATGTACGGACAAACAATCCCTCTTTTGAGGTGGGGGGGGAAGGCATTTCTTAGTAGCTGAATGCACAGAAATGTCCTAATGTCCTATTTCTACATATTGATAATGGGTGAGTGCAGAGGATTTTTTGCGGTTGTTTATATTTCTTTCACCAAAAACTAAAAAGTGGCGGTTGAGTCGGAATTTAGGCGGATTTCTGTCTGTGAATCTGGAGAAAGTGTTTTCCACCAGTTTTTCCACAAATTTTACTCCAAAAAAGGGCTCTCTCCACTTTTGTGAATTCCCCCCCTTGTCTTGAGGCACGTAGGAACAACAGCGCTGCTCAGGAAAATGTTAAAGATGCTAGCTGTCCTGCACATTCCCTGAACGCTCTGCCAGGAATGTTGTCTGGTCCAGCAGATTTCCATGGGTTAACTCTGCATAGAGTTTGCGTAATGTTTTTTAATGGACATACAGAGCATCTGATCACTGGAGGGAGGGTCTTCATCATGTTGTTCTGTACCATGAACCGAACGAGTACCAAACTTTATATTAATTGGTGCCCTAAATCTAACACTCTCACCTTAAATAATATGTAACCAAAACTAAGAATTAATATTAATATTTGAGGCCAGTATCACTACAACAGGCACAGAACCACTTGAGATAACGTAGGTACAACAACCATAAAGTAGCTTTAGATAATGGAAAAAAACATACCATGTTTTGTTTAGCTTGTGAATTTCTTGAGTCTTTAAGCCATTCCTCAAACTCCTCAACTTCAGGCACAGTGGTCAGGGGGATACTGATGTCTTTAGGCATTTTAGACACAGGAGCCTCTGTCCCCAGTCTTGAAGCAAGATTGTTCACAGCAGCAGCAATCGCCATTTGCTGTTCCTTCACATGTTCCAATAAAGTTAGGATGTGCAGCTGAGCAGCTACAATAAAGGAAAGATTGAAAGTTTTCTTATTATATATCATTTTGAAAAACTGGATGTTTGAAATAAAAAAAAAAAAGATTTTACCAGAGCATGGAATTGGTCCAGTGCCTGTCTTCCCCAGTCTAAATGTGGGCCTAAAGAAATGCTCATCTAACAGAGGCGTGGCAGAGATCTGGCCCATAGAGCTTGATGGTGTGTGAGAGACACGTGTTGCAACTTGAGGCACTGAGGATGGGGAGAGTCATTATTTTTAGCTCACTGACTGTTGATCAAAGATGGCATGCAAACAATTATTAAAAAATATACTATATATATATATATATATATATATTAATTATTATAAAAAATACCTGACTGGAAGGCATGCAAGATGTACTTAAGGGGGCAGTAGGTGCTGCTGTGAAACATAGGTATGTCAATAACATATTTTTAAGTGAATAACAACAAATTATGATAAATTTACTATTATAATAATAAATCCTTTATGTTTATAGTTTCTATTGTCCTTATGTGCAAGTTGCTTTGTATAAAAGCATCTGCTAAATGACCAAACTAAATGTAAGCTTACAATGAACAATGTTCAGCCAAGATCTGTCAGATTCACTCAGCACATAAAAACATTAACTTTACAGTTACATTAACTGCATCAGATCCAGGCAAGTACCTTGACTTAAGATAAAATTTGCCACGGCTTGACTGTATATACATGTTCAGTTGTAACATTAACATAACAGTATTAAAAAACTATTCAACGAAAATAAAAGAATATACCAGTAAAATAAGATTCCGTCTGCCTCTGGTCTAGGAGAGGTCTAGCAGTAGTCTGGCAAGCTTCATTGTCAGGAGTAGGGGGAGGAATAGGTGGTACTGGACAGGGGAGGACATTGTGGCATCTCCTCTTTATAGCCGTCTCTGGCTCACTGTCAGAGTCTGTATCGCCAAAGATTTGCCTAACAAACAACACAAACACCAACTAATCATGTTTGGCAGGGTTAAAAACTTTAACAAATTGCTTTAAGATTAAAACCTAAAAACACTCAAAATACATAAAAAGACACACAAAATATTAAATTAACTTACACTATGGAATCTATAGTATGACTTGTATCAGTTGACCCTTTATAGTACTGCAAAATATCCAAACAGTCCATTGCTTCCTTTGGCAATTATAGCAAATTACTTCAAAGCAAAAAAAGAGAAGTTTACACTACCTAGCCTTTCAGCTCTATAGTTAAATATTTCTAAATGTATTTTAAATGGTACATAGTAGTAGTGGTGTAATAGTCTCTAATAATATGCTGTGATAATGGCTGAGTTTCCCCTGAGACCCCTCTCCCTGGGCCTGTATGGAGCTGGGCACTGTCACTGTGGGCAATATGTGTCAGATAGCAGAACTCACCAGGCACTTGGAATCCACAAAAGGTTCTTTATTTGTTGTGGGTGAACAAATGTTGGGGTGGATGGACAAATGCTGGAGGTCAAAAGAAATATTGCTTTCCCAACCCCTGGAGTAGCTCCTCACACATAGGAAGCAGGAACATGAATGGCATGATGGGAGGAACTGACGTCACACATAAGGAAGGGAATGGGAGGGTATACAGACTTTGAAGTAAACAAGTTGTAATGCGACCTTGGTCACTAGGTGGCAGCGTAACAATGAAAATACATATAAACCATTAACTTTAAAACATAATATACAGTATTACCTGCTGGGGCAGCACAGTGACTTACCTTTATGAAATTTGTAGCTCTGAGGATGTACTGTACCGCCGATAACTACCACACCGAAGAATTTTGCGCACTCGTTTTCACAGATGCGGCACAGATCCGTTTAGCGAATGTTCCCGCCCTCTGACACCCGGCCCTGAGCTGTGAAACGGAGGTGACTAACACGGATTTGCCGGTTTGAAAACGGATCCGGCTCGGAGTCAGCTGCCGTGTGGGAAACGGAGGTGACTGTAACGCGGATTTGCCGGTTTGAAAACGGATCTGGCTCGGAGTCAGCTGCCGTGTGGGAAACGGAGGTGACTAACACGGATTTGCCGGTTTGAAAACGGATCCGGCTCGGAGTCAGCTGCCGTGTGGGAAACGGAGGTGACTGTAACGCGGATTTGCCGGTTTGAAAACGGATCCGGCTCGGAGTCAGCTGCCGTGTGGGAAACGGAGGTGACTGTAACGCGGATTTGCCGGTTTGAAAACGGATCCGGCTCGGAGTCAGCTGCTGTGTGGGCTGTGTCACCCAGTAGAATGGCAAGCTACAATGAAAATGAATAGCCATTGAATTATTTTGAGCATGCACAATTATCTATATTTGTCTCAAATGCATGTTTCCATACCAGCAAGACATGCCTGCTGGGAACAGTGTGATTCAATGTATAGTTATTTTAATCATAATTTAAATGAATTCCTAGGAAAGAAGAAATAATGCAAAAATAAAAAAAAGGAACCACACAAGGCATGGGGCCGGATATACTACCATCACTGTTGGTCATATTCATATATAGGTAGGTTATGCTGCCTTTTACAAATGCTTTGTATATTATGATAATTCTTCAGTTACTGCATTGAATGGCAATTCAGGAAAAAGCAAACCAATGGGACATTCATGTACAAACATGATTATAGGAGGAGAACTAACTGTGCTTGATTCTCTCTTTCTTTGCAAGTACATCTGCATAGGAATGTCATTTATTTAAAAGATTATTTGTATAGGGTGTATTGTTCATACACTATTGGTCACAGTTTGTGCTGTCTCCATGTCCAATGTGTCAAGAGTAATCCATAGATCAGTGTACTGAGCAAATACTTCCACTCTATTGAGTGTTCTACATGATACAGCAGGATCCTCTACTGAGATGCCTGCCCTGTTTACCCTTGATGTCTCTTACTGGTTACATGTAATCATTACACTGAGCTTTTCTAGCTCTGGTACACCTATACTGCACTGTAGCCATCCTTTTAAAGTTCGGTTACAGAGTAACATTAGCAGGCATATATTAAATGGTTAGCTCAATATTTTACATTACAAAATGCAAATAGCTAACAGGTTATAGCTATTTTGGGGGATTCATTGTACTATAAACAGGATATACAAACTCAATTTAAGTAAGTAGCAATAGAGGCAGCAGGCCCAGTAGACTGATGTGAAGTTCAGTAATATAGAGGAGGGCCTAGTGAAAGTTGTGAATGACTGGGCAGTATGTGTGTGCAAAATATAAGTACTTACTAAGGTGTGGGGACAATAAGAATCATTTTCTGTAAAGCCCTGTAACCTCTAGTTACACCGCTACATGTGGTGTGCCCTAAACAGTGGCTATAAGATCAAAAACAGCACCATATGTATGCCTTATCACGTTTAAGTCTGAAAGAGACTCCTTGTGAAACAAAAAAAATGGTAATTACATGCTAAAAACTACATTTTTCTAGTAATGAGACTGTCCTTTTAATAAAACATATCCACCTCTTGAAAATGAAAGGAGGATGCTGAAAATATTCATAATTTACATCTGTGTGCTTAACGGAAGAAGGAAAAGAAATTGCCTGACAAAACACACTCCTTTAAATATTGATTTTATTTACGGGCTGACAGTCAGCTGCTGACCATGGCATACTAAATAGTTCTAATGCATTCATTTTATGTGCTGCAGGTCAGTAGATGAACTACATTATATTGGCTTGCTACTATCATTTATTTAATAAAGACTTCATAAGATGGCACTGTGTTCTGTTTCATTATTGAACATTATCACCTTACCCGTGAATTTTGCTTTGAAAAATGGTATGTTGTTTTGCTTTGTGACAGGCTTAAGTCATTTCTAGAAGGTTGCTGGTCATGCCTCCAGCATGCTAAATGTAAATACAGATATGGAATCCAGAACCTGGGGTTTTCCAGATAAGGGGTCTTTCTATCATTTGTATCTACATACTTTGGCTACTAAAAAATAATTTAAACATTAAATAAACCCAATAGGATTGTGATGTCTCCAATAAATATTAATTATATCTTAGGATCAAGTACAAGGTACTGTTTTATTACTCCAGAGAAAAAAGGACATAGTTTTTAAAATTTTGAATTATTTGATTCAAATGCAATCTATGGAAGATCGCCTTTCCATAATTAGAGCTCTCTGGATAATAACAGGTTTCTGGATAAATGATCCCATACCTGTATTGCTATATCCTGGTAACAATTTATCACGTCCTGACCAAACCCTGTTATGCCTTCTACAGCTCTGCCGCAGTCCAATATAAATATTTGTGAAAGTTGGCAGCTCTGATGGGATTACCAACTATTGCTAATGACTATTTCTGTATTAAATAGTAGCTATCTATTGCCACAAAGTGTGTTAAGCCTGCTCACCCACTGCCCTTTCACGACTGATGAACTACAGCAGTGCTGTCCAACTTCTGTGGTACCGAGGGCCGGAATTTTTCCGACCTACGTGGTGGAGGGCCGATAATGGAAGCCAGTTTTGACCACTCCCCTTTTTGAAACCGCACCCACTTGAAACCACACCTGTGTTATCACATGACCATACCCATATTAATGGTTGTAGTACAGCAAAAACCTGCCATACTCTGTCTTCCCTACCCTGCCTGCGTGTGCCACCCTTTGACTGGGTGTGCCATTCTTGGCTGGTTTGTGCCATACTCTGCCTGCATGTGCCATACTCTGCCTACCCTATGCTGCCTGTGTGTGCCATACTCTGCCTGCCCTACCCTGCCTGTGTGTGCCATACTCTGCCTGCCCTATGCTGCCTGTGTGTGCCATACTCTGCCTGCCCTATGCTGCCTGTGTGTGCCATACCCTCCCTGCCCTATGCTGCCTATGTGTGCCATACTCTGCCTGCCCTATGCTGCCTGTGTGTGCCATACTCTGCCTGCCCTATGCTGCCTGTGTGTGCCATACCCTCCCTGCCCTATGCTGCCTGTGTGTGACATACCCTCCCTGCCCTATGCTGCCTGTGTGTGCCATACTCTGCCTGGCCTATGCTGCCTGTGTGTTCCATACCCTCCCAGCCCTATACTGCCTGTGTGTGCCATACTCTGCCTGGCCTATGCTGCCTGTGTGTGCCATACTCTGCTTGCCCTATGCTGCCTGTGTGTATGGCTGTGGTGTGAACAGGGGAACAATGTGGGTGATTAGAGCCTGAGCCTGAGGTGTGAACACTGCAGGGGGTGAACAATGCAGAGATTAAAAGGTGTGAACAACACAGGGGATTAGATGTTTAAACAATACAGGGGGGTTGCAGCCTGAATCTGAGGTGAGAACCCTGCAGGGGGGGCAGTTAATCACAGTACTGATACCATATAAAGCTTCCACAAGAGTAAGCCATCAAAACAGCCAGACAGGTGGGGGGCCACACAGAGGGGGGCCTGCGGGCCGCCAGTTGGACAGCACTGAACTACAGTATATGAAACTTGCAGTGTTCTCTGTTCCCTTGAGTTCAAGATGTGTTCTCTGTGGCCAAGTTTAGTATTTGAATTGCAGTATTCGAGCCAGATTGGAGTTGTGTATCATGGTTTAGATTAGAAGATGAGCTGGGTAAGCCTCTTACTACAGCGATATATTGATATTATTGCATAATAACTAACTATGCACAGCTGAAATGAAAACATGAAAATACAATATATATATTTTTTCTTATTAACCCGTAGGTTGTAGAATCTTTGACGGTGATACTCATACTCAAGATTAGTAAAGTGAACAAAATGATGAGAATATTGCTGTAAATACAAAAGGTTCCTGAGTTCAACTGAATGAATTGCATTTGCTCCATTTTATTCTTCATAATGGTTGTGTGGGCCAGGATAAAGCTACTTCACAGTATCTCATATATCATTGCTACAAAGTCTTACATTGGGGTATAACAAAAGAGTGAGATGGTGGTGAAATAAAAATAAGATACTGTGGGGGCTCACTTTTTTCCATTCCATTATTTTTAAGCAGTACACCAGAAACAGTAACTTTTCTTTCTATTTGTGTTGCCCCAGCAACTTCTCCTAGTGATAAGTCACTGACAAAACGCTCCAACTCCCCCCATGCACCATTACCCTAAGTCTAATTAAAGTTGCATGTAATTTATATTTGTAGTCACTGGTGTTCAGAACCATTCGGATCTGCTGTATTTATTTAGCCTATAGCTACAGATTCATGATGCATCTGTTCAGCTGCTTTGAAGGTGATACATATGTGTAAGTATATTTTAATAAAAATGCATTCTCAGTGTAGCTTTTGTGTTTATTGTATGAATATATATAAGAAATAGGAGGCTCCATGACACCCGAAACAATTATACAGACTACTTTCCTTTTGTATAATAATAATCAACAGGGTTGGACTGGGCTGGTAAGGCACTGGGAAATAAACAGGCCCCACCTACCCAAACCTACTTCCCTGCCCCTCTCCCCTGAGCCTGCTCCCTAGACTGGGATGCGACCTCCAGGGCCCTCCTCCTCCCCTCCACGACGCATCCCTTTTACTTTCTTAAAGGAACAGTAACACTAAAAAATAAAAATGTTTTAAAATAATTAAAATATAATGTACTGTTGCCCTGCACTGGTAAAAGTTGTGTGGTTGCTTCAGAAAGACTACTGTAGTTAATAGAAATAGCTGCTGTGTAGCCACGGGGGCAGCCATTTAAATTGAAAAAAGGAGAAAAGGCACAGGTTACATAAGAAGATAACAGATAAACTGTGTAGAATACAATGGGAATCTATGCTACTTATCTGTTATCTGCTTAGTAACCTGTGCCTTTTCTCCTTTTTTCAATTTAAATGGCTGCCCCCATGGCTACACAGCAGGGTATTTATATAAACTGTAGTAGTGTTTATGAAGCAAACACACAACTGTTACCAGTGCAGGGCAATAGTACATAATATATTAATTATTTTTATACACTTTCATTTTTTGGTGTTACTGTTCCTTTAAGTTTGCGGGTTTAAACCTGTTCCCCTGCCTGAGCCAATGCTTCTGCCCTGAGCCTTTTCCCCCAATCAAAGCCACAAAAAGGGTAAAAGGGATGCTGTATGGAGGGGAGTGGGGGAGGAGGGGCTTGGTTCCAGCGTGATGCTGATAACCAGTGGTACCCAGAGCACCAAGAGTAGTCTCCCTTGGCTATATACCCTGAAGGCTTACTAGCACTCTTTAAAATTAAGTCAATTACTCTTCTTAATGCAAACTGCAATGGATCATTGCTGGCTAAATACAGCCTGCCTGGTTCTGTTTCTGCTATGCTATCTAAAACATTCTGTACATCTGTACATCTCTGCACAGGGATCATATTTAAATTGATAAATACCTTTCATAGAAAAAGCCATAAGTCGTTTTTATTAAAATAAAGAGCATCAGCATTTACTGTCACTGTGGACATTTGGATATGTGGACATGGACATGTAGTTAGTAATTACAGGTATTCATTGGCTAATTGTGTGTCTGTACCTTCGCTTTTCTTTGTAGTGCATGACAAAAACAGCAAAAAAAGTATTGTGGCTGTTCTTTATTTAATTGTATATTAGTTTGCATTTGGGATATGATGAAGGAGTGTCTGACTGCTTTATATCTTTTCAGAAACACATTTCAGTTGCCCTCATTAGAAGAATGTTATTTACTGAACACTGCCAAGCTTGCTTTTAGGAGACTTTGCTTGCAAGGCTCAGTCAATTAAGCAATGGAATTTTACAGTAACAGACAGAGTTCATTATGTCTTCTGTTAATGGCTATCAGTAAACACAATGCTTCCAGAAGGCTTAAATGCTAACATAGATTCAACCACATACTCCGTTCACCATCATTGGCACTAGCTAAAGGCTGAAGAGCAAATGACTGCTAATATGTGCATAATAATATACACCTTGATGACCTGGATTTCTGTTCATAACAGGTAATGAGAAAATCTTTAAAGGGGAAAGTCAATGTTACATTATATTTTAGTAAGTTGCAGTGCTTGAATTGGGTTAAAAAAAAGTGGAGGAAATCTATGTGCACTGTGCAGCGTGCCAAAATAAGCCCCACCCACAATTAAGCCATACCAATTCTTTTAGTAAGCCATGTCCCATTGGTGTAACAATTAGCTTGCCTGCAAACCCTCCCTGGACCCTCCCGCTGCTGCCCGCTTATGTCCCTGCTCCCTGCACCTTTCGTCCAAGTAGGAGTGCGGGCTGGGAAGGGGGATTTTCTTTCCTATAGAGGAAGCAGATGACTAGCATGCTTTTATTTTTAAGTAAGAACCTAATTACTTGTATTTTCATGTTAAGGAATGCATCTGTTTATTCTTCAAGAAATATACTACATGGTTCACTAACAAACTCAAATGCTAAAACACATGCAAACACAATGCATTATATTACAACTAGGGGGCACTGCTAAGTAGGGTCTGTAGTAATACATTTCTCACAAGTTTAAGTGCCATTTTTTCCTGCATTAAGTCCAGCATACCAATATGCTGTTCGCAGAGATGTCAACTAACCCTAGGTCACCTTGTTGATAATGATCCAGTTCTAATTATTTAAAAACCTAATTCCTCTTCACAACTGATGGGTAAATCTGGCGTGTTTTGCTTTTCTGATAAATTGGCTAAACTGCAGGAAAATTCTTGAACTGGTAGACTTTTGCTGCAATGCATTGGAGTCAATAGAAAGGTAAAATAACATTGCAGTTAAGGAGTTTTCAGCTCAAAAAGTCAGCTCTTCCCTAAGTTCCTGGCACATGTGAGAAAACACCAGGCAACTGTTTTCCCACTTGTGATTTACATTATTGCTGGTGGGATGTACTTGGAGCAGATTAGATGGTCGCAGTAGCAAAGATTTATTGCAGGCAAATAATCTCCTCATGTGCTATGAACTTAAATCAGTGATTACTGGACCTTTTCTGTCTCTACTGGATATTTAATTTTTGGTAAGAACTACTTACCAAATAACATAAATACACATATAGGAAAACAGGGAATTTTTAATAAAGGGGCAAAAGGAGCATTTGTCCAGGTCCCACCAGGATAGGGGGCCCACTAGCACACCTTTCATGTGGGATAACTTTTGGCAGTATCTTGCAGAGATGGAAGACCCCATACTGTAGAAGAGCTCTACAGTATGGTTATTTTAATGTCTTTACCTTCTTTTTCTTGTGACCATTTTGCCATTTTTCTGCTCCCAGTGCTGTTGGTCCATGGCGGCACACCTGGGGATCATGTCTACTTCAGTAAGCGCAGACCATTTCTTCACTGCCTACCTTACTATATTGAACTTCATGTGCTTAAGGGTTATTCTATCATAAATTTATTGGGACAATAAATTTCACCAGTGAAATTTTGCCCAGGGCCCCCTAGTCATTTAGCTATAGTTACAGTTATATTAAGGACATCAAATAATTTTTCACCCCACATCTCACCTTAATTTACTTTCGATATGGACTTTCAGGTTTATTTAGCGGACCAAATAGTCAGTACCCCAATCTCATCCCTCCTCCTGTTTCAAGCTTCCCCCCAGAAGAGCTAGCCCCAGAGTTTGGGAACCACAGCTCTAAATACTAAGATTAAATAAGTTCTCAGAAATGACCAGAGTGGATCATTCAAGTACATGGAGATAAATGAAGTCTTTATGTTAGTGTGGGTTCCCCTGTGTATGTGCACCTTGCAGTTTTACATAGTAGTTACATAGTTACATAGGGTTGAAAAAATATCCATCAAGTTCAACCCTTCCAAGTCAACCCAGCACACACAACCTATACTTACCAATCTATACTATCATACTATCATACTACATACATAAGCTATATATACAACCACTAATACTAAGGGGCACATTTACTAACCCACGAATGCGTCCAATTGCGTTTTTTTCGTAATGATCGGTAATTTTGCGATTTTTTTCATATTTTTTGCGATTTTTTTCGGTGTCTTTACGATTTTTGCGAAAAAACGCGAGTTTTTCGTAGCCATTACGAAAGTTGCGCAAAGTTGCGATTTTTTCGTAGCGTTAAAACTTGCGCGAAACGTTGCGCCTTTTAAGTTTTAACGCTACGAAAAAAGGCGCGACTTTGCGCGCAAGTGTTAACGCTACGAAAAAAATGCGACTTTGCGCAACGTTTCCAATCGGAATTTTTCCAATTCGGATTCGAAATCGTGTCTTAGTAAATCAGCCTCTAACTGTAGATATTAGTATCGCAATAGCCTTGGATACTATGCTTGTTCAAGAACTCATCCAGGCCCCTCTTAAAGGCATTAACAGAATCTGCCATTACAACATCTCTAGGAAGGGCATTCCACAGCCTCACTGCCCTCACCGTGAAAAACCACCTACTCTGCTTCAAATGGAAGCTCTGTTCCTCTAATCTAAAGGGGTGGCCTCTGGTGCATTGATCGTTTTTATGGGAAAACGCCCCCTATCTGTCTATAATCCCTTCTAATGTACTTGCACAGAGTAATCATGTCCCCTCGCAAGCGCCTCTTTTCCAGAGAAAACAACCCCAACCTCGACAGTCTCACCTCATAGTTTAAATCTTCCATCCCCTTTACCAGTTTAGTTGCAGTCTCTGCACTCTCTCCAGCTCATTAATATCCTTCTTAAGGACTGGAGCCCAAAACTGCACTGCATACTCAAGGTGAGGCCTTACCAGGGACCTATAAAGGGGCAAAATTATGTTCTCATCCTTTGAGTCAATGACTTTTTTTATACAAGACAGCACTTTATTTGCTTTAGTAGCCACAGAATGACACTGCCTGGCATTAGACAACTTGTTATCTACAAAAACCCCCAGATCCTTCTCCATTAAGGATACCCCCAACACACTCCCATTCAGTAGATAGTTGGCGTTTATATTATTTCTACCAAAGTGCATAACTTTGCACTTGTCCACATTGAACCTCATTTTCCAGTTTGCTGCCCAGTTTTCAAATTTTGTCAAATCGCTCTGCAAAGCGGCAGCATCCTGCATGGAACTTATAGTTTTGCACAATTTAGTGTTGTTAGCCTTGTGTGCAATTACCTTGTGTGCAATTCATCAAAGCAAGCTGAAGTGTTGAATTGGCACAAAAGGTGCAAGTTGCAAAGAGTGTGAAAAGAAACAACTCATTAGGATTTTGCTTATTTGCACTTGTGCCTTTAAATGAGCCTTTATAATCCACAATCTTAAATCATATTCAAGAATTGTAGAAATTGCTGATCTCTGCTGCAGATGATTCTTTTGTTTTCCAGAACTAAAAAAAAAAAAAGTTTGAATTAACACAGTTTCCAAACTGTTCAGCAGAATAAAACAAATAGGAATTGGATCACGCAGGCAGCTAAGCAATCAAAGTGCTGGGAATTTTAAAAAAACCCAGTGACAGCTGCAAGAATGATAATGCAATTTTAAACATAATCTATGGCCTATTTAAATGAACTGCAATAAGAATACGCTGATAAACTGGATATCCTAGTGAAACACATGCTTATATGATTAGTGTAGCACATAGTATTCTCTTCCTTGAGATAATATGCACAAAATGATCCTTCTATCAACCCTTAGGTGCTTTGCATACTGTGTGTGCTACTTAACCTGTGTAAAAACAGCAGCCACTTACTGTTTACCCTTTGCACAGTTGTTTACACTTTAAGTTCATATGCAAAATATGATCCTTTTACTTACAGCATGAAAAATGATATGCCACAGGCAGCTTCTGCGTAGATGGGAAAGAGATACAATGTCTTGGCAGAGAAAAAAAAATCATATGTGGAGACAGGGATATTAAGAGTACATGTGTTTTATATTCATGTTATGCTGCCAGTGGCTAAATAAATCACAAAAGAGGAGCAATCAAAAAAACTGATATTATACAAACTTATAAAGGGTCATTAAATAGATGTTAATGTTCCTATGATCTAGATTCACAAATCAAATTAAGTGAGAAAAATGTGCCATCAAATGCTCTTCTGAATCGCCAATATGCCTATTTGATAAATGACTCTGGTCTCCCTCTAATTCTCCACATCACCCCAAGCTTAATAACTGATCCATTGAGAATCATCCTACCAGCAGTGTGTCACTTATATCACTTCTATTGTGTCCAGTTTTTGCTTGGCAAGATTACACTGTAATCAAACTCCTCAAAGGCAAATATAGCACTAGTTGGGTTTTCAGAGCCAGAAAAAAAATAGCTCCTGTGGCAACATACATAAGACACCAAGGAGAGAAACCAAATCCATGGACAATAATATGTATATCACAGTAAAATATGTTAAAAAGATAACTCACCAGGTGCACCAACCCCAATCTCCCGGCTAAGGATAGAAAGTCAAATACAGACAGAGCCAGCAGGATATCCATTGGTGCAGCTGGCCCTAGAGAATTACACTGTGTGTATCTCTGCATTACTTAATTACTAGTGTGCTATTTTGCTGCATAATATTAATACTGTGAATATCTGCAAAACATCTTTATTATACCGCTACTTTACTTCTATGATATATTTTAATATTGTGGGTATGCCTGCAGCTAGCCATTAATACATTGCTATCTTCCTGCTATTTAACATATTATATTGTGGGTATCTCTGCAGCTGGATATTATTGCAATGAAATCATCCTGTTATTTAACATCAGTATTGAGGGTATCACTATAGTTCATCATTATCTTTAATGCTGTCTTGTTGATGGTTACTCTGTAATACTTCAGTAATACTTCAATACTGCAGTTCAGCTACAACGTTCATAGGCAAGACTACTGTGGCACATTGTTCTGGGACCATGTATAGCTTTTTGTTTTTGCAGTGTGGCAAAGCTTGGGGCTATGATCAGTGCTATCAATATTCATTTCAATCACAGTGTTTTACATGAAGTGCAAAAATAGTGCAAAAATGCCTTCTTCTGCCTTGCCATGAAAACAGTCTATGAATTTCTAATATGTAGGAAGTGTAAGTTTCTAGGGACATGGCATCTGAGCAGAAGACAGGCAGTTGGGGGAAACCCTTATTACAGCTAGCAGTATGAAACATCTATTCTTTTTAGCATAGCATACTGGATGCTTCCCTTCTTTTATTTAGTACATGCTTATATGGATACTGGAATACTTTTATTTACTTATAATGTTACTTTTTTACATACAGGTTAGTATAAAATCTGTTATTCTTTTTCTGTCCCCAGTTAAAAGTTTTTAGGTGATAAATCCTTCTAGTTTCTTACTTTGAAGTTTCTCAGCCTGGATTCACTGTGCAATCCTCCTGTGAATTACATTGTCAATGTTATTGTCACATTGTGGGTTTATTGATGTTCTTGTAATAATAAAAGCCCTGGCCTACTGCCCTTGAGGCAGCTGAACACCCACTTCCCATCACACTAGTTTGCTTTTAATATCATACTTCGAAAAGTTTATGATGTTTTTTTTTCTTTCTATGTCATCTCTACCTGTCTGCTGTTGTACCTGTCTCTGTTGGCGTGTCTCACAGATTCAGTCTGTATCTTCCATGGGTGTAACAGTAAGGAAAGCACTTCCTGCAACAACCGAGGGAGGGGCTGCACTAATATGATGTATATTTCCAATACAGGTATGGGATCCGTAGTCCAGAAACACATTATCCAGCCCTGAAGTACACAAATGCCATCTACCATAGACTCCATTTTTAAAAATGATTTCCTTTTCTATGTAATAATAAAACAGTGCCTTGCACTTGATCCTAATTAAGCTGCATGAATTCATATTGGTGCAAAAAAATCCTATTTGGTTTCCACAGCTTACAAAGGTTTACGCCTTCTGATGTTGGTATTTATAGATTCGCGTACACATGTCCTGCCTCTATCATGACGCCAGAGAGGGGCAGCGCAGGCCTATTAATACCAAGACTTGTCTGGTTAGGGTCGGGAGCAGATACCAAACTGGCAGGTAAGGTTTGGGTATGGGTCAACTTTGTGTTAA
The DNA here is from genome assembly GCF_000004195.4 of Xenopus tropicalis. Classification (NCBI taxonomy): domain Eukaryota; kingdom Metazoa; phylum Chordata; class Amphibia; order Anura; family Pipidae; genus Xenopus; species Xenopus tropicalis. The sequence continues at coordinate 74,283,651 of NC_030677.2, read as the reverse complement.
CCTGCACATCACAACTTAACAGCTTTTGGTATTGCTCAATTGTCACTGAAGTTTAAGTCCTGGTACAGCTGCATAGTGATTGGATGGGTAACGTTTGAATTCCCCCATCCAATACCCATGTGGCTTTACAAACTTGAGTGCAAAAAGCTGTGTAGGGGAAAAACATGAAGGCACCTGGGCTCCCACCCTCCCTTCAAAAGTCTGCAGTCAAATTACAGCAGGAGAGCCCGGCTAATCCCAGTAAGTACAGCACAGCCGGGCTCCTCTGAAGACCAAAAAACCCACAGGGCCCGGGCCAACTGTCACCTCATGCGCCCCTGATGGTGTCCCTGCCCATTAAGATATTGTCCTTACACTAGTTGTTCACCAGTAAGATGTCTAGCTGGCACAGGCCAACCACCCATATACAAAGCTGATCACTTAATGTATGTTCCCTTTAGCTGGGGAGCATTTAGGGAATTTACTGATTTACACATTTTGTTTCACTTACAGAATCATGAGAACATACTAAAAACATGACTAAATAAATCATTCTTTATTAGTAAATGGGTTCAGCAGTACTTGAATTGTTGATGAAAGGCATTATCATATAAGGTACAGGTATGGGACCCGTTATCCAGAATGCTCGGGACCTGGGGCTTTCCAGATAAGGGATCTTTCCCTAATTTGGATCTCCATAACTTAAGTCTGCTAAAAATCATTTAAACATTAAATAAACTCAATAGGATTGTTTTACCTCCAATAAGGATTAATTATATCTTAGTTGGGATCAAGTACAAGTACAAGGTCTAATTTTTAAAAATTAGAATTATTTGCTTATAATGGAGTCTATGGGAGATGGCCTTTCTGTAATTTGGAACTTTCTGAATAACGAGTTTCCGGATAAGGGATCCCATACCTGTACAATGCACCCTAGCAAACAAAACAAATACATACTGTATGTTTTTAAGGCCTTGATTGAATGCACATATTAGTTGTTCATATTTTCTCATTCAAAAGAGCAAAACAAATAATTTCTAGCCATGCAGAACAAAAATAATCCATGTGCTTATGGCTTAATAATGACAATACATTAGCTAATTGATGCTAATGGATCTAAGTAGATTTCCATTTGTTTTTAGTGTGTTGGAACACAGAAACCTTGAATAAAACAATCATACAAAGGTGTTATGGGGAGAATCCATTAGAAGATCAATCGGAGCCAGGGGATGTTTTATTGCTTGGGAAGCTGTACCCACCCACACACGAGAGAGAGAGAGAAATGGACAATCTAAATAATATAAATTGTAACTGAGATATCAGGGATGGAATTAAATAAGTTGTTCACCGTAAAATTAACTTTTGGCATGTTGTAGAGAGTGCTATTCTGAGACAATTTGCAATCACGCTTTATGTTTTTATTATTTTGGAATTTTAGCAGTTATCCGGTTGTTAGGGTCCAAATTATCCTAGCAACCAGGCAGTAGTTCGTATGAGAAACTGGTATATAAATAGGAAAGGCCTGAATATAAAGATAAGTATTAAAAGTAACAACAATACAACAATACAACATTTTAGCCTCAAAGAGCAATAGTTTTTAGCTGCTGGGGTCAGTGACCCATGTTTAAAAGCTGGAAGATGTTAGAAGAGGAAGGTAAACAATTTAAAAACTATAAAAAATTAAGCCCAGCTGTAGAGTTTCTAAGAAATGGCCTTTCTATAACATACTAAAAGATAACTTAAAGGCGAACTACCTCATTAAGTAAGTTTGAGTCAGTATAGTGTGATTCCTGACAAAATACATTGAACCTGTGAGCATACACAACCATGTACTGCACTGTGTGTAATTAGGGACCTTAATTACAGTAGTAGGGTATGATACACAGCAGATCTTGGCTTCACTAGACATAAGGTAATACACTGTTTGCGAATAACCACATTCTGTGGAATTTAACTTATGGGTTTGAATATAAAGTTCACTTAGTTTTGACAGAGATCACCAAGTCTCTTTGCACATTTAAAATGATGGTTTGTGCCCAACATAACATAGTATAGGAGCTGACTGAGATTTCTGTCTTCTCCATTGTGTGATTATTTTTGGCCCCGTCACCTTGGTTCCTGCAATGTATCTGTCGAAACCATACAAACATGGAGCTGAGTATATATGTCTCCTGAAGCTAAGGACATGCCAGTGGCAAAGTAGTAAAGGTTAATATTTCACTAAGTAGTGAGTGCTTTAGTCCTATGGTCAATATCAGATGACTCTGGACTTAATCCACTCATGTGCTGAAAACACTATTTGTATTCAAGCCTTGTCTCTCTTAGCAGCAGTACACACTAAACTGAACATACAGGAGTCTGGCATTCTAAACACAGTACAGAGGCTAATAGTATAGAAACACTGTTTTGTCTCTGTATATGTGCATAAGTGAAGCTTACTTTATCCACTTCCTCAGGGCTGCACTATTACTGAGCTCTTTTCAGAATGTCCCAGCCAAGTGCAAGAACTGAGCCAACAGCAGTTGTACTTGCACATGACTGTCAGTCATCAGGGTGAATCAGCAGAGAGGTAGGCATGTTGACTAACACTGACCTTTTCTTTATTACTGTAAAATAGACTGTATTTACAGACATAGTCATTTTAATAGCCCTCCAGAGTATGTTTGGTAAAGCATTCATGTCAGTTTAATTATTAGGTTAAAGTCAAATTAGTCACTTTTTACAGAGTGATCAATCCCTGAAAAAGGTTGCCCACGCTTTATTAATCCAAAGGCGATTGTGCATTTAAGCTGATGTTTAATGTTAAAGCAGACATTTACTCTTATGTCCAGCATGGCAGCAATACTTGGCTTCTGCTAGGAAGATGCTGGCAGCAAAGTCTGCACGTCTGGCCCAAGGCTCAAAAAGTATTTATCACAATTAGACAGATTTTAGCTATAACATGCAATGCTTGATGGGAAGATAATTGCCCCTGAGGGGTTGAAGTGCAAAATATATCCCTGTAAAGTAGTTTGTTAACTTTCTGTAGGCTTTTCAGACCTTTTTTTACTAGAACTCTTAGAGGTTATGCAATAAAAGGCACTAAGTTTGCCCAGGAGCAGTAATATTAACCAATCAGCAGGTAGAATTTACTGGTCACCTGTTTAAAAGCAAGCATCTTATTGGTTGCTATGGGTAACTGATACTGGGCAAATTTAGTGCCTTTTATTACATATGGGGCGGGGATAATGGCCTTAGCTGGCATCAGACTCCATAGGGCTATCTGTAAGCTGAAAATGTAGCAAGTTGGTACTTCTATGTCAGCGCCAAAGCTTCTACGATCCAAAGCACAGCAAGGAAACCTGCACCACTTCTGATGGTGCAGGTTAAAGTGCAAAACCATGCCAGATTGTATCCCTTCTTGCAACCTGCCCAAATGTCGTACATGACCCCAAATGTCTTCTGCTTGCCATTTTGCACAGTAGAATAGTTGACTAAGGAAGTATTCTGATTGGACTGTGTTTAAAAGAAACCCCACCAACACTTCTATGCACAGTAACTGCTAGCCAGCTAATGGATGGTAACATGCTCAGGTGAATAAAAACTTTAAGGACATGGTTATACTGGTGAGAAGCATGATACTTTAATACTAAAGCAGTCACTAGTCACTTGCTGCCATTCTATTGAACGCTGCTTGCAGGGAGCAATGCACAGGTATGAATGCATTTGATTTCTATAAAAGGCAGAAAGAAATTACAATTGCAGAGGAAGATTTATACCTGCAGCCTACTCATGTAGAAGATATGATAAGCTTTACATAAAGTTATATGAATACTAAAGAATATTCTATAATAAGAGTAAGTTCTTTTTTAGCATTAAGACATTTTAATTAAAAAAAAAAATCATTGTTTCAGGTTAGTATAACTGGATTACAGTTACTTAACTAGTTAGTTAGTTAGTTAGTTAGTATTACTGGATACGTTACTTAACAGTAAAGGAAAATTTATTTTAGTATTTTTATTTAGAATCCCTTATGGTACCTGTATTTGTACAATGGCAGAACAGTGTCATAATGATTATAATACTTTCACTCATGCTGTGGGCCACAAATCAGTCACATTTACCAAAAGATTAACATTAAAGAGGCTATATAGGCTGGATATTTTCCTGAAACAGGAATGTTAGAGCTATTTTGTTTGGTTTTAACCACAATGCAGCATTTTATTAATGTTGATTCATTTTTTTATATCAAAAAGTGCCAATGGATCATTGATTTGTTTTTACATGTATGCTATGTCTCTGGAACAAGTTTGTGTAAGTCATGATAAAGAACTCTCAACAATGCAGCCAGCCAGGAAGGGTCATTCCAGTGTAGATTCTTTGTTCATAGAAAGTCAGGAGGGTGGCAGTAAAATTAGCTGTATAATTGAGGACTGTGTCAATTTTAATTCAGCTGCTTGTCTGTTTGGATTTGGGCCAACAACTAAAGCGGTCATATATGAACACAGCCGCAGTGTGCAATTTCAGACCCAAATTGCCATTTTTACACACAAAACAACATTTTCCCCATAATCCCACTTACAAACAACAATTGCATTCATTTTACATGACCGCCCTTGCAATTACAATCATAAATAAGGCCTTAAGGAAGGTCTTGGGTAGTGAGGCTGACATCATGTAACCAGATTTTCTACTCTACCAATTTTATACAGAGATCTTATCTTTGAGGCACCCCTGTAGTGCTGCAACGAGCATAGCAAGCTAAAATGTAAGTAAAGAAACAATTGTGCTAATTAATGCAAGAAAGGATACAATTGTAGATTATTTTATGTTGCAATAAAGTAACAGGCAAAACATATTTCCAATGTAACCCTTATCTGCTGGCCTAGTGTAATCTTTTGCTCCTTTAAATGCATTCCAATCGGTTGATACATATAGACCAATTTATATAAGCAGCAAAACAGAAATGCATTTCGTATTGGAAATGAAAAATTAAGACTTGGTCTAAATTAAGTCAAACTTAAGCCAAACTTAGCTTACAATAGCATTCACATGAAGAGTCAAAAGATTTTACATTTACATTGCGAGCACATATTGGAATAAAGTCACAGTGAGTAATGTCAGTGAGTAATGTCTTTAGCATTCAGCAATAAATTCTGTGTGGTTCGAAGGCGTTGCTCTTTTTAAATCTAGAGAAATGCAAGAGATAACAATGGAGATCATTAATATCTAAATACAGAATCAGCAATACAGTACTTTTAGTTATGTTAATGGGTGTGTTTGTCTGATTGTACATATGTGTGTGTTTGGGATTAAAGACAGTTTTCAGTGGTATATGTAAGTGTTAAAATGGGTGGTTGAAACACAACCTATACTAGCAATAGTGACCCTCTGTCTATAATTAAGAAACAGAATACATTTGGGGGCAGCCCCAAAAAGAAGTAAATTGTTGAAATAATTTCATGCAGGTAAAAAAAACAACAATAGCAACACTCTGAAAGAGAACACTGTGACCACATTGGTGTGATATTCCCTGAAAAGAAATTGAAAATCTGAGCCAAACTTTATATGGCTCCTGAGGGTGATACGCATCGCGCAGAACCTATTTAAGGCAATATCTCTTCTGTGCTCCACAAAGGAAACATTCTACTTAAAATTACATTTTTGTAAGGATCATCACATAATATAAATAGAAGTCAGCATATGGGAATAGCTTGCTTTTAAACAATATCATCATAACGGGGCCAGGTTGGTTAAGCAGAAATGCTTTATGTTTAGGGAATTTCCAGGCATAGTGCAATAAATGAAAAGCTCAGATAATGGCATGATATTAGATAATGGTTAAATAATAACAGGTCCACAAAAACATAACTATACTGTACATTACTTGGAAGCAAAAAATAGCTTGCTATTTATAGGGGTTGTGCTGCTTTTTTCATGAAAACTGTTTTTTTTTTTTATTTAGACATTATTCCTTTTCAAATCTCAGGGGTTAGTGCAATAACCAGTGCAGTGTTTGCACCAATACCAGTAACCCATAGCAACCATAACAGCAATTAGCATTTATTCGACTGCTATTTGAAAGCAAACATCTAATTGTTCCTCTGGGTTACTAGACCTGAAACACACTTTGTTTTATTATTGTATTGAACCCCTTTATGTCCTTATTCATAGCACTGAGAAATGCTACTGCAATCAATATTCCTGTACAGCAACAAAGAAAAATGGAAGATTGCTAATTTAAATCAGCTTATAGAGCCTTATCAGAACAAGATGCGAAATAACCCTTTAAAAACCAAAGGGCACATGTCGTGCCAAATTTGGATATTTAGATCTATTCATATGAAAACAAAGGTATATGATGCTTGATTAAGTTTATGCATTTACCATAACAGCAATGGGTCGGCACCATGACGCAGTTGACGCTGCAGTTGCAATTGTCAGCCATGGCAACAGAGCTCATTTACAATGACCCACATAGGGTTATATTTTTCAAACAGTGAAGTCAGAGCTTGCTACAGTCTGCTATTGTGAAATTCTGCCACTCTCCATTAATTTCTATGGGATTTTTAAAAGAGTATTTTTACTCAAAGTTTGCCTTTGACAGGGCAAGAAGAACAGGTCCATGTCACCCCTCCCATCTCTTGTTTCCTTTTGGACTTTATTGACAAAGCCCTTAAACAAATGGTTAGAATTATTTCTAGGCAAGCCACAGATTTGCTCTAATGCCATAGTAACAAATACTGTAATATTAATAAAAAGCAGCTTGGGATAGAGCTGAGAGAAGTAAGTCAATTCCTGCAATATTTCATCCGCATATTGTGCATTGCACTGCATTTTTATCTCTTTATTACTTTTGTTATTCATGTTTACAAAAAATGTTTACAGAAGATAAGCCTTTTCTAATGAATGGCAGCTTTTTAAATAACTTTAGTGGCATTGTTGGGGGCTATCCTTGCACTTATATCCAGAAATCCCATAAATACTTGCCATTTAAATACATCATAGTCATTATATATAAATATATATATATACTGTATATATATTATATACAGAAACTTACCTGAATCAATATCTGATGATTTTACAGAAAGTAGTTTAACACTTTCTTTGTTTTGGGCAGATCTATGAGAGAATCACAAAGTGAGTTTTTAAGTACATTTTCACACACACAGTAATAGAAATCTATTTATTTTGTTATATAATACATTTTTAAAAAAATGTCATTAGACTTAAGACACTGAGTACATGGATGACTATGTGACCCACTGTGGCCACATCTGGTGCAAGAGCAAGCTACACAGTGTTTAGAGTTCAGCAGCATTCAGAGCTGCAACCAGTCTACTTTCACGCTGTGCTTATGTGCTGGCGCTCTTTAGAAACCTTATGTAATATATGTATCGGTTTTTAACAATTGCAGTAAGCATTGTGAGATCTGAGATTATAATTTTTTGATCTCAGCAATGTTTGGAGACTTATATGATATAATAATAAAGCATAGAGTTATACAGCAGAAAGCAAAGTCATTAACAACAACCAAAAATACTGTTTTTTTTGACAGAGCAAGGGTTTTTAGAGTAGACACTGGCCCTGCCAGTCAGACCCAGTGCAGTGTAAGCGGGACCAGACTACTCAGATTATATAGCGTGAAATAAAGTCAATTTAACTTTTTTTACTTCCCACGAATGCTCCAAATCTGTAACCCAACTTAGAATGTGAAGTCAAAGTACCATAGTATCCACATAGAGTCAGATCACAAACTCAGAACATGCTTCCAGCTCCATTAAACACAATGGCTTGTATCTTTTTTTTTTTTTGTACTCAAGATCCAAGTGGCAAGCTTTATCAATCTCTGAAGAGTGATTTAGCTTTATAGGTATACCTCCCATGGGAGCCATTAAATAGAATGGTTGAGTTTTGCACTGCATTGGTTTCACTCATCTCAAGGGGTCCTTAACGTGCTGCAATAGTTTCCATAGCTCCCCTTACCTCCTAAGTTATCCCCAGAGCCACTAAGCAAGTTGTCTTTCTCACTCTAGCCAGGAATATTTTTAAAGACCCCTTCCTGATTTAGAAAGCATAATGTAGAAGCCTATATATTCCCCATGCAGCCTGGTAAAACCCTTTAAACCCTGTTCTGCACCAGGCAACTGCATCAGACTTTTTATGATTAATGCTGTCATTTTGCTTGGACAGAATTCTACTTACAGTTTATTTTCAGCACTCTCTGCAACTAAAACAGAATAAAATGAGAGATATCATTACAGCTTGTTCAAAATACAAAATCTAGAGTGAAGGTTATAGGTAACATGGGATTTGCGTAAAGCTGCTGACCTGACCATTCACAGCAAGTACAACTATCTAACCAAATTAAAAGCACTACAAGGCAAGATAACTATTTTGAAAATCTTACTATTTAAACATCTCTTATGTCTAGAAATGTTCAAGGAAAGGTTATTCTATTTTCAATATACAAATAGATCTATTATCTGGAATGCTTGGGACCTGGGGTTTTCCAAATAAGGGGTCCTTCCGTAATTTGGATTACCACAAGTCTACTAATAGTAGAATGTTGCACTATGTCATAGTTCAGAAAAATAAAAGATTTTTTGTGGTAACATGATACCATTTATTGGCAAACTGATATCTGCTAGCAATAAATGGCATCATGTTGCCACAAAAAAACTCTACTTAGTCTACTAAAAAACTATTTAAACATTAAAAAAACTCAATAGAATTGTTTTGTCACCAGTAGGGATACAGGCCTCTTAGTCGGGATCAGAGAAAAAGGAAATCATTTTGAAAAAATTTAAAATAGAGTCTATGGGGGATGGCTTTCCCACAATTCTGAGATATCTGGATAATGGGGTTCCAGATAAGGGATCCCATTCCTGTATTTGACCAGACATACATTTACACCACAGAATAAATATAGCATTGAAAACAAGAAGTTTCAAAACTGCAGTTATGGGATCATAATCCAGAAACACATTATTCAGTAAGCTCCAAATTACAGGAAGTCCATGTCCCATACACTCCACTTTAATTAAGTAATTCTAATCTTTAAACATGATTTCCCATTGTAATAATAAAACAGTACCTTGTAATTGATCAGAACTAAGCTGGATGAATCCATACTAGTGGCAAAATAATTGCTTAACTTTATTAGAGTTCCAACAGTATTTCACCCAGAAGCTGTGAACTATATAACATCAGATTCATTACTTTATGTTCCTTCCTGTTCTGGGACAAATGTTTCCCATGTTATTATAGCAACCGCTGTGTCTTACCTCATACCTGGACACGTTTTGCACACTCCCCTTTGATGTCTTTAGGTAAGATTGTGTTTTAGAGCAGCTAGTTCTCAAAAAAAAGATTAGATCTAGCTTGCTGTCATTTCTTTATTTTTTTGCTGGTGTTTCCTCCTGTTTTAAAACTTTGTTATAAGAAGCTGACAAGATTTCATGCCACTGAAAGCAGTTTGCTCCTTGCCCTCACCAGGCACCTTGTCAAAGAAAGGCTATGTTTATTGCTAATTTACAGCAAAATCCCAGCACAGCCGAGACGTCCAACACAGAGGGTGAAATGCACCGGCAAACTGAAAAGAAGCTCGAAAATAAGAATATTTTCGATATCCCTACTCATATCCCTATTTTGTTATAAGATAGTATCTTGTTCTTTTGATATAAAATTACTATTAACAACATTATATACTGTATATATATATATATATATATATATATATTCAAGAAAAACAGATTATTTATGAAAATATTGTCAATGTTTTGAACTTTAACAATTTATAGAAGCTCAGTTTCTATGGAAATATTTTGTTCTGATCACATTCTGATCTTTCTGACTTTGATTGTAACTTGTAACTATGACTTTTTCCCAACTTCATCCTATTAATTAAAGACTTCACTTGGACAAAAGTATTGCTGAAATTTGTTTTGCTAACTCAGATCTCTCAAAAACACCATCTCAAAACATATTATCTCCTAAGGATGGATAAAGAAATTCGTTTGGGCAAAATGAAAGTGGAAAAGTCGCCATGATTAGTGTTAAAATAATGGGATCTTGGTAACATTTCAACTAAATCTCAATTTCTACATGAACTATTTTGGCATCCTTTGGACTTTAAAGGAAACTTTTTAAAGCTTTTTTATATACAATTGTTCAGAAGAGGTATTTGAAGTTTTATTCAGCTTCTAACAGGGCTCTTAAGCTCTCATGTTTGCTAAGCAAATAATCAACAAATGCAATGTTGAATATAAATGGCAAGAGAACTGTAATTCTGGTTCCATTTATAAAAGTGCATTAGGATAAAAACAACATAGACCCCTATAGGAGCAGCTAGGTTCCACTAGGGGTCTTTGCAGTTTAGGACTTTCAGGATATGCTTCTATTTGGAACCCGCAGAGCATATTCAATGGCACATTCTGGATGCACTTAGGGAATTCAGTCTGTTTGATGGTTTTGTCATCTACATATTTTAGGCTGTCCTTGGTGCTTTGCTCCCCATGTTCAATAGGAACTATTATTACTATTTTGTCACTTAAATGCCCCCCCCCCAAATCAGAACCTAGAACAGGAAACAGAAGCAAATACAGTGAATGGGTATGATCATCCTATTCCTCAAAATGATGGCGATGGATGAAAAATTCCAAATTACCATCTATAAACCTCTGATGCTGAGTAAGATGGGGAGAGCCCTTTCCTTTTTGTGTTGAAAAGGGTTAAACTGTGATATCAAATAAGGGAAGAATAATATGCACAGTTCAGAAATTATAATACGTACATAATTTTTGGAATAATTGAGAACATATAAAAAATGATTTGATATAAATATGATATACACAAGAGCCATACATATTTAGCATTTGATTTTGTGTTTGGGGAATTTTGACATAACGTTGAACGTGTTCAGTGAATGTAATGAAAATGATTCCTACCTGGAGACTTTCCTTGACACATCTTATAAAGACATACAGAGACAACAATTAAAAATGGGACCAAAATGCTGCTTAGTGGAATAATAAAACCTACAGAGAGGATAGAAAATATATATTAGACTTCTGCAGAGTGAACATATGTGCTAAAATAACAGTTTCAGCTTGTGCCTCTCTAGCTGTTAATGAATTACAAATATCAGCACCCATTGAGAGCCAAATATTGGGAGCTGTTAATCAGCCATAGTTAGTAAGTAGTGATGGGTGAAAAAGTTTGCCAGGCTTGGATTTGTGGCAAATTTCCATGTTTCACCATTGGCGGATTTTTTCACGAAACGGGCGACAAAATTAGCAGCGGAAAAATTTGCTGCACGTCCAAAATTTGTCAAAAGAATTGCCACATGTCAGAAAATAATTGTCTTGTGTGTTAATTGTATTGTCGCGAGTCACAAGAATTGTCTTGTGACACAAAGAATTGTGTCTAATCAAAAGAATTGTCACCTGTCAACGTATTGTCGCACGTCAAACATGCTGGCCCGCGTATTGGCGCGACAATTTTTTTTGATGCGTGACATTTTTATCTTTTGAAAGTTTTGCAAATTTTTCTGCGAAGCGAAACAGGACAGATTTGCTTATCGCTATTAGTAAAATGAAGATTCAATTAAACAATTTTTTATTTTACTTTTATGCTTGGGAGTAATCAAGCTCTACTGTTAAAGTGAGACAGACATGTTTTACAGTAACATTTTGATATCATTTTAAAAAGAACTAATTTAATATATTGAAATTAAAACATTGCCTCCCCCAGCTCCCCGAAACTTACTTGTGCCTGATCCCCAACAAGCCTCAGTGACATCAAGCTTAGGAGAGGTACAAAGATTTAAACACAGCCCCTAGCTTTTGGATGTTTGCCCCACCCCCAAGTCAAATGTCACTGCTTTAGCAGCCATAATGCAATAACAGGTTTAAAACTTTAAATCCATAAACCCTGTCTAGTACAATAGATATTTTACTAATATTTGGTTGCATAAAAGTATTTATTGGATGTTACCATTTTTTTTTAAATTTTACTATATGAGAAGTTCCACACCTGTCAACTAGGTTTAAAAAGTGGGAGATACAAAAGCACAAATTTCTTGATATAACGCAGGGGTCCCCAACCTTACTTACTCATGAGCCACAGTCAACTGTAAAAAGCCTTGGAGAGCAACACAAGCATCATAAAGGTTCATGGAGGTGCCAAATACGGGCTGTGATTGGCTATTAGGGGCCTCTATGCACCCTATCAGCTTACAGGAGGCTTTATTTGGTAGTAAATCTTGTTTTTATTCAACCAAAACTTGCCCCCAAATCAGGAATTCAAAAATAACTACCTGGTTTGGGGGCACTGAGAGCAACACCCTAGGGGTCGGAGAGCAACATATTACCCCTGAGCCACTGGTTGGGGATCACTGATTTAAATAGACAAGGATATTAAATAGAGAATTAAAGCAATATCATTTAAGAAAGCAGAACCATTTCTCCTGGTATGGTAACCCATATCTACTGGTAGAATTTACTAGCTTCATGTTTGAAAGCAAACATGTAATTGCTTTCTATGGGCTAAAAGTTTGTGTGATACTGATGATAAAATGTAATCACCTTGGGTTATAGAAAACATGGGCAGTTTGCCAATATTAATTAACCTACAGCAACCATTCAAGCCACCAAAAATTTGTACTTATAGGGGATCTTGTACGTAAAGGGGATTCTTGTACTTAAAGGGGATCTAAACCCCAAAAATAACTTACTGTCATTGTTACTCTTATTAGTCTTCTGAACACTTTTGCCATTTATATTAATTTCCTATTTATTCTGATATTAGCAATTTTAGACTGATGTTGAAATCAGACCTTCAACTCAGCAGCTCTTTTTAACATTGTCAGTGGCCCTAACTGTCTGTAGGTTTCCTGTATAGTGAATTAGCCCTAGAGTTGCTGAGAGATTTGTTGAGAAACCTTTTGAGCTTGGGTACATAGAATCATATAGAAAGTCACTTATCCTCCTTTCAGAAAAGTTATAGTGGTGGTACGGTTACTCTACAACTCTGTATAAAGATCTGTTAGATGGATTCTGTCATTGTCTGTTGAGCCAATAGCTATAGTACTAGCAGTCAATATCAGAAACTGTTAAATATAGAAAATACATGTAAATTGCAAAAGTGCACAGTAAAAACATTTTGAGTAAGTTACCATCAATTTCATTTTGGGGTTTTAGATCCCATTGAATGCCTACTGCCCCCTTCACCTTGGACTGGATGAGCTATTTAGGCAGCATATGCAAGCCAATTAAGGCACCCTGGGTTGGTAAATGAGCTCTTTTTGGTAGGAAAAGAGTAGGATTGTATTACACCTATTTTAAATATACTGTATATGCCTTCTATGAATAGCATGCAATGATGAATACTATACACTTATACCCATCATTGGTGATCGCTGCTCCGTATTTTTATTTTCTGTATTTTCATTGTCTCCTGTATTTCCTGAAAAAAAATAAGATGTTAGTAATTTCTAAATAGCCAGATCTCTTATACTTATCTGCAGGTCAAGATCAAAACAATTCTGGAATTTTAAAAGGCAAATGGTTCAATTATGTCAGGCCATGTCTACTACAATACTTCATTGTCTGGCTTAAATAGCTTATAGAAATTTATAACACGCAACAGAAATAACACTTGCATGAATTTAATGAACATGTTCTTCCTGCACATTCATTCTGCTATTAGTGTATCATATCTAGCTATCTACAATATATCTTTCTGTAGGCACTGTGTTCCTTGGCTGGTTGAAGACATAATACAAGCTATTTAGTGCATTTCACTATATTGTTTCTTGTCCTGGAGAGGGTGACCCATTCATTATAACTCAAGATTTTAATAAATGTATTCAACGACCTTTATGGCAGAAATACTATTTTGCTCAGTAACAACCGTCTGTTCATCTTGGCATCTTAGGTGCTCCCTACTTTTAGAGCACAAGGGCAAAAAGACTACAAGTTACTCTACAATGAACAGGAAGGCTGAACCACAAAAGACATTTCTAACCTACTGTGGTTACTGTAGACAGCATTCAAATAAAAAAGGGCAATATACACATAATAGTCATCCTTATATGGGAAAATTTCATAGAAAACAGAGGCAAAAATCATCCACTTTGTACAGCAAAAGGCTGTCCCCAAATCAAATGATACCTTTGGTATCACAATGTTAATAAGGCAGAACATTGCAGAGGCAGCATGATGCCATCTACAGCAATACATGTGAAATGTGGTGCAGACATCATTAAGATGTGACTGTCCCCTTTAGCAATAGCAGAGCAATATCCTCCCAATCAAACTGTTAATTAACTAATAAAGTGGTATACACAGACATCAGTTTATAATACAACCAACTAAATAATTCTTCTATAAATAAGACGCACTACCAGTAACTATAATCTGTCATCAGTGAAAACCTGCTTGTCACTGATAAAATTCTCTCTTAGCAGAACATGAGCAATCTTAACATTAGTATGCTGCATACACTGGATATTCTAGGGCAATCTGAAAGTGATCTTAACATTTCCATTTAACTTTAGTTATCTAGACTTTTTGTTGTGGAGTCGACAAGTTCAGAATGTGGAATTTAGACAGCAATCTGGTTGCTAGGGTTTAAATACCCTAGCAACCAGGCAGTTGTTTGCATGTCTGAATAAAAGCTCAATAGCTGATGAAAAAAAAACAAATCAAAAACATATAAGAATAATAATAAATTTAAAGTCTTACAGTCCATTTGTTTGTGGTTGCCAGGGCCAGTGAACCTGACAACCAGACAGCGTTTACAGTTCATGCCATTGCAGTCTTTTTAGACTTTACTGATTTTGCCTATTCATCTATGTCACTGACAATTTAGTATAATAATCATAGTTGGTTTAACATGATACTTTCTTAATTTTGTTTTTCAGTCATTATATTTGTGCACAGGAAGCATCAAAAATATGTTGAAAATACTGTAATTACTGTTTTTGCTTTTGATGCAAAAAAAAGGGTTTTAATCCTAGTTTTTAATACTAGTTACCTTTTTTTTTTTTAATAATTTTGATTGGTTGGTGTGAGAAATCTACCTATTGAGCTTTGCCATACATTACCAATGTTGCATTCTATTTAACTTGTGGGTGGCAGGATGCTGCGTTTTTTTCTCATGTTATTGATTTAATCCAGTCACAGTGGCATCCGGAATGTACAGGAGGAATGTTTTGCAGCAGTGACTAATTCTGTGATTCATGTGGGCTGTCCTCTTCTGCTGTTGCACTCACTAATCTCACTTTGAGTCGAGGAATGATCTATGTATACAAAGATATGACTTCATACCTTTCTGTATCTATAAATGGAAATTCTGCTCTTATATTGATTGTATATGTTTCTCTGTCACTATAATCAACACAATGTAAGAATTGTATTTAAAAGTCAGTGAAACTCCACCAGTTACAAATATTGCCAGGTAGACCAAAAAATTACCTAAAGTTCTAAATATTATATCCAGAATATGTTTTTGGTATGTGTATGATTTTTTTAATATTTGATTGTATGATATTTTCAATATCTATATAACTAGATAATATACAATTTGGCAGTTTTTCTATTTATATATAACTGTAACTATACATTTTATCCCATTGTGAAGCCAAAAAGTGCCATTTGTAACGTAAAGGGACACGCATACTCTTGTCACCCAAAAATGACAATTGGGGGTATATTATATTACAGGGGTGAGCAAACTTTTTGGCTCAGGGGCCACATTGACTTACCGACGGGCTGGGCCGGGCCAGCGTTACTCTGTTTCTACTCGTCAGTCCCCAGACGTCAAGTCTCACGTGATGACACTTGCGGAGTTGGCGGGCCGGATTAAACAGACCAAGGGGCCAGACGTGGCCCGTGGGCCGTAGTTTGCCCACCCCTGTTATAGTAACTACTTAAGATAGAGATAACAGGGCCTGACCTAGTGGTATGCAGAAGAGGCACATGCCTAGGGTGCAGCAGAAGGGAATGCAAGGCACATACAGTACCTTAACTACCTGCCTATCTTTAGTTCCAGCCAGCTGAAAGAGTGGAAATGCTATGAGCTTTCTGCATTGCCACTCAACCCTCCTCACTCAACCATTTTGTCCACATTGGGTCACCCCTTCCCCTGCCTGCTCGTCACCTACACTTTCCTCCACCAGCTCCAGACCTCACTGTCAGGGGGCACTGAGAGACATATTCAGATAGATGCTTGATAGATATTGTCAATGTAAGCCAGAATAAAAATTCCCTGTTTTACCTTCAAGCCACATGCTCAGAAACATCCTTGGGCCACAGCACACAACCAAATTGTGTGCAAAATTTTGTGCATGCAGTCAAAAAGATATTGAAGGTAGTGTTATCCCTCATACTGATGCTTCCTAATAAGAAATAAGGTTAACCCTGTTTGTAAATATTATCACTATTTTACAAGGGGTACATCATTCACTCTATAATGACAGGTAAATGCACTTTTGATACAGAAAGATATAATACAATGTTATTTACATTCCACTTCCCTTTAGAACTGATTCGCCGTTCATACCTGGAGAGGCAGATTTTCCTGTTTCATGAGTTGGCCCTTGAGAGTCCTGCATACCTGAAACAACACATATTAATAGGGAAAAGTTAACTAACTGAATGATTAGTACTAGAATCAATGGCTTTTATGGTCATTTGATTTATTTAATTTATTGATTTATTTTTCAAGATTATTTAAAAAAAATATCCAGTGTTAATAGGTAAGGAGAATTGTCATACAGGTGTGGAATCTGTTATCCAGAAAGCTCCAGAAAGCATTAGCATGTCCCATAATGCACTAACAATTCTTCATATTTATCTTATTTAACTTATTTTTGCAATAACAAGACCATACCTTGATGTTAACTAAGGAAAGGAAACAGACCCCTTATTCAAAAACCTAGGTGTCAGTAATTATCAATAACAGACCCTATAACTGTATTAAAGAGATTAAATCTGGATATTTTAGTTTGTTGTTCAGAAAATATATCTACAATATATGTGTATTTGTGTATACTAGTCAGGATTGTAAGGCTCATTATTTCCAATCTTACCAACCCAGTGCCTAAGTCAATCCACAGACCAAAGCTTTAGCTTGGAGCAGTGTGTGATCAAGCAGAAACCGAATAGACACAGCATATGTAATTAAAGGAATACTATCTTTCCAGCAAAATCCTGCACTGAAATCTGTTTATTTGAAAGAGCAAACTGATTTTTTTATATTTCATTTTGAAATATCAAATGGGGCTAGCCATATTCTTCATTTCCCAGAGTGCCAGAGCCAAGTGATCTGTGCTCTGATAAACTTCACTCATTCTTAAAGGAACAGTAACACCAAAAAAATGAAAGTGTATAAAAGTAACTAAAATATAATGTGCTGCTGCCCTGCACTGGTAAAAGTTGTGTGTTTACTTCAGAAAGTCTACTATAATTTATATAAATAAGCTGCTATGTAGCCATGGAGGCAGCCATTCAAAGGAGAAAAGGCACAGGCACATAGCAGATAACAGATAAGTTCTGTAGAATACAATAGTGTTTTATCTGTTATCTGCTATGTAACCTGTGCCTTTTCTCCTTTTTTCCAGCTTGAATGGCTGCCCCAGCAGCTTATTATATAAATTATAGTAGTGTTACTGTAGCAAACACACCAATTTTACCAGTGCAGGGCAACAGTGCATTATATTTTTATTACTTTAAAGCTCTTTCATGTGTTACTGTTCCTTTAACTGGTGCGCTGCAAGTTGGAGTGATATCACCTCATCCCTCCCCCCCCCTTGCAGCTGATGAACAGAACAATGGGAAGGTAGCAAGATAGCAGCTCCCAGTAGATATCAAAATAGCACTCAATAGTAAGAAGTCCAGCTTGGGACTCCTCCCTCCAGTTACATGGGAGTAGGAGAAACAATAGATCACCTGAAAGCAGTTCGTAGCGCTTGTTCCTTCTGAAAGCTCAGACTCAGGCACAATGCACTGAGATGGCCGCCTACACACCAATATTACAACTAAAAAAATACATTGTAGGTTCAAGAATAAAATTGTAAATGGTAGAGTGAATTATTTGCTATGTAAACAGTGTAATTTAGAAATAAAACGTGCACAATAAAAATCATGACAGAATCTCTTAAAGCAAAAAAAGATGTAAAACACAAGTTGAGAATGCTCATGGAATGACACTGGATTTATGTGTAGAGATTTGAACTGAAAAACAGGTTAAGGAGGAAGCAATAAAAAAGAGAAACAGCATAAGCGAAACAGGACATAACAGACTTAAAGAACAGTTATGGATATGCTGTAACAAGCTAGGAGAGACTTCCAACATTACATAAAGCAGTTGAGAAAAGAAATTTGCTGTATTGTGAAGATTATTGAAATGAAGTATGTAGAAAAAAATCACCTGCACTCAGTTTATCCAAATGCTTAGTGGTGCTCTTGTCCTTCTAGGCATCACCATGTAGTGTCATGTTGAATACAACCCTTACATGCATTTAATGAAGCTAATTTCCTCAATGTTTCCAACTCTGAGCTTCATCACAATTCAGGCTGTGGCTTGAAAAAATTGGTCAAATTTCCTAAATGGTGTGTGAACATATTCCTAACAAACTTATTGGTCTGCAGGACTGGTATAAATAAGCCAGCACTTGCCTCTCTGGTTTAATGCTTTGCCCCTGTTTGTGTAGGTTTAAACTATAGCACTCCCTTAAGTTGAGTCCTGTGGAAAATTAACAATACATAGGATCAGGTAACTCTCACTAGAATCGAGAAAAAAAATATTAGGAGGAAGTTACAAGCTGTGGTTGGGTTAATCAAAGCAAGTAGGTCTACAAAGGTTCCGATTAGAGTAAATGTTACCTGGGTGTCACTTACTGGTTGCTGAGAAAGAGGTATAAAGATATCTTTTAGATTGCAAGGGTCCTCTTGTATCGCTTATTTGGTGCTTTGTATGTAATTCTATATGTTCAATGTATATACCCATTTATTGTACAGTAGCACTTAATACATAATAATAATAATAATGATTGTACTATCTATGGATAAAATTTGGCCAGTGGTGAACTCCAATCATGTGTGCTAGATAGCACTACAATATTAGTGGTACAGCCTTCCAGCAATGTCAGCAGGGGCATTACAATGCTTAACTTCAGGCAAAATGCTTGTCCTCACCATCCTTTGGTAGATACCCCTGTTACCAGAACAATCTGCTATACAGAGAATGTAAAAAGAAATTTGAACTTTATACACATTAGCAAAGCAGCAAACACAATGGTCTGACGATTTTTCTCAGGTTGTGGTTTACAGCCTTTCTGCATTGCCCTGGGCTCCTTCTGTTCTAACTGAATCCCTGGCAGCAAATCAATTCTACATTATACCACTGCTGTTTCTAGAATTCATATTGATCTTGTCTGATAATCTGATATTTGAGATACTGAACAGAGGCTTTAAAGAGGTATAAGGATTAATCTGTAAAGAAATACAGATGATGTGAGAAAACATTCTCTATTTTGTGCGTGTATTCTTTCATATCTTTTAGGATCACTTCTTCAATAGATCTGTCATTTATAAGCTAAATCAGAATCCGCGATAAAGTCCACTGGCTTCTGTCCTGCCAAGCATTCAGTTTAGTCGTGCTGTCATCCATTTTGATGGCACTTTGCTGCTGCTAAATGAAAAGTGTCATGGGGATGTCAAATGACCTGCCAGTTTGGTCCAATGCCGGTAATGATAAAAAAAGAAGGGAAAAATTTTGCAGTCCGTAAGACAGATTTCTCTTTTGGCAATGTTCTAAGAAATCATTTTTTTTGCTTGGGATGACTTTATAAGACTTTTAAGACTGAGAACTTCCCAAATGTCCTGGGATTTATAATTAGTCAGAAAACACCAATGTTAATTATATCTACTTTCCATACCCTACATACCATCTATTACCATCTATATACTGTATATTGCAGAAAGCCTTAACCTTTTTTTTTTTTTGCAGAAAAAAACCCCCAATTAACAGCTCTGTGCAACACAGAGCTGGATTCTGTTATTCTTTCAATTGCAATGACATTTACAAAAAATAAAAAAGCACTAAAAAATATTACTTAATGTGTATCGGAAAGCTGCTTGCTTCAAATTACTAGTTCCCATTTAAACTACTATTGCCATAGCTTGGGACAGCAAAACACACAATGTAGCACATCTAAATGGGTAATAAGTAGGGTTGCCACCTTTTTAGAGAGTTTTTGCCAACAGGTTGGGGTGGGCATGAAGGGGAGCGGAACTATGACATTGGAATTGCTGGAGGGAGGGTAAAGAAGCACATCTGGGAAGAAATATGGTAAGATCCAGGCATATTGTGGTGGTTCAGCCGAGGATCAGGGACTAGCCAGGGTGTAATCTTAAGGGTATTGCAAATTACCGGCCAGGTGTCAACCCTACTAATAAGGCACGGAAATCTTATTTCTTATATTGTAAAAAGTGACCAGAGCAGTATCTACATAACCGTTCTAAAATGAATTAAGGGTTCTAGCTCTACCACAATATGCAGTAAAAAAAATGGCAAAATTTGCCTCAATTCATGAAAAGGCAACTTACCGTATATACTCGAGTATAAGCCGAGTTTTCCAGCACTCAAAATGTGCTTAAAAAAGAATCCTCGGCTTATACTCGAGTCGGGGCATCAGTTGCGCGATGATGCGGGCATGTTGAGCTGCCGGCAACCCCCACAGCGCCCCCCCCTGCGTCGCCCAAGAACTCGCAATCCAACAACTGCATGCAGGCAGGCACGTCACATGCTTGGGAAGGGGGGCGGGGGGGCTACAGTCGCACGAGTGACGTGCCTGCCTGCCTGCATGCAGTTGTTGGATTGCGAGTTATCGGGCGACGCAGGGGGGTGCTGTGGGGGTTGCCGGCGGCTCAACATGCCCCATGTCTCCTTGGGAATCACTCACAGCCAGCGCGACGTGCAAGCAAGCCCTGCAACTGATGCGATGTACTAGTCGGTTCGGTAGGAGTGTGACTTCTCGGGCCACCGTCCGGCGGCGCGACGTAGGACAGAGACTGCTAGCGGCTCGACGTGCCTGCATGCACCGAGAGGTGACACACGGGGGGGGGGGGGGCGCGGGGGTGCCGGCGTAAAAAAGCATATTGAGCAAATCTAAAAAGTGCATCAGCCCACGTCTGCCTTCCTCTCTCAACAGGTGAGCATAGGGCCACACTATGATCAAATCACTGGTTTAGGAGATCAAATCTGCCTGAATTGGCCCAAAAGCGGATGGCCAGACTTGGCAAAGATAATGTTCATGAGGAAACTTCACAAAACGAACAGATCTTTTTGTGTATTGCCAAATGAAAAGGAACTGCACAAAGCAGGAGTAAATTGTTGGGGGTAGCCCTTCCTAATTGCAACTGCTGCAAAGAATAGCACAATTTTTTTTTCAAGTGACAGTTACTTGTTGAACTTCTGTTTTAACTGTATTCATGTAAAAGAACAAAAATGAAAATAAAGGGATTAAACATGCCACAATGTTACTATACTGTCAACTTACAATTACATTGAGGGGCAGTTGTTTTTGGCTCTAAATTCTAAAAAAGCAAGAAGGCAAAAGCACATTTTCTGATACATGATTAAGTTCCACTGTAATAGCTTTAAAACTAGTCATTACTCTGATTATAAAGCACAGTTCAACACTGGTGCCATCTTGGAAACATACTGAACTAAAAGTACAGCCACCCTGACCGATATCTGATCAAGACTCAGACGCAAATCAGTCAGAAAATTGTATAAGGTGGAGGGCACAACATGCCATAGTCTTCTCCAGACAGGTCTGTACATCACTCCTACATAAGCTGTTCGCCCTAGGCCCTTCAGGTTCCCAAACTAGGAAAAATAGTCACTCATCTGGGGACATCAAGTTATACAAGATATAAAGATTTGTTTGTATTACAAATATAACATGTAACATTTAGATGTGTACAAAAAAAGTCAACTGCCAATTCATAGTGGAGTCATGTAAATGCACAAATAAGAAGTGTAAGATGCCTGTTTCTTTGCGTATGGTTCTGTATAATTTAACATGTAAATATCTTTGTTTCTATCTTTGAGAGCTTTAATACACTGTAGAACTCTCAGTATCATTCCTGTTACTTACACACTTTTTGTGAGGGTCCTTTTATTAAATAATTTGATTATTGAAACTTAGCAGTAGCGGCTGCATTTCCCACCCTAGGCTTATACTCGAGTCAATAAGTTTTTCCAGTTTTCTTAGGTAAAATTAGGTACCTCGGCTTATATTCGGATCGGCTTATACTCGAGTATATACGGTATTTGGATATATTGGAATAAAATGGATTGCAGTTTGTAACATATTTGTTAAATTATGTTTCTGGATTATGATTATTTTTGGGCTTTGTAAGAAAACCCAAATAATGGCCAGTAATCTATTTGCAAAGTGGCCACTAGGTGATGCTGCAATTTAATGTACACTCCAGCCCTTTCAGTCAGTGTTCTTTAGGAAAGGAATGCTGTATAAATAAGTCCAGTTTGCATCTATCAGTAATAAGAAATATAGAGAGAGACTGCAGAAATTGAGACTGCTGAAGTATTTGGGAATATAGGGGTTGGAGGGAGGTCTAACATTAACTTAACTATGTGTTTCCCCAGGGTTTAGAGAACCAATAACCTCCAGTTAATACCCTGTATAGGGTTGTCTTGGGGTATCTATACTGCACTCCTTTTTTTTAATATTCTCAGTCTCTTCATTGTTTAAACACAGTTACAGGGGTGGTTCACCTTTAAGCTAGCTTTTAGTAGTTATAGAATGACCTATTCTAAGCAACTTTCAATTAGTCCTTAATATTAATTTGTTATAGTTTTATTATTATTTGCCTTCTTCTTCCAGCTCTTTGCAGTTTCTAAATGGTGGTCACTGACTAAAACTATTACTCTGTGAGGCTACAGTTGTATTGTTATTGTTACTTTTTGTAACTTTCTTTTCTATTCAGCCCCTCTCCTATTTATATAACAGTCTCTCATCCAAACCACTCCCTGGTTGCTTAGGTAAATTGGACCCTAGCAACCAAATAACTGCTGAGAGAGCACCTGAGCTTCTTTAAAGGGGTGGATTTAGATGCTGAAGGGGTTGCCGTGAGACACCAGAGACAGACACTATTTATTCAGCCTGTTGGGGCTGTTTATACTTGAAATTCAAGAGACTATTTTGAATCACAGTCTCTAGCATTTCCCCTGGGTCTAACCTTTTTAAGACGCAAACCAATTCAAAAGATTGAAAATTAGGTTAAAATCTGATGGCACATACAAGTCAGGTGGTCTATTTTGTCTGCCCGTGCTGTGTTTCTATGTTTAAGGTTCTTGCTGCCATCTCAGACTGGGAAAGGAAAGAAGTACGGTACCTGCTGTGAAAACTGTATACTTTAGTAATCCTAATATCATGTCTGCAATTATACAGCTAATTTATATAAAAACACTGCTTTCCAAAGTGCATTATATTGAACACCCCCAGTTTATTAAAGCGGCTAAAATTTCCTATTTTGCAGTGAAAATCTGTGGAATAAAAAATTGCAGTTAAATAAACCATCCATTCAATGGTTGTTTTTAGGGACACGTGTTAATTTATATAGTAGTATGGATGATATAGAACTACCTGAAGACATGGTCAGAGTTACATTTGGAAATCCACAAATGGCCTTTAAACATAGTGATGGGGATTTACCAGACCCAATACTGTATTTGTCAATGAAGATCATAGGAAATATCATCCAATTATCAGCAGAAGGTGCAGTCAATTTAAAGTTAAATACAGTAAGTACTTACTAAAATATATTTTTATATAATATTCTCATAAGAAAGTGTTTTTCCTGTAAATCATCATTTATTCATATGATCCAGCATTACCATAATTGCTTCTTTCAAGTATTTTTAAAATGCAATTGAATGACATGCCCTTGAGTTCCAAATAATCCTAAAGGTCAAGGTGAACTTGGTTTATTGCTATTGCTTTGAAATTTTGCAGACAGTTTTTACACCCAAAATTATCTCTCAAATCAGCCATTCTGTAATCTATACTACTTCCAGAAGATAATGCCACTAAGAAACAAGGCATAAATACACCATTTAACTAGAATATGCTTAAGGGGTCTTTATACCCTTTGTTCCCTCTTACCTCCCAACCTGTCAATAAGCCCAAACAAATCACAATAAGCACTCATTATCCATCTGAAACTGCCATAAATAAATAACATACAGTAATTGTATACATGTATTGGAGCAATATATATATGTATATAATATACGGTATGAATTAACATAGTGACATTTTGTACAAACATTTTGCATTTACCCAGGACACACATGGGATTTCTGCAGTTCTCCATTTATCTGCTAATGGATACTGATAGATATAGATATGCCAACTAATGTTATTCAGGTAAAGTTGTATAAACACTTCAGTAGGGCTCATTTGTAATTTCAGTTTATAAAATATAGTTAATAATGAAGCTGTGTATCTAAACAACCACTAAGCCTGAATAGAAAAATCTATTTGAATAGCCTTACGGACTGGTCAATGAAAGCAACTAACTGATCCCTCAGTTGAAAAAAAAAAAAAATCTAATTTAGAGTATAATTTATTTACTGAACTGTAAGAAGTGTGGCAAGCAATATGTGGACAAGAAATCCACGATGTTAACGGACAAGGAAACCGTGTTAAACATCAGGACTCAGTAGAGAAGCATACCTCCAAAGAGTGCCCACAAACGTCTTCATTTTGCAAAAAAAAATCACTTCTGTGACCAAGGCAATGATCATGCGCAAAAGCCCTGGTAAGAAGCAACGCATGTGCAATAAAATGAGCTTTTTAATCATGAACTTGAAGCGGGTTGGGTAGTGTCTTTTCATGCGCAATAGCATCACAGCGGCCATCTTAGTAATGCAGAGGATGGCAATATGGCGCCCACAACGGAGATGATGAGGGCAACACTGACAAAATAAGTGGTATTTTGGCCCACAAAATTATCTCAGCCCTTGCCCATCAGTGTGAATATATTGTGCAAGCTGTTGGTATAAACCTAGCCTATGATTAAGTGCTTTGTCATAAAAAGCACAAGGTTATTATTTGCCCTACAGATACAGATATACAGAGGTACAGATATTTTAGTATGCCTGTTCATGGGATTCTGTGGTTGCCTGCCAGGAAATCCTTCATGGTCTTCGGTTTCCTCGGGGCTAGGGGCCATGTGCACCTAGTGAGCTGTACACTGAAAACCATTTTGTTTTGTATTTTTTAAATTTTTGGTTTTAAAGTCCTGTATGGTATGCAGTGCCACCTGGCGTGTTAGCAAATTCACATTCCCCAAAATATCTAAGGGCACAGAGATGTTCATTACAATAGGTTTAAGCCATCTCATAATAGAAGTAAAACATTTGTTGTATACTCCCGTGCCCTGGGGCTAACATTAAAATTATAGCGTCACATAATGACTTGCATGCATCACGTTTGCCTATTAATTATCTAAAACATATGTAATAGCTGATGCTGATCTTTCTTGGCAGGCTTGAGAGATGAAAGACCCACTGCCACACAGTCTTTAAAAAAAGTGGTAGCTCATACAGTAAGCTTTATTGCATATATGCAGATACATTTAATCTAAACCTTGGTTATCAAAAGAGCATATTGTTCTATTATCTTACTAACGGCTGACTTCTGGAGGAGCATGCACATCTTAACAGCAAAACAACAAAACATTATTCTATAACTGAGGGTTTGTCTTTTGTTATCAACCCACAAAGCAATCTTACTTGACTTCCAAACACTTAGCATTTGCCAGGTGAGGCAGTTTTCAATTACACTGGCCCTTCACACAGAGAATATTTCAAGAGAAAAACATAAGCCTACAGTCATGACTATTTCTATAATCAATGAAGTAAACAAAACTCTTTGTAAACTGATAATTACATATGTTTTCCATACCAATTATACTCTGTATGATTATAGTTCTTTTCCATGTGTTACTTTCAAATCATTATTGCACCAAAGAATTTAAAATGAAAATCCTTCTTGAAGTTGTTGACATGCTATTGCAAGTCACTCGGAAAGAGGGCCACACAAGATCACAGCTCCTTTTGTAATTGCAGCATAATACTGGCAACATAATGAAACACAGCACATCGCCTGTTGGGAAGTCAACTGTAAAGCAAAATAGCTGAGTGACATTGGTTAAGATAACGAATTATCCAATTAGATTAAGTAGTCTTTTCCTCTGTAGCCCTGATTATACTAGGTTTTCTGCTCAAGGATGCATTGAATTGGCAATTTCAACTGTCCTTTTATTTGTGTTAGCTAAATGACTATACTATATTTAGCTGTAATTAGTTATTATGCTTTTGAAAATGTGCATTATTTATTAAAAGGTGCAACAATGTTTTTTAGGAGACTTAACATATCACTGTGATCCTTGGGTCCAGGGTGTCCTTGGCAGGTTATTAAATGATGCTGCCCTATGCATCCCACCGCTTTATGGATGTGTGTTGTGATGTCAGGGATTGAGCATGCTCCCTGCTTATTTGAGGATGCCAGTTTGATAACTCTATTCTAGGGAATCATTTGCACAGACAGTGTTAGCACTCCTACGCTCCTGTGTTCCCCTGTACCTCATGAACTCACCTTGTATGCTTTCGCAGTTTGACCTCAGCCTGTATTCTGACTATGATACTTGCTGCCTGCCTCTGACACTGGCTGACTTGACTTTTGCTGTGTGCAGCCTGCCCCAACCTTTGGCCTGTTGACTTTGTTCCTTGATGTTCCTGCTTTTTATTCCTTGCATCTTCCTGTTTCACCTTCAGGGGCCACTGTATTGTGGAAGCCAAAGGTGCGACCACTAACTGCATTTACAATCTGCATTCAGATGGGGTCAACAACAACTCTCCTGCTGACCATCTGACTCGACTACTGTCCACCTTGATTCAAGTGGGCAGGGATTTGCAGGGTGATTTTCAGCCAAACTGCAAAGTAAATTTGCCAAAATGACACCTGCTGCTACAACCTTGGCTTCTGCTACTATGACAGGTGGTTTGACATCTGAACCCAAAATTCTTCTCCCAGATCTGGGGAAAAATCACAATTTCGGGTTATTGTGAACTCCTGTAGACTCCTGTTCTTGCTTACACCTCATTCCTACACTATATAATAACCCTAATATAAATGTTACAGCTGAAGCAGGCCTTAGATCCCTTCACCAGAGCAAGTTACCAGTGGAGGACTACATAACTGAATTTAGATGCTGGGCTATTGACACAGTGGAATGGTATAGCCCTTAAGTGCATGCTTAAGGTTGAGATATCTAGAGTAGGAGTGCCAGATCAACTTGAAGATCTCATTGCACTGGACATTCAAAATGATCATAAATCGAAAGTGTTGTTGAAAAAAATCAAACCCCTATGCACCACTGTGGTCTCCACCTAAGCTTGTCCCTGTCACCTGAGGAAAGAGCCCCAAGGAGGCAAATTCCTCTGCCTCTACTGTGGTAATACTTTTCCAGTTCGTCCTGAGGGTAGGTCCCTTTCTACTTCCATCTTGGAGACGTCTTTTTTGACCAAAGACACTAATTGTCTCTTTCGCTATTCTTTCAGCTTTAAGAAAGAAGGATTGACACATCATCTATCATCGATTCAGGGGCCATCGTTATTTTTCAATGAAAACATAATGTCAAGTGACATTAGCCTTATCATTAAAGATAAACTGAGAAGGGTTATTTCTGATGCTTTTAATTAAAAGAAACAGTTTTAAGACATTTTATACATCACTTATTAGTGAAGCAGGGAATAGGGGTGCTACCTTTTTCTAATAAAGTACTAGCTTTCCTGACTTTATCTGTCTACACATTTCTCAATTAATTGGTATCAAGTATAATTTTACTGGCCAGGCTACAACGCTGGTGGGGAAAGAACTAAAGGGGTCAGTTACTTATGAAGCACAGAGACCTGTGTCTGGCCCACTGGATACAGTGCTGTCTGCATTTGAAAAGCTCTGTATTTGTGGGGGTCGGGAGGGGAAAGGCATTGTTCCACACACAATTTAGGGAGTAGTGTGCCCACCAACATGGGCCATAGAGCCCCAAAGGGCCCCTTCACTGCTTTCTAACTTGTGCACCTGAATTACCCAAAAGTAAATTTTGTATTAATTGGAGTTATCGCAAGTCTCCAAAACAAAGTGTAAAGACCTGTGGCGAGGCAGATTGCAAAGTGCAAAAAATGGTTGATTACACCTGTGTTTTTGCTCTTTGCCTACTGCTTTCAATGTTGTAATGAGCCCTACTGTATTGCAATAGCCATGCTAGTCTATTGAGGTAACATATGTCCTACTGCAAACTTGGTTGTAGTTGAAAGTTCCCAATGCCAAAAGTAACAGAACATACATCATTTTTGTTATTTCTGGTATTCTATCAAGTATTGGAGAGAGTATGCTATCAAGTATTGGAAAGTCAAAACGCATTCCCATCGATATACAGGGTGATTTCTGTGTTAAAAATGGTGACTTGCAAACATCCTCACAATACATGAACCCTAAACAAGTTCTGTAAAATAAAATACTACTAATATTATATTGTATCTACTAATATTTTATTGTATGATGAATGTTAAAGAAAAGGACAAGTGTAATCTAATCATTTACTGATTGATGTGTACTCCTTTTATGCAAGAGGGAATCAGTTTTCTATTAGTGCCAAAGTGCCGAAATACTACCAAAGTAACAAAATACACTCCAATTCATCACCCCCTAATACAGCAATGGATCCCCTTAGTGGCTTAGTACAAGCCAAACATATAAGATATCTTATGCAATATTTGTACTATAAGCTAAATAATATTATATCACTAAAATATATACAATGATTTTAATGGCAGTTCTTTAGAAAATGAATACAATTGCTCTACACCAAAAGTATAAAACCATATTTTTACCTGTAGTAGATTTATGGACCCTGGTAATGGAGGTGCTTAATATGGTAGTAGTTTCCGTGGAGTTTAAAAATGGATCTCTATTATTAGCCGTAGATGTTTTATCTAAAGGGTAAAAAGCAGAGATTAACATAAGATAGGAACCTGTATGTACATATAAATGACCAATGAACATACCTTTTTTATTCTATTTTTTTTTATGAATTATTAGTGGATTTATGTATATTTACATTTGTATTATAGAACAATGGTATTAGCATTGCAGATATGCATATAAATCATCTCAGAATGAAACTGATTAAAAAAATAACATTTTTGCAAATTAAAGAAAAAAAGAAAATTCAAAGCCTAAACATCCTAACTTCCAGAAATACTTTCATCTGACTTCATACACCAGTTGTTTTCATCTGGAACAGATGCACCTAATGAGGGAGACCCTGTGTTTTGATGAGAAACAAATACTGGTTTCTATAGGGTTGATTCACCAAAGGTCAATATTTTGAGCGCTATTTATAGCATGCATTAAAAATTTTATTGCGTCTAATTTTTTGCGTCTTAACGCACAATTCACTAAAAGGATACTTGCATTATTTTAGACGCGATGCTGTTTGCGTTACTTAAGTCGCGGTATTTGACGCAACACGCGCAAAACGCGCCATATTAGCCATACACGCCATTACTTTCGGAAAACTACTGTTCTGAAAATGACCATTTCCCTGCAAACTGGAGGCTGCATCACTCTAGGGCCAACACAAACTTGAATAAATCACACTGCAAAGTCCATATTGTGTTGCCAAAAGCTCATGAACTGTACTTTTCTTTAATTACCACCTGCCCCAAGTAGGGGTTAATTTTCGCACAGACTAATTGCGATATTTAGCGCGTCCAAGTGTTTGTGAATCATGCGTTAGTATAATTTCTGTGCGCTAATTAACGCAATGCGGTAAAATTAACACATTCAGTTGCGCGCTATTTAACGCATGTGATTTGTGACTTAACGCATGCGATAATACTTTAGCGAATTATGCGGGGGTTTTTTCGCATCAATTCTAACGCAAAAAAGCATGCGATAAGCGTTATCGCACTTTGGTTAATCAACCCTCATATATCTACTCTACATTATTTTCAGTATATTAAAGGTACTGCTCAAAGATGTCCAGAGGTTTTTTACTTTTTGACTTTAAGCACAACTTTGTAGTTGACTTGATTTGTATAACACATCTATGAAAATAGCACTTATCCTGTTATAGTTAATACATTATCCATGATCACTTGTAGGCATTAACTCACAGCTCAGTCCATAATCTTCTTAATTCTCTTAATGCTTGTGGCTTGTAGGCTGCTTTACATATGTTATTGTACTGTAGTAAAGGTGAACTTAGAGCTCTGTCCTATGTGAGTGTCAGTAATTCGTATGTCTTAAAAAACAGGCATTGGATCACTTATCCTAATAAATAATTACACTGGACCCTGTATCCATCTCAATTCTTTTGTATCCCCTTCTGTGTGTCAGTCTTATTCAAGGTGTGGTAGATTGCAAGTCTTTTTCTTATGAAAATACAGTACTTTCATGCTTTGCATGGATTATGTTTTTATTAATTAGAAACAAATAGTTTTAAAATTATTATGTGATTTGTTCAGCAGATCTCCAGTTTAGCATTCCAGTATCTGGTGGCTATGGTTAAATTTGCCCAACATCCAGGGAGTGATTTGAATGAAAAGTAATAATAACAATGAAACTGTAGCCTCAGAGAACAACATTATTTTGGATGCCAGGGTCAGTGACCCCCATTTGAAAGGAGCAAGGAAAATAATTCTACAATGAAATTAATTATAAAAAATTATTATCAATTCAATTGAAAAGAATAGGCCATTCTATAGCAGATGTATAACCAGAGACAGACATTAATTACAGTGACCCATTGCCCCTCTTTTAGCTGCTCTCTGCACTTTGCATCATATTGTTGGTACAGAGCAAAGCTTAGCCAGTAGTACTATGTTGCACAAATCCCCAACTTTATGAACAAATATCTATGGAAAGGTGCTGCACTGTATTTCAGCTATTATTCTGGTTCATTGGTTATGCATTTTTAGCCTCAGTTTTTAACCCTTAACTATTTCATTTAGTTTCTTAAGAAGAATAGCAATTAAAGGTTACTGGGGTGATTAAACTCATCTAATTGTAATGTATAATAGGAGCAAGAGTATTGTGAAAACAGTGTTTCACACTACAAGGCAAAATCAATTTGTATTTATATAAGCTATTTCTGATAACCCTCTTATTTCATAATGATGAATTCAATTTATTTTCATAGATGTCTTTCATCTTTTAAATGCCCTCCGTGTAATAGAGTCAGAATTATAGTCAGAGTCTCATTGTGAAAGAACAAAGTTATATATATATATATAAATATCCTTCTGCAGTTGTTGGTGTTTTTACACAGTGCAGGAAGTTTGGCATCCTAACAGATGTGAGGGGCATATTGCTCAGCAGGGGTTGGTATGCAAGACAATACTAATGTTCCTCTCCAGTCTGGAGTTAGTGTTGTTGTGAGCAGTTTTGTATGTGTGGGGCAGGAAGGCATGTCCTGTATGTGATTTGTCTATGCATGTTTGATGGTATGTGTTTATGGAAATGTTTAATAGGATTGGGTGTTAGTTATACTAAACATGTGTGGAGCAACAGAGAGTAAAGATCGAATCAAGTCAAACTTGGTGCTGCTTTCTCATTGCACCAAAACTTTGTTAATCAAATTAATGGCTTTGCTTAGGGCTGTCCAACTGGAGGCACGTGGGCCAGATGTGGCCCTCCAAAGGGTTTTTATGGACCCCAGTTTGGTCAGTGGATCCATAGACTTCATTGTATGCAATCATCATTTTCAAAGAATTCGGCCCTCGAACATGCTATATGAAAAATAATTTGTCCCACTACATGTAATAAGTTGGACAGAACTGGCCTAGATTATTACATTTTCTTTAGGACATTAACAGCAGGTTAAAAAACATTATAATAATCTGCCATTTCTCACATTTAAAATATAAGTTCCTTACTTTTAACTGTATAATTGAAGGGTGAGTTTGTTTGTTTCCCTGTTTATCTTCTGTATGTGGTAAATTGCGTGCCATATATTCTTTAATAATGAAAGTGATATACTTCCATTAAACTTCTAGAGAAAACAACTGAAAAAATACAACAAAACTTGCACAGAAACCATGAAAACCATAAAAGCTCTTATATTGGCATCCCCAGGCAGCTTTAAAGTGGACCTGTCACTCAGACATAAAAAGCTGTATAATAAAAGCCCTTTTCAAATTAAACAAGAAACCCAAAATATTTTTTTTGTTACCACATCCATACCTATTATAAAAGCATTTAAAAATACCAGCTGTCAATCATATAATACCTGACCCGCCGTGGGGCAGAGAGTTACTTTCACTTTCAATTCAGAACTTCTTTAATGCTGCTGCATCCTCACATTCCCCCTCCCTCCTCACCATGTAACTGTGTAACCAGTGCATGGACATGGGTATCAGGTCCCCCATACTGGCACAGAAACAAGATTTTGGCAGGATGCAATGCCTGCTTTGATAACAGTGTCCACAAAATGGCGCCTGCCTGCTTGCTACAATTGTGAATTCCAGGGCTGAATAAAATAAGATTAAAATAATTTATACAGTGTAAGTAAAGTTTATTTTGCTTGACAAGCACAATAGAAAACAATTTGGAATTAACTCTTAAGGTGACAGGTCCCCTTTAATGCTGATATCTAAAAGGATTGTTATTATCCTTTTACATAATGACACAAATAAAATACTTCATATGTGTTACTTGAACAGCTGATTGGGTGCAAACTCCCCATACTGAACACATACTGTTTGTGTGAGCAAGAAACGTGTCAAACGTGAAAAACAGTTATACCTAAAGTTATTTTTGGTTGAATGCTTAAAACTTACTTTTCCATTTGAATTGATAGTTTGAGCATTATCATGCTCAAATATTATAATTCTAGATAAAAAAGAAGAAGCATACCAGTAGTTGCACTGCCAGATACAGTTGTTGCTGCTGCTTCAATTTTAGCATTCTTAGTGATTTCTGAAAATGAAATATACTTTCCATCATTATAAAAGTTTCCATAGTTAGGATATAATGTCAGATTTATATAATAATATAAAACACACTGCATTGAAAGGTGAAGTACGGTGTTATATGTTGTCACTGAGCCACAATACCAAAAACCTTAGAATATAGGTGGAGGTCAGCATCTTTATTAGCTAAGGCTTCATTTTCCTGTCAACAAACAACATTTTTCTGCTTGTTTTGTTTAAAAAAATTAAAAGGCAGTCTTCCATTCTGAGTTATGTATGGGAACTAAATCAATATCTAGTTGTTGGCTCCTAAACAGCCAATCACTAATGTCTGAGGAAGGAAATCATCATGATGGCACATAGGTGTTTTTGGGAAGAGAAAAGGGAATCAGTTCTTATTTCTCAGGTTGCTATTCCTGTTGTAAAGACTATTTGTATCAGCTTTGATTGATATAGTTTTTCATCAGTAAAGCGGAACCTTAAAGAAACAGTAACATCAAAAAATTAAAGTGTTTTAAACTAATTAAAATATAATGTGCTGTTGCTCTGCAAAAAACTGGTGTTTTTGCTACAGAAAAGCTACTATATAAATAAGCTACTGTGTAGCCACGGGGGAAGCCATTCAAGCTGGAAAAAAGGAGAAAAGGCACAGGTTACATAGCAGATAACTAGTAGATAAGCCCCATATAATCAGGGTTTATCTGTTATCTGCTAAGTAACCTGTGCCTTTTCTCCTTTGAATGGCTGCCCCTGGGGCTACACAGCAGCTTACTTATATAAACTATAGTAGTCTTTCTAAGGCAAACACACCAGTTGTAGCAATGCAGGGCAACAGCACATTAGGGCTCTGGCACACGGGGAGATTAGTCGCCCGCGGCAAAACTCCCTGTTCGCGGGCGACTAATCTCCCCGAGTTGCCTTCCCCCTGCCATCCCACCGGCGAACATGTAAGTCGCCGGTGGGATGGCAGACGCGGCGGGGCGATTTCAGGAAATCGGCGAAAAAGCCTCGCGAGTCTTTTTCGGCGATTTGCGCAAAATCTTGCCGCCGCGTCTGCCATCCCACCGGCGACTTACATGTTCGCCGGTGGGATGGCAGGGGAAGGCAACTCGGGGAGATTAGTAGCCCGCGAACAGGGAGTTTTGCCGCGGGCGACTAATCTCCCCGTGTGCCAGAGCCCTTATATTGTTATTACTTTTATACACTTTCATTTTTTGGTGTTACTGTTCCTTTAACCCGCACCCTTAAGCTGTATTTATATATAGGTGCCCGAGGGCCTGTGCTTAGGGCATCTTTTGGGAGGTGGCCCTCACTTGCTGGCCCTCACTTGCCTATAAAAAAATTCTCCCAGTGGGCAGCAGAGACTTGTGGGGTAAATCCTATGGTGGAGTTGGGGGGGGTGAGGGTGGTCAGGACCTTTGACAGGCGTATGTGACCTCACAAAAGGAAAGTGACGTCACACGTAAGTGAAAGTTATGTCATGCGCACAGTTGCATGTAACGTCACTTCCGCAAACAGAGTGGCTTTATTAGGTGTGGTGCCTAGGGTGGTATGGGACCTAAATACATCACTGCCCACACCCAACCCATTATAGGGTGCCACTCTGTAAGCAACTTCTACATGCACTTTAGGTTCCAAGACAGGTAAACTTCAGGAGCAGAGAAAAAGTGTACTTCCCCAGTCTGACTTGCACCCACTGGTCAAAAGCTGGGCTGAGGTGCGCTTGTAATGGTGGATTGCAACGCCTCCCCAGTTTGTTTTTTTAACAGTCACTTTAGTCCTTATTGTATAAAAGAATACACAAAATGACATACCAGTAGTTGAGCTTGTGTCACCAGCTGCTGTAGCTGTTTCTGTTTTAGAACCTTTGGTTTCTGGAAAAAAAACAGGCATACTTTGCATCAGTATAATGCTTTTCAGAGATACTGTAGTATTAACAAATATTACTGAGATCAATCCTAGAGTATTGCCCAATAAGATTAGGAGGAGGAGCTTAAATCAATCAAACTGCCCCCTCCTCTGGTTATAAAGGGTATAAAAGTACCTTCTCTTCTTCCAGCCACTAGTTGTACAGTTGTCTGGGAATCCTCTGGAATTGCTTTTTCTACATTAATAAAAACAATTATCCAGTTGAAAAAATTGGGTTCTTAAAGTTACCAAGGGCAGCCCTTTGCCACCACTAGTAACATCACGCCTTGTGAAAAAGACAGAACTAAACCTTATGCTGCAGGTTGATGTTTTTCCTTTCAGATCAGTCCTGCATTTAAGTTTAGTTAAGGATCATTGGCTTATTTAGCTTAAAAGTTATGATTATTTCACAGTCAGCTGAAACCTCACTTTTTTTTTTATAAATGAATATGCTAACTAATTACTTGTTTTTTCCATGTGGGTATAATATAGCTGCTAATTGTACATAGTACAAGAAAAAGTCTTTTTACATGTAGTCACAAATAAAAGTATAAAAACATACCGGCACTGATTGTAGTACTTGTGTTAATAGTTACAATAGCTGATGTTGCACCGGTATTGGCATTATCCACTGCTGAAAAAAAACATACAATATTATATTAGTATATAATGTGTCAATAGCAGTTTAAAGCTTATATCATGCCACTAATACTGTCATATCTACATTACCAGTCTATATTACCAATAGGGAGAAGCTTGTTGCTGCTCTGCTAAAAGGAGAACTAAATATTTAAAACAAATATGGCTAAAAATTCCTTATTTTATATACTTAACTTCCCCGTAAGGGCAGTGAGGTTGTGGAATGCCCTGCTGGATGATGTAAGTATAAAGATACAGTAGATCTGTATATATATGTGTAAATACATGCACTGGGCTTCATTTGGGGGGAGTTGATGTTAATGGTAAATTTTTTTAACCCAAATTAACTATGTAAAAGTTATGTACAAAGCGGATCTTGGATTTTGTTAGAAGTGTCATTTTTGTTGTGGTGACTTTTTGCGGCAATTTCGCATAAAAATTTGCCAATCACCATCACTAGAAGTAATTGTACATCTCCATGCAGTTATCGGTATTGAATGGTATTCGTTTTTTAATTTACATACATAGCAGTTCAAGATTAATGGTAAACACATTGATGACTCTACAGTAATGCCTGATTATTTATCCATGTAATCAGCCAAAATAAGTAGGTCAATATCATTCTTCCATTTAAGCGTATACTGTGGGGCTGATTTACTAACCCACGAATCCGACCCGAATTGGAAAAGTTCCGACTTGAAAACGAATATTTTGCGACTTTTTCGTATGTTTTGCGATTTTTTCGGATTCTGTACGAATTTTTCGAATCCAATACGATTTTTGCGTAAAAACGCGAGTTTTTCGTATCCATTACGAAAGTTGCGTAAAAAGTTGCGCATTTTGCGTAGCGTTAAAACTTACGCGAAAAGTTGCGCATTTTTCGCGTAAGTTTTAACGCTACGCAAAATGCGCAACTTTTCGCGTAAGTTTTAACGCTACGCAAAATGCGCAACTTTTTACGCAACTTTCGTAATGGATAGGAAAACTCGCGTTTTTACGCAAAAATCGTATTGGATCCGAAAAATTCGTACAGAATCCGAAAAAATCGCAAAACATACGAAAAAATCGCAAAGTACCGATCATTACGAAAAAAACGCAATCGGACTCCATTCGACCCGTTCGTGGGTAAGTAAATCAGCCCCTGTGTGTCTGTAATATTTACACAGAAGCTATTAATTAGTGAGGTTAAATAACCAATTAGTCCAATGTTGAGTAGATTCTCTCATTTATATTGTTGCAATATTTTTTTTTTTTTTAAATATTGAATATCATCATACTTAATTGTAAACTCTCTGGGGCCAGTACCTCTTGTCTTTTATTGCTTAGAACCTATAAACTGTTTATGTTACTTTATAATAAGTAGTTTATTAAAAGACTTCTATTAATTAATGCATTGATTATGGTCAGTGCATTGGGGGTCAGTGGAGTTTGCTCTAACTTTAAAAATGTAAACCTTACACTTCTTCCTGACCCTTCTCTGTGTTGTCTTTTCTTCATATGGAAGTTATTAAGTTTTTGTTAAAGGTTATGTTAAAGGACATGTCAACACCAAAAAGAATTCTTTGCCTAATAAAAGAAAACATAATTCTAAGCAACTTTCCAATATGAATTTATTGAAACATTTCAGTGCATTAAAAGTAAATGTAATTGCTATTGAAAACAGCATTTGCTAAACTCCTGGTTGTTACTTTTTAATGTTGCAAAGGCCAGTGTCCTCCAAAAGTACAGGTCTATAAGTCTGCTGGCGTTTGTTCATTGTTTCAAATGTCAGAGCCACCAGAGCAGAGAATAGAAAAGGACAGACATTGCAGTTATATATACAAATAACTCAAAAACTATTACAAATTTGTAATGAATGTTTATTGCAAAGTGGCTTTTAGTTTCCTCTTATTAGGCAAAATTTTATATTTAGTTTAGGAGCCCAACGATCTTGCTGTAGTAGCTTAATATAGTAAAAATAATTAATGTCCTAATAAGTCATTTTTTTAATTGGGGATCAGTGGAGTTTATATGTAAGTTATGTATGTTTCTTTGAATATAACATCAGTTTGTATATAAGTTACATAAATTGCGTAAATGTAGGGACCCCCATCCTGAAGAAAATTTTACAATACAGTAGTGCCCCCTCCCGCCCCCAATGGCGGCCTTGCATATACAAGTAAAGGATCTTTTATCTGGAAAGCTGGTATGATTTCTGCTATGAATTACAG
This sequence comes from Xenopus tropicalis, assembly GCF_000004195.4. Taxonomy (NCBI): domain Eukaryota; kingdom Metazoa; phylum Chordata; class Amphibia; order Anura; family Pipidae; genus Xenopus; species Xenopus tropicalis. The sequence continues at coordinate 74,245,852 of NC_030677.2, read as the reverse complement.
GAAGACCATCTCCCATAGAGTCCATTATAAGCAAATAATTACATTTTTTTTAAATGATTTCCTATTTCTATGTAATAAAACAACAGTACCCTGTACTTGATCGTACATGAATCCATACTGGTGGCAAAACAATCTTATTGGGTTTATTTGATGTTTAAATGATTTTTATCAGACTTAAGGTCTGATGATCCAAATTATGGAAAGATCCATACCATCGGGTCCTGAGCATTATGGATAAAAGATCTGACACCTGTGCAAGTTGCACTATATCAATATATACAGTACGCATACAATTACATACCACTCTACATCAAAGCTGAGATTCATGTATTTTTCTACTGCTAGAAAAAAACATTAGGTACTTATGGAATTTGTTGGAATAGTTTGTGTATAAGTGCAGCAAAAATTGCAGAAATTCTTATGTAAATAACAACCCAATATTCATAGTAGCTTTCCTGCATTTTCTACTAGCAAAGTTATTAAAACTATTGTAACGCTGTTTTTTTCCAATGGATAATATAAACATAAATGAAAACAATAAATTTAAGGTTACTTGAAGGCCAAGCAAACCTAAGCATGTATTACATTATTTATGAATATAGCCAAATCTGTGATTACTTTGTTCCTTACAATGTACTGCAGATCAGTCTTTATAGTGTAATTTTATTATGGTATTATTGCAAATGAATTATTGTATACACCATATTATTGTATATCTCATTAGACACAAGGCTGCACAGTAAAAGTGTATAAAGTTCTTTTTTAAAAAAGCATCCCTATTCACAATCTCTAACACCTATGCCTTTTTTGCTTTCTTCCAGTGGCATAAATACTCTGGGCCGGGCCCCCCTGCAGAAAAATCAAAGGGGCCCTGCACAGAGTAGCAATCCCTGCCAGCCCTAGTATATTAATAGAAGAGAACCTGAATAGAAAAAGAAGTTATAAAAAGTAAAAATAACAATAAAATTGTAGCATCACAGAGCAGTGTTTTTTTTGGCTGCGGGGTCAGTGACCCCTATTTAAAAGCTGCAAGAGTTAGAAGAAGGGAAATAGTTGAAAAGCTAAAAATAAATAAATAATGAAGACCAATTACAAATTTGCTTAGAATTGTCCATCCTATAACATAATAAATTTTACTTAAAGGTGAACCACCCCTTTACGAAACTCAACCAATGGATAGTCTGCAACCACCCTGAGCCCATAGTTTCTGGAGGGGTGCAAACCACATCACAGACTTTGCATTGCGCAGTTTCAAATTTTGATTCTTTATTCAGGTTCCATTAAAAACAAAAAATTGGCTGACGTTTCATGTCCCAACACTTTGCTGTATTAGACTCTCTGGAGGAAGTGGTCATTCTTTCTCTTTACAAGGCACTGGTTAGGCCCCATCTAGAATATACCATGCAGTTCTTGTCTCTAATCCTTAAGAATGATATTAATGGAATAGATAAAGTCCAAATAAGAGCAAGTTGATAAAGATTATGAGGAAAGGTTGTTGTTGCTGTAGCCGCAATCCCAGTTAGTGACAGCAGGGACCAGCAAGATATTGTCTTGTATTGTAAGGGGTGTAGATACCATAAGATGTACCCTTGTATAACAAATCACTGGTAAGGCCCTATGTAGAATATACAGTTTTGTTCTCCAGATCTCAAAAGGGACATTATAGAAATGGTAGAAGCTGGGATTGTTTACATTGGAGATAAGTGATTATATGATCTCTGTATAACTGAGAGAAAGTTAATAATATGTTAGGCACCCCTCCCATGGTAAATTAAACCAGTTTATTAAATCACAAAGTTTTTTTTTCCATAGGCCAAAACTCCTCTCTTTCTGGAAAAAAAATCACTGACAGGTATTAGATCCTGAATTTAGTTTTGACCTTGCAGCTCTTTGTCCAGTTATCACTCTTGACTGTGTATGCCAACTGATTTTTTTTCTAACACCTACCTATACTGGCTCTGTCTGACTCTGGTTGTCTATCTGTACTCTGTATTTAAAGTAAATATTTGCTTTTTTTTATCCCCACCTGTGTCTGAAGCATCTGCTCTATGCTAGCATCCTGTGCTTTATTGTCAACATTTTTTATTACCCCATGCTATAAAACCTGGTGGATAAGGGGATAGTTATAGTCATAACAAGACATAAAACTTTGGTTGCTTGAGCAGTTCCTCCTTGTTAAGCTGAGCACATTATCACATCTCCTCTAATTAACCAATAGTGAGAAACAATGAACCATTATGAAAGTTCTCTCATGCAAGATGAAAGATTTCATATGTAAGTTGATCTGCTTTTGATAAATATTTGGGTAGTATCTGATTCACTTGATGTCTGTCTGACTCCTCTTGTTTTTTATGAAGAAAATCTAGACAACAATTTGGTTGTTTGGCTAGAATGTGTCTGTTAGCATTAAGTGGATGTGTCTGTTAAGTGGCAAGGATAGTTGTGGGCTGAGACACTTATTTTGGAGCTAAGTTGTTGTCAACCTAGGGGGGCATTTACTAACATTTGTATTTTTTTTCGGTTTTTTTTGCACTAAAACTGAATTTTTTGTGTAAAAAACAATTTTTTTTGTCATTTATTAAGCATAAAAACTACAAAAACCACTAATACAAAACGTCATCATCTAAAAGCTGTCAAGCTCATGTAGAAGTCAGTGGGTAGCTGACCAGTTCCAATTGGAAGATCTTCTTTTGCTTCCTCTTATGAAAGTCTTTTGTATTTTACTCACGCCTCATTAGTTGAAAAACACTATAAATTTGTGGTGTTTGCATATTTTGCATTTTTTTATTTGTCCTTTTAATTGTTTTAATAAATCACTTGACATTTGTGGTTTTAGAGAAAGTAAGTTTAACTGTGGCTTTAAAAAACCATTAAAAATAAAAATTCTGATAAATGGGCGTCCCCATGAGTCAGAGCTGAGTATGTGTGTTTGCATGCATTTATAGACAGTGCCCAGAAAAGTTGTCATTTGCAAAAGATTATTTATATCTTTGGGGAAAATATTTAGATTTTTTTCTGGTCTAAACACTAACTGAAACTGTTTGTCCCAGTGTTCAAGGCTGGATTAAGAAGATTCCTAGACTTGAGATAAAGTCATGTTATGTGGAACTGTATTAAATTGAAGAGCCCTTCCTTCTGCAAACAGCTGCATCCTCTGTGCTCTTTTATTGTACTCCCCCAAGTGTCATTTCATGCTTGCTCTGAATATAAATAGTGATAAAAAAGAATCATCTTCTTTAACAATCTCATCTATGAAAAAAAATAAGCAACACAAATTGAAAACAGTTATAGTCGTGTTTTAGTACCGCAACAGTAGCAACAGCAGCACTGCTGGTTGGTTACCATAGCTACCAAACGACCATGTGGAATTTCTATCAGTGAACCTGGCCATCATTAAAAAAACTGTTACTGTGTCTGACAATAGAGCTAAATGCTTTATGATTATAAAGGCAGAAAAGAAAATGTCAGATATATGCTGGATCGGCTGACAGCAATTGTTATAGTTATTGTTATACAAAATGGCAATAATAAATGAGGACTTGCTTGGTCATACTGAACACAGATTTTCCCATAAGAAATGTTTAAAAATAACATCATTGGAGGCAAAGGCAAAATGTAGATTCCAAACATATATATATTTATATATGCATAAACAGTGTATCTACAGTATATACTGTATATATCCAAAGTACTGCATTCAGCTGGACTTAAACAATAACATCAAAACCTTTATGAGGGACGTTCCTAACAAAAGTGCAAGTTAGTGACACTTCATACACTTGATCACTTTAATTAAATGAAGTGATTGTTTAAAGGAAACTATACCTATGAACAGTGTAGGCCTTTATAAAAATGTATTGCATAAAACATAAAGGGCACCTATCACCTTAAATTTGCTTCCCCCACCAGAGATGCAGGCTAATAGAGCCCACTTTACAGTTGGGGGAAACAATCGTTTTTTACAAAGAAAACAGTCACTGCTGATGCTAGGCCGCCCACACAGAGAGGGAGCTCCCGGTGCATGTTATTTAGCACACATGCTCATAATAAGTTAGACTTCCTGCTCGAGCATTATGCACATGCATGTGATGTAGGAGTGGTGGGTGTGACCCTCCTAGGTCACATGCATGGGCATAATTGTGGCACTCGTTGGTTATGTGCATGTGCAATTTTAGGGTGATAGGTGCCCTTTAAGTCAAACACTGTTCCATCTAAATAAACCATTTTTATAAAAATATATTTTTCAAGTATGTGCCATGGGGTAATACTAAATAGAATAAATGCCATTTTAAATACTATGGGCTGCTCCTGGCTTATACGATTCACTGTGCTTACACACAAACAAAAGGCACACATACATGTTAGGTTACATCAGCCAATGACTGGACAGAGCTCTGTCTGGTGCAGGGGATTATCTGTAAACTGTAAAAAACAATAGATTTTTCATAACTGAACTCATGTTGAACAAGGTGGTATACTGCCCCTTTAATAGGGAAGCACTATAATAAGTTGGTCAACATCAATAATTGTTTGATAACTGATGTGTCTGTACCGTCATTATTTAAAGAATTTTCTTCTATATGCCAAAGTTGTGAGAAAGAAAATATCTGTTTTTTCTCAGTGACCCCCTGAATCTTACTAATTCTTTCTGAATGACTAGATTCTATTGGCTTAAAGGTACAACATAGAAGATGGAAAGATAGCTTTTTTAGCAGTGTTTTTTCTAGAAATCCATGGCACTCGGTAGGAGGAGTTGTGCCTGACACAATTGTGGCCAATGCTTAAAATGAGTGTCATTGCACCCGCATGAGTGCAACATAAATCAGAGGCAATTGAGCTCCTGGGATCCTTCAGCAGGACGCTGGCCCAGATGTGGCTGCAGCTGCATGGTCCTACTGCATCAATTGTTGCAGTGGCACTCAATTCTGAACAGGAGGAAGGCAGTGGCTGCGAGTGTAACTATACGGAAGTTCAAGGAGTGCAGTTTCACACAAGTACCTTTAATGAATAGGGCATTACACACAACAAAGAGAACTGGCCAGTGATGAAAGATTCTGTCCTGTTTCGCCCAAAAAATTGCAAATCTTTGAAATAATTCGCAAAACGGCGGAAATGACGTGTGTCAAAAAAAACTGTTGTGTGCATCATTAGGGTACAAATGAAATGAGTTTTGACATATGGACCATTTTCTAGTTTGACAAGTGTTATGGAGTACCTCAGGGGTCTGTCCTTGATTCTCTGCTTTTAATTTGTTTGTTAATTACCTTGAGATTGGCACTGTAGGTACTGTCTCTGTGACTACAGGTACCTTACAGGATATTTCTGCTTTGCCAGGAGATTTAAATACATTGAAGTACTGGCCTTCAGACTAGCAAATAAGGTTTAATTTTGATAAATGCAAGGTTAAGCACTTGGGCAGAGAACAATCTTCTTCTACTCAGGTGGATCATATCAAGGGTGTAAACAACATTGATGTTCAATAAGCAGATGTTTCTTATATCATGGAATATTCCAGATATCATTGGAATAGCATCCACAAGTCTTTAATCAAATGTTGGAGAAGAGGTTTGTTTTTTGAGAAGGCAAGACAATGTCTGGATGCAATCTCTTGGAATTTCAGTCTAGCCTATGTCTTTCTGCCATGATCCAAAGAGTTCTTCAGGACATCAGGAAGAAGAAAGTGACAGTGATTATTATCGCTTCTGTCCCCAGAAGTCATGGTTCCAAAATACAGTTTTGAGGCTTCCCTTCAGAGAGAATCTTCTTGTATAGGGGAAACATCAACATCCATTTCAGGTAAGCCTGAATTCCCGTTATGCTCCTTGGGTTGGACTGTTTATATACTTTTGCTTAATATAGCACCTAGATCATGATCATAATATATTAGTGTTCTGCTACAAAGATTGCAAGGTGGCAGTACCTCCAGGACCCACAGTGGCCTGTGTCAACAGATGCAGCTCACTTGCACCTAAAGAATGGTGGGCAAAAATCATTTTGAGAGTGCACCAAAAAATGAGCCCTTATATATATATATATATATATATATATATATATATATATATGTATTGGCCATACGAAGGATTGATCCCAACTGAAGGCAAAAGTTGTGAGAAGGCCTCTGGATTTTGGGGGGATGGATAACTGCAAAATGACTGGCTGCAATTCTACACTCTTAACATTTAAATAACAGTAATATATAGCTAAATTATAAAGTGAAATATCAAAATCAGTTTTTATATGTGTGTTAGTGAATTGACTAAATGTTCATTTTCTTTCCTCTTATGATGTATTTTTCTAATATTATTATTGCCTGAATTACTTTTTGTCTGCTCTAATCAAAACCTTTTTCTGCATTCTTTTCCATAGTCCACAATGCTGCCTTTTACCCACCCTTTCCTTCCACACCACGTACATGTTATGATGTTGGAGGAAAGGAGGGTTATTTATATTTCTGTGGAAAAGTCTGCAACAGCCTATCCAAAAAGATGATGTCAACATAATGTACTGGATTTGGATTTGTTTCATATTGTCCACAAGTTTATAGGCTGGGCTTGGAATTAAATATGCAACAAGTATTCTGGATGAATGATTCTCTCTTGATATGATCCCAACACTTAACAACAAGATTCCACAAGAAATAATGCATAATAACAGGTGGGCATTTTAGGATTGCCAACTTACCTTTAGTAGTAGCATCTGTAAGATAATGAATTTATTAATGTTAGCTGGATCCACTGTGAGTGGAATGGGAGAAAAGTACCAATACATTTTGAAGAAAAAAATATAGCTAGAAACCCAAACTGTAGTGAATGTTCAATAAATAGGTTTTAATGTTAACAAGTCACAAATGCAACATTATATAGCTAATACAGGTGGTTATAAAATATATAAGAACTATAGGGGTCATTTGCAATGAACAAAGCAGTGCAAAAAATGGCTGCATTAAAAAAATTCTGTGCTTCAATTTTCATCCAACAAATGTTTTATGAGAAGATTTCATTTTCATTCTAATGTCTCTTTAAAACCTCCTAGTTTATTATTCTGTTTACATAATGATATCCTGTTTCAGGAAGTGCATATTTATATGCCTTTGTGACAAGGCAGTTATAATAGTAATGCTTAATTTCTGTCCATGAATGCCTCCATTTAATATTACTGCTTCTTTTCAAAACCATAACCATGACAAAATTGACAAAAATGCTACATCTTAGCATAATAAATATTGAATTTTAAAGATCATTATAACAATAACAGAACAGTGTGCACCAAGTAATGTTAATGTATACACTACTCTGTTAGGGATGTTGGTGTATGTAGTGCCTTGCATAAATATTCACATGTAGTTGTTTTACAACCTGGAATTAAAAATTTAAATGTTGTTGATAATCTAGATAAAATTGTCCTTAATGTTGAAATGGACTATATTTGGATGTAAGAGAAGGGTGCACCAATAGTGGTTCACATATATGCTGCAATTTCATCATTTGTTGTGTTACAAACACAACAAATGATGTTTTCATCTTGCAACCTTTGTGGTATGTATACTTACATTTAATTATGTGTTTGGCACTATGTAATTCCTTTGGCATATGAATAATAGCAATATAAACAGAGAGTTATACAGACCATGCAAAGTTGGTCACTGGAGGATTGCAGTTCAAAAATAGGAAAAGGGGGTTGGGCCACTAACAGCCAATCAGATTTCATCCATTGAATTTTATTGGTTTAAATTTAAAATGCTGTCATTCTCACACTATTTACGCCAGGGTGCCCACTGTTTGTCACTGGGTGACTTTAACTTAAGGTTAAAAAAAGTGAGCACATCCACTAACCACCACCATAGGGGTTTTTACTATATAACTGTGGTCCATGGCTAGAAACAGTGGGCAGAGCCAACATTAGATCAGATTTCAACCCAACATGAAGTTTGTTCTCAAACTTCCCTTTCTAGTTGTAAGTGTTACACAGGGACAGAAACAGTATAAAGAGAAGCACAGTCCTTATTTTTAGACCACAAAAAAAGGTAGGGCTGATTTGAAGGTAGATGGGGTTTGGGCTGATGAATGTGCTTGGGACGTACCTATCGAAGAAGTAAATCCTAGGACTACTGGAAGGTACAAACTGATACATAGTTTCATGAAGAATGTAGAAATTCCAATGTTAAGAGGAGCCTCTGATGTAAAGATGCAACACATTTCTATTAACCTATATCTGCAGTATTATCTTAGCTCCAGCCACCAGTGCATGAGAGAACCCCTATCCCTCAGGATACCTACTATATTAGCGTCAGAATTCTAAATTAAACAATAGACTAACCATTTCATGGTGTGGTGGCAGTCATGCCTATTAATATACATTGCCAGGTTTACAAGGTTTTTTTTATTGTTTTGTTTTTTTACTTCTTCAAAACTCCATTATCAATATCAATAGTCAGAGAAATAAATACATGACTGTAAGTGAAGAACATGAAACAAGCAAAGAGTCTATTTACTTGCGAGTTTATAGATCATACCTGGTGTGGGTGTTGAAACATCTGATTTTGGATTGCCTTTAGGATGTAAAGTGTTCGACTCTGAGGAATCAATAAGAGATATATATTTTAGAAATAACCTTTAAACCTCTAGAGATTGAAAGTGAAGGTTTTGGTGAGACAGCATTTCTATATATCCCCTTCCCCCTTTTTCCTCATTTAAATGGCCAAAATGGTCTTCCTTGTGTATTAACACAGAAACTGCAGTAAAATCCATATTTTTTTATATTGCAGTTCTAACACTACCAGTCTCCTCAGAGTCTAGCAATCCGCAAGATTCAGACTTAGTAATGTATATCCTTAACTGGTGATAACAACTGGTGATAACAATTTCAGGTGCTGTGAAATGGTGAAGGAACATGCAATTCAGCAATAGAAAGTAGTGCCGTTGCAGCTGTGATTTCATGCTCATTTCTCTGCATTTAAAGGCCTTCCTGTTGTTCAATTAAATTTCTTTTAAAATCATCTTCAGTGTCCTTTGATCAGTGGGACAATTAGAAAATTATTAGAGAAATATATTTGAGCTTTCAACTGAACAGACATGTAGGTCAAAGTCCAATTAAATCTCAGTTAAGATCATCATATCAGGATATGCAGTGGTTCTAACAAAATATTCTGCATCACCAACAGCCCACTCATTGTAGATATTTCAGCAATACTATTAGATATCTAGTATAGCCTTAATATATTCCTTTTGTTTTCAAGCAGACAACATTTTGTCACTAGATTACAAATATCCCTGTAATATCTGAATAATTATTTCTATTTATACACTGCCCGGGTTTTTCTTATATTTCAGTTGCTGCTATAATGTTTAAAAGTATGTGTACATATGTGCATTAAATGGATAATTATATTTTTACTTACGTTCGAGAAAGCACTAATTTTGATGAGCATGTTTCTTTAAATATGTAGTTCCTGCCTCTGTTTATATAATGCTATCCTGTGTCAGGAAATTCAAACTACTTTGGAGTTAGGCTTTTGGTATGCTTCTCACCAATTTAATACAAGGAGACCAAGGCACATGTACTAGACCAAGGCACATGTTCTTTCCTTGAGCCATGACTCCAGAGAATGAAGAAAAATCTATTTACATCAGTACACTGTGCTTGTAATCCCCTGGTCCTACACAGCAGTATGATGATGATGGAAGTTTTTCTCATCCTGGGTCTGTGTTTTCTCCCCACTGGTTTTAGTGTGGCAGTGCCATAGAATCAGTACAAAATAAGCACATAAAAAAATTAAACCTTAAATAATTTTGTGATTGTTATCAGATTAGCCCTAAACTATCCTGATGTCACTTCCTTCCTGTAAGGTGTTACTGACAGCCACTGATTAGTGGGGAGTGTATTCCGATTTGTCTGCTCTCACTGACTGCATTCGAGGAAGTCAAGAGCTTCAGAACAAGTTTTTTTTACCAGGAGATAAACACTGAGGGGAAGGATGCAAGTGACATGGTGTAGGAAGCTGCAATAGTAGCAGGGGAGATAAGCTAATCATATGGGGGTATGATGGCTACAGTTGCTATAGATAGGGAATCACTATTACTTTGTGCTGGATCACATAATGCATTCAGAAACCAATCTGTTGTGTCTAACAGGTCCCCTGCAAGTGTAAAACAGTGTAAAGACAAGCATGATTCTCAGTTTCAGACCAGAAAGAAAACTATGTAGGTTAGTAGGCCCGAGACAGAATTAAATGGTTAGGTTACTGCTTACCTTAGAATCCTGATGTTAATATAGTGGGTACAGGTATGGGATCCCTTATCTGGAAACCCGTTATCCAGAAAGTTCCGAATTACGGAAAGGCCATCTCCCATAAGTCTATTATTAGCAAATAATTCTAATTTTTAAAAATGATTTTTCTCTGTAATAATAAAACAGTACATTGTACTTGATCCCAACTAAGATATAATTAATCCTTACTGGAGGCAATTGGGTTTATTCAATATTTAAATGATTTCTAGCAGACTTAAGTTATGGAGATCCAAATTACGAAAAGATCCCTTATCCGGAAAACCCCAGTCCCGAGCATTCTGGATAACAGGTCCCATACCAATATATAGTTTCAAGAATAATGCCTTGATGTCAAAGTTTAGAGTGGGCCCTAAATTGATTTTGTTTTGGGGCTCAGTAATTTTTATGTAGCCCATGGGGTGTGCTCTGATATTTTCACAGTAAGCCACCAGCTCAGTTACCAACCTAATGTAAAGCTGCACCAATTTCAACCTATATCTGCAGTATTAGCAGAGCATCAGCTACAAGTAGCATGAGAAAACCCCCATCCTTTAGGTTACCCACTATATTAATATCAGGATTCTAAATTAACCAATACCCTAACCATTTACCACATACAACAACATACATTGATGTATGCTTTACAAGGTTTGTTATTTTTTTTTTTTTTCAAAACTTCATTATATAGAGATCATTAGCAATAGAATATCAGAAAAAAATAAATACATGAGTGTAGGCGAGGAACATGAAAAAAACAGAGTCTATGTGAATTTATAGAACATACCTGGTTTTGGTATTAAAACATCTGTTTTTGGATTAGCTTTGGGATGTGAAGTATGCGACTCTGAGGAATTAATGAGAGAGATATATTTTATGCATAACCTTTAAACCTCTAGAGATTGAAAGTCAAGCATATACTGTATATATATATATATATATATATATATATATATATATCCCATTTTCCCTTTTTTCTTATTCACATTGGCAAAATGGCCTTCCTTGTATATAAACACACAAAACACTGCAGTAAAAGTCATATTTATATTGATCCCTAGCCCTACCAGTCACCAGTCTAGCAGTTCACTAGATTCAGACTCAGTAATACATATCCTTAACTGGTGATAACATATCCAAGATGTCAGGAGCTGTGGGACAGTAAAGGAACATGCAGTTTAGTGACAGAAAGGCGTTGTGGTTTTATGCTGAAGGTCAAAGAATATATTTGGGCTTTTAACAGAACAGTCATGTAGTTTAAAGTCTAGTAAAATCTCAATTAAGATCATCATATCAGGATATGCAGTGGTTCTAACAAAATATTCTGCATCACCCACAGTCCACTCATTGTAACTGATCATCTTTATTATCCGCAAGGTAGATATTTTAGCAAAATCACTGAATATCTCCAGTAGTGCTGCACTAATAGGTTCCTTCTGTTATCAAGCCGACTAAATTTGGTCACTCGATTACACATATTCCTATAATGTCTTGATAATTATTTCTATTTATACTGCCTGGGTTTTCCTTGTATCTCAGTTGGTGCTATAATTTTTAAAAGTATGTGTGCATTATGTAAAAAAAGCCATACGTACTGTACATTTTTTCTTTTGTTGTAGAAATCACTAATTTTGATGAGCATTTCTATATAGTTCCTGTCTCTGTTTATTAAAACACTATCCTGTGTCGGGAAATTTAGACTACTTTGGAGTTAAGTTTTAAGTATGCTTCAAACCAATTCAATAGGAGGAGAAACTTGATAAAGGTTTTGTGAACTAGACCAAGGCACATGACTTTCCACAGAATGGAGAAAAATCTAGTTACATCAGTAACAAGATTAAATGGCACCATGCTTATCATCCTCTAGTCCTGCACAGCAGCATTATAAATGGAGTTTTTTCCTATTCTGGGTCTATGCTTTTTCCCCACTGGTTTGTGTGGATGTGTCATACAATGGTAGCAATAGTAGCAGGGAGAGAAGCTAATTATATGGGGGTATGAGTGTTACAGTTGCTGCAGCTAGGAAATGATCATTCTTTGTGCTCGATCACATTATCTAAAATGCATTCAGAAACCAACTAGTTTGAAAGTAAGAAATTATTCTTGAAACTGTTATCAGTGCGTACCCCACTGGGCCCCCTGTACCTCCAAGGACAGGTAGAAACAGCTATAGCTTACTTGAAGGTAGGAGGGGGTTTGGCTTAATCTGAGGTTGGAAACTGAGCTGGTGGCTCATTGATGTGAACATTTTGGGAGCACCACAAGTGAGCTCCATAAAAGTTACTGGGCCTCAAAACAAAATCAATTTAGGACCCCCCTATAAACTTTGACAGCAAGACATTATTCTTGAAACTGTTATCAGTCAGTTCCATACTGGGCCCCCTGTACTTTCTGAGCCTCCCAGCAGCTGCAGAGTTTTCTTGCTCTATAGTTACATTACAACCTGATAAAGGTAAAGATGCACCACATTTCAACCTACATCTGCAGTATTAGCTTAGCTTCAGCCATCATTGGCATGATAACCCCCCCATCCCACAGGCTACCTACTATATTGGCTTCAGGGTTCTAGATTAACCAATTAACTGATAAACTAACAGGGATAAAGTGTGTGGATTAAGTGTGAGGAACATGACAAACACAGAACGCACCTGGTTTGGGTGTTGAAGCAGATTCTGTAGGTTTACTGGTGGTATCTGTAGTATCTGATTCTGAGAAATTAACAAGAGAAACACTGCTAAACTATAATCATACATGTTCAACACAAACACATGAATCTTTTATATAAAGAAAAAACAGTCATAATAAACCCTTGGTCAGTGTAATATGGGCTTGTGATAATTTGCTTAGTATGCTACTAAAATAACACATTGTGGAATAGCCTTTTGCATGCACAGGTATGTGAGGTAAAGACAAGTCTTCTATTTTTCTTCAGCTCTGTTCTTTTTTTATGACCAGTGGGGTAAAAGGAATTGAGGAACCTCACAGAAACACATTTGCACTTTCAACAGATCAGTCATGTAGGTTCAGGTACAATGAAATGTCAAGGAAGATCATCATATTAGGATATGCAGTGATTCTAACAAATGTGCATCACCCACAGCCCACTCGTTGTTACTGCTCATTTTGTATAAATTCCCAGTGTAGATCAATATCATTGGATACTTAGTGCAGCACCAACTATATCATTGTGTTCGTTCTATTGTTAAGCAGACTAAGGTTTTTCACTAGATTACAAATATTCCTTTAACAAATGAATAATGATTTCTATTTATGCAGTGCCTTGCCTTTCTTTAAATCTAAGTTGCAGCTATGATGCTTAAAAGTAAGTGTTTGTGTCTGGATTATGGGAAAAAGCCATGCTTACATTTTCTCTTGGAAAACAATCATTTTGATGGGCATGCCTCTCTAAAAGTGTAGTTTCTGTTTATATAAACACTATCCTGTATCAGGAAATTCAAACCACTTAGGAGTTAGGTTTTTTTCTATGCTTCTATCGAATTCAATAGGGGGAGAAACTGTGGCTGATAAAGGTTAAGTGAACTAGACCAAGGCACATGTTCTTGCACTAAGCCATGCCATTCAACAAAAACATAATAAAAAGAAATCTAGTTAAATCAGGAACAAGATTACATTGCACAAAGCTTATAGTCCTCTGGTCCTACACAGCAGCATTATGAATGTGGTGAGATGGATCCTTTCTTTACCTTTGGGAAAGGAAAAGCCACCAGGAAAATAGGGAACCCCCATAGGAGCAGGAGATGGGAGAGAGGAGAGAGCTGTGCAGACTCTCACAGGAAAAAAGGATTGTGTTTCTTTTGATAGAGGACTCAATGCAGCGTTTCTGTAAGTGCTTATGGCTGTGTTTAAATAGACCTTTCTGATAAAGCTTACTCAGCTTTTACCTTTCCTTCTCCTTTAAAATGGTTTAGTGTGTTATGGAATGGCTTATTCTAAGCAATTTTTAAACTGGTCTTTTTTCTTTTGTATAGTTTTTGAATTATTTGTCTTCTTCTGACTCTTTCCAGCTTTTAAATAGGGGGTCAGTGACCCCGGCAGCCAAAAAACTACGATTTTATTGTTATTGTTACTTTTTATAACTTTCTATTCAGGTCTTTTGCTAATTATATTCCAGTTTCTCATTCAAATAAATGCCTGGCTGCTAGGGTAATTTGTACCGTAGCAACCAGATAACTGATTCTGGTTCCAAACCAGAACCACAAATAATAAAAAATTAAGAGCAATTGCAAATTGTCTCAGAATATCACTCTCTACATCATATTCAAAGGTGGAAAATTCCTTTAAGGGACAGCTCATAAGGGGCTTTGTGCTACACTTTTTTGGCCCAAATACTATGCCCTTTTGCTACATTTGCACTTAGGTTTTGTGCCCCCATATGCCATTGTCCAGGTCACATGAATACTGGGATGGTTGCAGAGGCATATGGAGAGCATACTGGCCAAAAGCCAGTTGGCATAGTGGTAGGAAAAAGACCTAAAATAGCTATAGCTGTGAGTTTAAATGGTGCAGACTCTGTGAAAGCTTTTGTTTTTTAAACCTATTATATTTATGTAAATTATTCTCATAATAAATGTTACAATCAGCTGGATTTGTAGTATAATTGTCTGCCCGCAGGGTAACTACAGCTGCACTATTCAGTTTATGACAAAGAGAGCATGTGTAATAGCAACAATAAATGCCATCCTATTACAGTAATAGCCTATTAGGGGTGTGTAAAACTGCTATCAAAGTTTTTTGCTCAGCCTTTTCTAATCTAGGGCAGATGCCTTTCTTCTGTGATGTAGGTGTAGGGTAAACATATCAATAAGGGTTGATGTGCCACAGCATGCCTGAAACCAAGGTGTTAGGATAATAAAGCTTTGGCTATGGTATTTTACAAGGCTAAGGATTTGTATGAAGCACCATAAAAGATAAAAGGTGAGTTTTCCCTTTATGATCTCCATAGTGGGAGATGTATGCTTGAAGGGTGATGTTACTAACCAGAAAATGTTGTCTCTGTTTAAAGGACTTTGCTGTCTGGACCAAGCACCTATTGTGTTCTGGATGGAATGGCCACACCAGGCGATCCTTTCCACCAGTCCAGCTCACTTATTGTAACTTATTTTTCACAGGAATGCTGTTCTGTTAGTGGTAGTCCACAAGGGGCTCAGTTTAGTGAGAGAACTCATCAAATGTGTGAAGGTAGCACCCAGAGGGCAGGATTTATTTTAACGATTTCTGTTTGTAAGCTGAAATGGGCACTAGTGATGAATGAATCTGTCCGTTTCGCTTTGCCATAAAATTCGTGAAACGGCAAGAAAAGTTGTGAAACGGCAAGAAAAGTTGTGAAACGGCAAAAAATTTGTGAAACGCATTTGCTGCACAGATTTTTTGTCGCCTGCGTCTTTTTTGATGCAACCACGCCCAATTTTGGCACGACCACAACTTCTTTTGACACGCAACAAATTTTTCCATGGCGAATTTTCACAGAAGTTTCACAAAACAATTCGCGAATGGCAAAATGAGGCAGGTTTTTTATTTGAATTATTTAGGCCGTTGACCCTGGCTGATCAGAGAAAAGTTATATTCTGCATTGTTGCTTTAAGAATTGGTTGCTGGACTGCAGTTTCCAACATGCTTTATTCCTTGAAAACATGCAGAATACTGGTACTGTAATTGTAGTTCAGCAATATTTGGATGGTGCTACACTGCTGTAAAAGGTGCATGTTTAACATGGCTGGTAAGTTTTAATTTGGATGGAAAAGGACAGGAATATTTTCACTGTATGGGTTTGCTATTTGTGATAGTGGAGGGAACTGTTAGAACTATAAACCAGGCTTTTCAAATAACCTTTCTCAAAGTCAAAAGTTGATAAAAAGTTGAAAAAGAATGATACCTACTTCTGGGTACTAACTTCAGGTTAGCAATGGAGCTTTCATTTTTAATCATAAAATGCGACATTCATTTGCTGAGATTTTTGCAAGCAAGTGCACAAACACAGTGTTGGGCAAAATGTAGCAATTTGATAATTACACCATTGTAGGAGCCCATAGTGTTAATATGCCCCTATGGCTTTAAACCCTACACTTCCTTATTTCATTGTTACTGGGCAGATACCTATGTTTCTATTTTTCTATTTAGCATAGCTATAATTATTGGCTCATAGGCTTTATGACCACTTCCTGCCACACTTTAACATAGTGGTTGGTTAGGGGTGGATGTTCCTGTTCTGGCCTGCATCTGTTGAACCAGGCAGATGTTCCAGGGAGCCTTGGATCAACAAGTCCCAGACATGGAGTTAGAGATATGTCCTAGAGATATCTGTTCCTCTAGTAAAGTTGGGGAGCAGGGACCCTGTGAACGAGGGATAGTAAGTCTTAGTTAGTAAGAGTACCTTCTTCGCTCCAACAGGAAATACAGCAGAGAGTAGTCTCCTAAAAGGCTCTGCTGCCATAGTGAAGGGACCATAGTAGTGATAAGGGTATCAGGCTTAGATTTATTCTCCCTGATCAAGTCTGCTGTTGGAATCTGGGCTGTTTAATGTGTCAACCCTAAGGACATTAATCTACTTGCCCAAGCTGGTCCTCCACAGTGGTGCATCACATTGATTCAGCTGCCAAATCTATCTGCATGCCTGCCATTCCATCTGCATTTGTAAGTTTTGATAACCCTGCATTGTTATTGTCGTGGTCAATAAAAGTGTTTATTTATGGTTTACTGCAAAAGAACTCCGGGTGTCCTTCTTTTACATCACTATTTCATTTGGCAGTGGGAGGTGTAGTATAACAATAGCATCCATATATACTCTTCCACATAGCGAAGGCCCATCCTGTGTGTTAGGAGTCCTGTGTACCCCAAGCTCTACAGCCATCCTAGCTGGACATTTGGTTTATAAAAGTGAAGTACTACTAGTACATAAAATAATTGAAAAATAAACTGTCATTATTATAATTATTATTATTATTATTAGCATTTTTGGACTGCTATGCCTTCATTTGCATTGCTAGGTTGTTCCTACAATTATATTTTGAGTATTTTGAGTGGTCCCACACTTGTTTGCAACAATGAATAAAATTAAAGGTTAAGGAAAGTTAAAATCCAGGGGGTGGGTTAAGACTTATGGCTTAACTTAGACTTAAGTTATGGAGATCCAAATTATGGAAAGATTCCAATCCCGGAAAACCCCAGGTCCTGAGCATTCTGGATAAGAGGTCCCATACCTGTACTATCTTGAATAAAAAAGGGCATTGACTCAAGGGATGAAAACATAATTTTGCCTCTTTATAGGTCCCTGGTAAGGCCTCACCTTGAGTATGTGGTGCATTTTTGGGCTCCAGTCCTTAAAGGAAAACTTTACCCTCAGAATGAATACTTAACCAACAGATACAGGTAGTTTAATATTATATTAAGTGACCTATTAAAGAATCTCACCAAACTGGAATATATATATATATATATATATATATCAGTAAATATTGCCCTTTTACATCCTTTCCCTTGATCTGCCATTTAATGATGGGGTGTGTGCTCCAGAGACCATGTGACCAGAAAGAATGCAGCTCTTCCTGTAACAGGAAGTAGTGTGAAAACACAATGTAGGACTCTGTCCATTAATTGGCTGATTTGGCCTAGCATGCACATGTGACTTTGCTTGTTTGTGTGCACTTTGAATAATCCCAGGAGAAGTATATTTTTATGAAAATGGTTTATTTAGATGAAGCAGGGTTTTACATATGAGCTTGTTTATGCAATATATTTTTATAGAGACCTACATTGTTAGACCTACATGGGCATAGTTTTCCTTTAAGAAGGATATTAATGAGCTGGAGAAAGTGCAGAGACGTGCACCTACATTTGGGATGGAAGATATAAGATAAGGAACTATAAGATTTAAACTATGAGGTTAGACAAAGTCTAATTGTACATGATTACTCTGTACAAGTACATTAGAGGGAATTATATAGAGATAGTGGGTGTTCTTTTCTCCCATAAAAACGACCAACACACCAGAGGCCTCCCCTTTAGATTTGAGGCAGAATAGGTGGTTTTTCCACGGTAAGGGCGGTGAAGTTAGGGAATGCCCTTCCGAGTGATATTGTGATGGCAGATTCTGTTGATTTCTTGAACAAGCATAATATCCAAGGCTATTGTGATACTAATATCTACAGTTAGTATTAGTGGTTGTATATATAGTTTATGTATGTGAGTGTATAGATAGGTCAGTATGGACTTATGTGTGTGCTGGGTTTACTTGGAAGGGTTAAACTTAACTATGTAAGTTTGTAACTATACTGGGTAGATAATTATTTTCCATGGAACAGACCACAGACACACCACACTGCTACCTTTATAAATGGCAACTCAAATTTTTTTTGGGGCCCTCCTGCTGGGGTTTAGAAAACATTAAATAGAATAAAAAGCCTCCAAACATATGTAAGTAAATATCCGCAATTCTCTGCTAATTTTGAGAAAAAGAGGCTCCTGCAGAGACTGAGGACTGCTGCACAGTGGTTAATGATCTGATCAGAATTGTTCCTATTCCTACATAGTTTGGCCACTGACATGTCACCGTGCTGGGAGGGATGGAGCAGCATACCCAAGCCCTGCATACAGAAATACATTGCGCATTGCTTGGTGTGGTGTTCCCTTATGAGCATCGTGTTTCAGCCTTCAGCTGTCAGTTCCATAACAACTGGAGGGCTGCAGGTTGGATATCCCAGTGCATATAATTAAGATATCTAGCAAATGTTAGACATTATGTGCTTTGTCCTTCTAATGCTGAAGCCCCAGGGCAATTGCCTTCTCTGCCCCAGGCTAAAACTGCCCCTCTTCTAGAGTTATTGTTTTCCTGCTAATGAACTCTGCTGATGGGCATTCCATGATAAAGCAAATCAGTAACTGCATTTGCTAGTAAAATGTCTCATAGCCGCCTGCATAGAGAGCAAGTTGACAGCCTCGCATAACACAGAGCATGAATGCTATGATACCAGCCACAATAATATGAGAAACCAGTTCCTTGTTTTTCTATTTTGCAAATATTAATTCTATACTTATCTTTCATTATCCAGTATAATTCTGTAGAGAATGATGTACATGCTGATAAAGCCATCCGACATATTTAATGGGCTATTGCACTCTTAAATACAGGAGAGCACAGGGCTGCAAACTGAATGGCTCCACAAATTCCCCTGTGACCAGCAACCTTAACGAATACTGGCCCAAGATATACAGTAGCTGTCTTGCTGGGAGTTTAAGGGCTTAGTTTTGCTACATAAAAAAGTTAAAATGCCTTACTCTCCAGGCCTAAAATTCCAAGGTCCTCCTCGCCAGTCCCAGCTGCCCTTACTCACAACTAATGCTAAAAAATCATTCTGCTGAAGATAAAACAAGCACAAAGGTGGATTATTGTCTAAAGTTTCAATAACACATGCTTTCCCATGAAATCCCTCTATTTTCTAATAGAGCTTAATAAATATAAGAAAATGTATAGTTACCCAAAACGAGGTTTACCAGCACTAGAAACAGGACTGCAGCTGCTAGGGACTTCATGGTTCTCCGTGGCTTCCCTTCACATTGTCTTGGTACTTTTTCCAAGCAGTTTGGGACTTAATTATCATCTGGAAAAGGTGTGTACTAGCACTGCCTCTCTTTGCTTATTTTAGGACTGATAAAGAACTGGAGGAAACACTAAATCCCCGCTGGGATTTCAGGACAAGGGGGGGAATGTATTGTTTAAATTCTTCACAGGAACTTGTTTTCAGTTGACAGGCTGATATGTTTTCAAGAATAAAAAATATGATTTGATTTAACCATGTGTGTGCCGCAACAGGGATATGCGAGAAATGGTTGTTACATGAAATTGTTTTATTTTGTTGAAGTATTTCAAACAAAAAGAAAAAAAAGAAAATGCATACAACACACTTTTGGGACTTTTTATATGTATGTGTATATATATATATGTGTGTGTGTGTGTGTAAAGTTAAAATCCAGAGAGTGAGAAATTAATTTAATGCTACCTTGTGTCACAACCATAGACCATAAAACACGGTGTAATTTATGGAATCTCTTGGAACAAAAGAACAACTACACGATTGCCTATTAGGGCCTAGGTAGATTGAGTGTTTGGTACACTTTAAGAGGGGCTTGGATGAAGAAGCATAATATCTAATTCCACAGTTATCTAAAAAAAACATGCACCAACTACACATTAGCTTTATTTTACATATTTTATATATTAGGAATTTGTAATTGTAAAGTAACCTCTCTTCAATGTAATCAAGATCACATGCAGATCCTATTTCTGCATATTTAGATACATATAGATGGTAAAATCTTAATATCAACATTATATATCATTGTAAACAAATTATGCTGAAGACTATATATATACTCTTGTCAACTATACAAGAAAAGAAAACTCAATATGTGATCTAACCCTATATGTAAAAGATCAATAAAAATATGTTAAAAAAAACAAAAAACAATAAACCTTAGACCAATTTGCACATAAACCCCCTCCCTGCCTCCCAGAAGAGAGAAAGATAACTAAAAAAAGATAGATGGTTAACACAAATATAACTTTAATCAATAGATTCACGTGCCTTTATTCAGGTTTTTTTTAGGTCTTAATTTCTAATTAATCTCTCTCTTTATTCTATAATATTTCTCATTAGTCATGCTTTTACTTCTTATTATTATGATCATGATTCATCTCATAACTACAAACAAATGTTTTTCTTATTCGTATTTTAAATTGTATTCTGAAATATTTTCTAAAACACTAGATATTTTATGTGTTTTAAAACAATACCATGGTTATTATGAGTACAATGTGTTATGTTTGTAGCACAAGAATGCTTTAAAAAATTACAAAATGTATGGGCTGGTTAAGATTACAGAACAACCTGGTAGAATATTAAAGAAGACCTTCTCTTGCCACAAGGGAAATTGCCAATCCTAATATTTTAATGAATGAATGTTACTAATGTAAATTGCCTTATATTTATTACTTAAGGGGAAACTCACCTATTTTATAAGATACTTTAGTATATACTTGCAGTGCCCTGTTTGTTCCTCTTTGCCTACCTTCTGTCCTTCTGTCTTCCTTTCCTTCTTTCAGACACCTTTTTTTGAGTGAATAGTCCAGTGATTGGCCTGTGTGAAAGTCCTGAAGTTTTTTTGGTTGATAATGGGGAATCTGATTTCTAACAGGATCATGTGAAAACACCCCTAGGGCCCTGGATTAGTAAATGGGTTATCTTGGTGAAGTGTGTATATTCTAATCTACACCAACTCACCTTCTTTCTCCCCCATTTTCTGTTGCCTCTTTTGGCAGATCTCTCCTCATATGTTGTCTTTTGACCTCTTCTATTTTCATTTAGTCTTTGTTTCTCTTTTACCTTTCTACCTTGCTCCTTTCCCACCTGACTTTTTGTCCTTTGCATCCTATTTTCCCTTTTCCACCATTCTTCACCACTTTTCTTTACTCTCTGTTTGTTTTCCTCACTTCTCCATCATAGTACACTGTTTCTTATTTTTTTGTCTTTGGTTTTATTAACATTGTGTAACATCAGTAGATACCATACCTTCTCCCAAACATTAGGAAATATAATGAATACTTAGTGGAATGATTTTGTGCCAATAACACACCTCTAATGTTTTTTCTTTGTAACCCTAATTTGGCTACGTTTGTACTTTTAACACGCAACTCCCTGCGTGTGACGCTACAGGAGCCCTGAGCCCCCACTTATTTATGGGGGACAGGTATGATATAAATGAATGGTGTGCCTCCACCCAGGGTAGGTATAGGTAGAACTATATCTCTGCCCCCTGGGAAACTCTGTGATGTCCTCCTTGGACCAGGACTCCCTGCAACTCCCGATACCTTCCCCCTCCCTTGGGGTAGCTGCTTACCAGGCAGTTGAGGATCCTCAGTATATGAACAGGCAAGACACCGGTTAAAATAGTGAACCAGATGAACTTGTTTATTGATGCAGGCAGAACACTTCAGAGGATATCACACAGACTGCTCAAGTCACACACTCTCTCTTTGGGCTAACCCCGGTACTCCCGTGGATGATCACACCTAGGAACTCACCCCGGTCCACGCGTAGGGTCCCTTCACTGGGAACACTCCCAGGTGCTGACTTGGCTCCTCTTACTACACACTACAGGTCCTTAACTCCAGCCATGAATGCTGGGGGGGTCTTAACCCCTCTTCTGTTGGGGCTATCATTGCCCGTTTTCTCTAGCCTGCCTGTCACTCCTAGAGTGACCTGTTACAGTACCTCCTGTACTAGAACACTAGCCTGTTGTTGACCTCCTTACAGAGGGGGTCCCAGGCAGAAAGACCTTCACAAAATGGGTGTCATCCCTTTTTATATTGCAGCACACTGCCACCTAGTGGTAGCTGCTGAACAACAGGGAAACTCCCTTTTCACACATAAACAGCTAGGACCACCTTCAGGTGTCCAAATCACATAGGCAACCCTTATGGTGCCTGTCTAAAGAGGAACTAATCCTGAAGGGGCCCAATTCTTTGGGGTCCCTACATCTTTTAAGCAGTTACATCTCCCAGAATTTTTAATGGTCACCATAAGGATGAAAGGGGGTGTGTTCTGGTATTTTATACTCACATCAAGATCAATGGTTTATGTGCCAAATTGCTATAACTATTTCCGTCCTACTCCAAATGAATCCCACATGGTAGCTTATAATGCTTCTTGAAATCAGTTAATTCCTGAGGTATACACCCCGGTTTTGATCATTAATCAGGATCTAAAGTAACTACATGCCAGCAGTAGAAATCCAGAAATAACTGCGCCCCCTACAACTGTACACCATTTGCCCATGATGGCTGCCCTGTACTGCCTGTTCAGTGAACAGATTCTTTCTTAGAGGGGAGTACCAGTTGCAAAATATGGCAAAAAGAAACTTCCTCCTGTTGTTTCTCCACTGACCCTAACTGGGTGTCTAATCTTTTCTCCACATCAGCATTGGTGCCTATTAAAATGAATGTTGATTCTTGTAGTTCTAGAATATAGTACCAGCACAAATTCAATGACCTTTTGGGTTCCAGCAACCCCCATCAGGAACTTTAGCTTGACAGGGACATAGTCATATGGGAACGCTGCACATCAAAAAAAATTGTTTATCTGCCACATTTTTTTTTGCAGCATGCAAGATTTTTTTGCCGCTAACCATGGAGATACGCTGGGAATCCATTCCTGGTGAAAAGTTCGTCCATCACTAGAAATGTGCTGTATGTGCAAGTATGTAAAATTCTTGGTATGGGATCGACACCCAGGGGCTGATTTACTAACCCACGAATCCGACCCGAATACGAATATTTTGCGACTTTTTTGTATGTTTTGCGATTTTTTCGGATTCTGTACAAATTTTTCGGATCCAATACGATTTTTGCGTAAAAACGCGAGTTTTTCGTATCCATTACGAAAGTTGCGTAAAAAGTTGTGCATTTTGCGTAGCGTTAAAACTTAACGCTACGAAAAATGCGCAACTTTTCGCGTAAGTTTTAAGGCTACGCAAAATGCGCAACTTTTTACGCAACTTTCGTAATGGATAGGAAAACTCGCGTTTTTACGCAAAAATCGTATTGGATCCGAAAAATTCGTAAAGAATCCGAAAAAATCGCAAAACATACGAAAAAATCGCAAAGTACCGATCATTACGAAAAAAACGCAATCGGACTCCATTCGACCCGTTCGTGGGTAAGTAAATCAGCCCCCCAGTGTTTGCTACAGCTCCATAGCAACTTAAAGCAATACTGTCATGGGAAAACGATTTTTTTCAAAACACATCAGTTAATAGAGCTTCTCCAGCAGAATCCTGCATTAAAATCTGATTTTCAAAAACGCAAACAGATTTTTTTAGAATTAATATTGAAATTTTACATAGTGCTAGCCATATGCTTCTTTTCCCAGGGTGCCACATCCATGTGACTTGTGCTGTGATAAACTTTACTGCCGTGCTGTGAATTTTTCACTGTGCTGCAAGTTGAGTGATACCACCCTCCCACCCTTTCCCCCCCTGCAGCCGATCAGCAGATCAGAAGGTAGCAAGATAGCAGTTCCCAGTAAATATCAGAATAGCACTCCATAGTAAGAAACCCAAGTCCGGCTTGGGACTCCTCCAGCTACATGGGAGTAGGTGAAACAATAGGTTACCTGAAAGCAGTTCTAATGTGTAGCGCTGGCTCTTTCTGAAAGCTCAGGCACAATGCACTGAGATGGCTGCCTACACACCAATATTACAACTAAAAAAATATATTTGTTGGTTCAAGAATATAATTTTAAATGGTAGAATGAATTATTTGCTATGTAAACAGTGTAACTTAGAAATAAAAAGTACACCATAAAAATCATGCCAGAATCCCTTTAACAACAATCTCATTAGATTAATATGGAGAAATGAAATTCTTACATATCCTACTATCTCTGTAATATTACCAAGGTATGTGCTAAATTTATTGTAAGGTAATCTATCATCACATACCATCCACACAATATTTTTTTTGCAGTTTCTGGGTACCACTGCCTGCCTAGACAGTTATCATGTGCAATTAATAGTTACAGGAAAATCATGTCCCTGTTCCAGCAGCAGGTAAGCAGAAGCAATAATAATTAGAATGGAATGCCAAAAGGATTTTATATGGCAAAACTGAGTTATAACTTGTCCAAAATGCATACACAATGTATAAAGAGATTACAGCAGCAGATGTGTCATTTATTTGCTTTCTTTGTAAAAAAAAGAAGCAGTGAGGTACAGCAGATTCCTCAAGGCTCTAAAAGTGCCAAGAACAGAGAATGGGAACCAGAGGGTTACACCTGACACCTCAGCAGGCACAGGGCTGATTAGTAGTGTTGTGGCCAGAGGGAGGTGACAGTCTGTGTATAATTGTCTGTCATATTTCTACATATTTGTGTTCTATCTCGTAGTGTCAGTAAGCCTCATTCTGTCCCTGCTTCTTAAATATCCTTTTTTGTTATGTCTGTCAGTCCTTTTAACAGACAAACATGTTGGTTTATTGATATCAAAACATTTGATTTAGTCGCCAGAGCAGGAATGGTTCTATTGAGATTCAGTAACAAATTCAAGAATTCAAGAAAAAGGATGGCAAAAGAATTTTTTTTTATGGTTTCTTTTTTTGACAATTATGGTTTTCTGTTCTGGAGGTGGCAAATCCAGCAGAGCAGGCAGAGTAAGGAAGCTTTGTATAAAACACCTGCCTTGTGTTACATACAGAGTTCTGGGTATGCTTAATGTTCACAGACACAAAGACACAATGGTGCATTATTATTTCTATCGGGCCAAGTAACTTGTTGTTACGCTACTGAAAACCTTTACTTACTGCCTGCTTAAGGCAGGGGTTCCCTTAAGTGCATTTAAACACCATTTCTAACATATATATATATATTATAATATATATATAAACAATGCGGAAGAACGGCACGCACAGGCTGTGAGTGCCAATCTTCTGCATTGTTTATGTTGTTTTTCAGCTCAATCAATATGGTGTGCACCGTACATCTCTTTATATATATATATATACACACACCTGTATATATAAAGAGATGTAAAGTGCACACCATAAACATGAAACAAGTCCTGATGATTGTTAATGGAACACATATCCCTGAACACAATCCATAATGGCTGTACTATGTAATTCTACCAAAAACGAATCCATCAGTTACCAAATAATGTGCCGACATAGTGATGATGGCACTAATATTTCCGTTGTACCAGCTTTTATTTGATGATATACCATTACCATGCCCTTCCCATTAATAATGATTTACAGTCATGTGTCAACCCAGTGAAACCATACCAGGTCTTATTCATGCCTCAGATTTGTACCATTGGTTATTTTACTTTCACACTGAGTGCCAGATAGAAGGAACATGTACTAGGCTTTAGCTTTAAGACTGTGGAGAGGTAGCTGCGTGTATAAGTGATCATACTAAATAGATTAAAAGAAAACACCAAGACTCAGTTTTCCTTTAAGTGGGTGGAGGTCGCCACAGCTTTATTGAATGATATTAAACCAGTAAACGTCCTTGCTTTATTATAACCAAAACAGTATACGCCCAGATGCCAGCCACCACACCCACGGTGGGCTAGAGTACAATCTCTTACAACATACGCGAAAGGGCATGGACCAAATTAAAAAAATACCCACCTGCAGCTGTGACAGTGTAAACAAAGTATCCATAAAGAAATTGTATAAAAACAAGATAATTGTGCAAAAAACAATACACATGTCCTTTTTAACCAGAAACACAAAGGAAAAAAGAGGGTGGGTGGGATGATAAGTCCCTATTACAGGGTGCCAGACACGCTGCCAGGTGTATGCACAGCACTCCAGATGCCCGTGATGTCAAGGAAAAGGCAGTAACCATCCCTCTTTTATCTACCACCCCCCCCTAAAACCTCCCACCAATCCTGTACTCCCACGTAGTAGCTCCCAGGGGTCCTCACTGCTCCAAGCACCTCCCCACATCCGAGGTAACCTTCATTACCACTTTGGTGCCCGAAAGGAGAGAAATAGGAATCAAACATGGATCTCCATAGTTCATGGTTAAACTGAAGGTTAATTGTATTTTTAAAGCTTTGTTTTAACACAGTCATATTCATCTAAAAATATGATCCAGATTAATTATTTGTTTCCAGTAATCTGAATGTGATATGCTGGCCATGTTTTGGGTTTAGCTGGTATATCAGCCCAAGAAAAATAAACATTTTATGGTCCATTGTCTTTGCAGCTGTTGGCTTGTTTACGTGTGAGAACTATTTCCTTGTCATTTCAGCAGCAGCGTGCCAGTTTCCTCTTTCCATCTTTGCAAAACTCTGTTCGGGTAAAATAAATACATAAGAACGAAATCACTTTTTTGTGAAACTTTAACTTAACAGTTTTTTAGCAATGATTATGATCACTAAAGAGTGATTTGATTTTCTTCCAGAAATAGTTACAAATACAATACAATAGGCCAGATTCCATTTGAAAAACCTTATGACGTTTTATTGTGTGAAACCTCCACTAAAGTCAAATATAAACTCACTCTCTTTTTATAACCAGTAGTAATTTGGTAATGTATTTGGTATTTATAGTAGAGCATTTATATCTGTTTAAGCAGGGAATGCCATACTAACTATTCTGCTGCTTTATAACTATCATAATTCATTTTTGCCAGACCCCAATAGATGGGTTTGCATTTAATAAGGAATAACTTGAGCAAAGTTTCTAATATTGACCAAAATTTCATCCATACATGCTTGGCAAGGTGCAAAATTATAGAGGAAGCAGACCCTGTGGCTGCTGAACGATCAGCATAGGAGCCTCTATGGCACTATGACACTCATTGGTAAGCAGTTTCAGTATGTGTTTATAAACATAAATATGCAGCTGTTTGCAATGTGGCAGCTGAAACTGATGAATGCAGCACTGGCATTACTTGTGCAGAACTACAGCGTAGTTGATTCCAATCCAGCAGTTACCTAGCAATAATTGCTGTATTGTGCATCTACGCAAGTCGTATCATATCAAGACTTACACTTCAGTCTGGTGCAAGTCTGACTCCATTAGGAGGTCACAAGGCTTGATCCGGTCTTGGCTTGGATTCAAAATAGTAGACAGAGGCCCAACAGCCCCCACCACTCCCAGGGCTGGAACTAGTGATAGGCAGAAGAGGCACATGTCTAGAGCACTGGGAACATACCTCTTCTCCCTGCTCCTTTCTACCTCTATTTTTAGAGGTTGTGAGTTCTCCAAAACAGTGTGTTTCCATCAGGAGGTTAGAGATTGTCCTAGTTGGGGCGCAGATGAACAACTACTGACATCTTTTCCAACATCCAGAGCCAAAATGTGTCAATAATGCTGATATTTGTAGTACAATGACAGTTAAAGGGCTGTACATTAGTTGCATTATATAAATAAAGGGCACATGGTCTGTTTTTACCTCAGGCCCTATGATATCATCACTAAGGATATCTGCTATTATGATGAAATTATATTGTTGTACTGTTAATTTAGATATCTACACACTATGGCTGCTTCATTCCATTTATCTGCTGCTTTCTTCCTTTTGACAATCCTTGAATAAGCAGGCTGTTTGTAAAGAGGTAACATTATTTAGAATTTCAGAGCGATTCCCTAGGGAAGTTCTGCAAATCTCTAGTTCTCATAATTCATAATGCTCCATGTGTCCTATTGCCATGGCAACCACGTCTCGGAATGACTGCACTAATCAAAGGCAAATATTGATGACAACTAACGTGACTGAACAGCTGGTTTGACTACTGCCTTCATTATTTATTGATGTTTTTTCACAAGAGATGTCAAAACTGGTAATGGCATTAGTTAAGCTCAAGAAAAGGGGTTTTAATAATCAACGCATATGGTGTCCTACAAATCATTATTTAATCCAGTAATTAAATATTTTATATGTGAAATTTACTTTGCAAATGCTTATTGGCAGAAAACAAGGACTTGTTTGGTTGTAGTTGTATTTTAAGGAGTAATTACCTGTCATAATTTTCTTATCCATAATCAGTATATTTTAATAATTCAAGCAATTATTCATTTACAGTAAATAATAACATATAATAATTCCATTGATGGTGCTATGATTTAATTTACATACGGAAAGGTTTTTAGGGAGGAGATAATACAACGTACTATTTCTTGTTGTAGACAAATTTGCCACTTTCCAGTACTTGTCTTAATGCACAAAATTGGAAGACGAGAAGAGCTATAAAAACAGCCAGCTCCACTATCATCTCACTTGTATTAAGGTGCCAGTTAACCCTGCCTTAGATTTTTGTTCATAGAACACTAAGGGGCATATTTATTAGTGTGTAAGCCAACATCACCGGTGGTGTTGCCAATAGCAACCAATCAGATCTTTTCTTTTGTTTTCTAACTTGTAGAATTTAATTGCTGATTGGTTGCTATGGTTAACAGTCAGAGCAGAGAAGAGTTTAGCCAGGGCGCCAGGTATTCCACAACTGAGCAAAGGTAGCAGCAGCTGGTGGAGATTTGCTCCTGTAAAAGAGTGACATATGGAGTTATGTAATAAATGGCACTACGATTGCCATGGGGCACCTATAACAGCCAATCATCAGGTAGCATTTACTGGTGATCTGTTTAAAAGAAGACATGGTACTGGTTTCCAAGGGGTACTGCTCCTGGGTAAACTTAGGGCCTTTTTATTACATATGGGGGCAAGTGTCTGCATATAGTCCAGTATAATGTGAGCGGCACAGAGGGTGTGCATGTGAATCACCAGAACAGACGATGGGGAGCTACTGACCAAATCTTGGGGATCACAAATGCAAAAAGGACACATTTTTAAAGCAACATTTGTTCAAATGTGTGAAAGTAAAATTGTACAACAATGTCATCATGGAACTATAATATAACATTCTTGTTGTCTAGCAACTGTGAAACAGATGGTACACTCTGGCACTGTCCCACCCGCAGGGACTGTACTATTTGCTTTTCTATTACTACCTCTATTATTGTTTGTTTATAAAGCACAAGCAGGCATATTCTGCAGCCTAATGACTGAGGTAGGTAAAATAAAAGAGTCACATGAGCAGAACTTAGAGCCAATCTAGATAAAGTGGAATGTAGGTAGTTGCCCACAGCACTATCCACCAATGAGAATGCAGATTGAAACAAGCCAATGTGGCTGCAAGAGAACATGTGCTGCACAAATCACATACAAGTAGCACTGGGCAATAAAGCACTGCCTCTAGGATAGCGCTTAAACATGGACATCCTATTATGTGCTTACAAATGCATATTTAGCACCCCTCCTTTTTAATCCACTGAGAGAGCACAACAGTTATACAATAAAAGACTGATTTTTAACATAATCCCCATTTTGTAACCTGGACCTTAGTTCTGCTAGGGTAAACCCAGACCATCTCTTTATTACCCGCATTATTTTATACTAGTTCACCTGCTTGAGGGTAACACTATCACAAATATATTGGGATGGCCATAGTGGGCCCACCAATAAGATCTTTACAACGGACATGAAGCACTGTGTAAGGGTGAATTAGAATTTTCATGCCAAAAATGATGTCGCAGGTGGGGTGTCCCCGCTGCTGCCCCACTAGACCAGAGAGGCTGCATACACAGAAGTTTGTTCTCTTTCACAAGTTTTGTATCACCTCAAAACTTTGTGTGGGGGGCTTGATGTCTATACCCATACACAGGCTACACAACTATAGACAGTGTGGTTTGCTGGCTTTTCTGGCTTTTCTTTATAGATATCTTTACTATCACCATAAGAAAAGTTGAACCATGGGACCTGAGTGATTTACTGAGTGGCTTTGTTGGCATTGGCCATTTGTAAGTGCAATATACTTTTATCCATTATAAATAAAGATGTTTTTACACTACTGCACACTCCCCCGCTTCTGTATATTCTATTGGGCTCCATAAATGAGATCAACAAAGAAATATTTCAAGTTTTATTGATCACTGGGGGGTAATGGGAAATATATTTTGTACTCTTTCATATTTCAGACACATATACAGTGTGCAACCAATATCAAAATAATACACTATTTTGTCGCTCTCTTGCAGCTCAGAGTGTTGGGTTTTTTACTACTGTTTTGTCAACAGAGGATTCTAGGAGATCCATTTATCCCATATAGAGATAGAAGGCATTCCCTATCTTATACCTTGAACTTTGCTTTAGGGACCTGACACATGGAGCTACTTGTTGCGGCAACAAAATAGACAATACTGATAATTGTCTCTACGTGCTTTTCGGCAGAGACAATTCTCAGCATTGTCTATGGCAGGTTATTTTCCATCATTTTGTAGCTGAAACAAGTAGCTGGATACAAGTAACACTGTGTGTTATAGCCCTTACGTTGTTTTTCTGCATTTTTTAACACAGTTCAGAGATGCCAGGATAGCACTGGCGGAAGGTGCTGCATTATTATTATAGTTAAAGGTCTCCAGTTTCTTTTAACAACATTGGAAGGAAGAAGACGTTCAGACAGACCTCATGCCAGCAAGAAAGTTCCAACTGAGAAAACAAGCAACTGCTAGCAACATAACATGAGCTAAGTGGTTTTAAAAAATAAAGGGTAGATGTAAATGTATAAAATACAGACTTAGTAAAACTGATGAACCGATGAGTATCAATCATGCTAAGAAAATAAGGAATGCACTGTAAACCTTACACTTCCTTATTTCACTGTTACTGGGCGGATGACCATGTATCTATATTTGCTATTAGCAAATTACTGTTACTGGCCCCTAAGGCTTTTAACCACTTCCTGCCACACTTTAATATAGTGTTTGGTTGGTTGGTGGATCTTTCTCTCGGCCTGCATCTATTGAACCAGGTGGATGCTCCAAGGAGCCTGGGATTAACAAGGCCCAGAAGTGTCCTGCTCTGTCCTGTACCTCTCTTGCCCTGTGTCCTGTACCTCTAATGAAGTTGAGGAGCAGGGACCCCGTGAATGAGGATTAGTAAGAGCAGGTTAATTCTATAATAGCACTTTCTTGAAAGGTGAGACAGTCAGTTTTATTTATTAAGAGCAGCTCTTTTGTGCTCCAACAAGGAGAGACAGTGGGAGTATTCTCATTTACAGGCTCTGCTGCTTTGTGAAGGGACCGCAATAGTGACTAGGGTATCAGGCTAAAGGGCAGATTTATTATGCTGTGTAAAAAACCGTGACAAAATTTGTCACACATAGTCAGGCTTTGCTGTGTAAAAACAGCGTAAAATATGCGTCATTTCTTTATGCATTTTTTCTTCCGGCAGAACTTGCATAAAATAACAATATAAAATCTGCCATTTGGATGGCAAACTTCTCCATTTATTTTACACAGCTTTTTATACCATTTTTTTTGGCAGATTTAATTTTACACAGCATGATTAATAGGTCCCTTAGGGTATTCTCCCTGATCAAGTCTGCTGTTGGGATCCAGGCCATTTAAGCCCTAAGGACATAATTCTACTAAACCCAGCTGGTCCTCTGCAGTGGTGTACCTTTCTGATTTTTTGCTGCCATCTTGTACTTTTTAATGCCTGCCATTCCATCTGCATCGTGCCTTTTGATTACCCCGCATTGCATTACTATTGTCTGGACAATAAAAGTTATTAATTCCAGTTTCCTGGCGTCCTTCTTTTTTACCACTATTTTACATTTGGCAGTGGGAGGCGTAGTTCAACAACAACATTCATACATACTCCTCCACATAGTGAAAGCCAATCCTAAGAAAGCAAGTCCAATGCTCTTACCTAACTAGCTGGACAAGGTCTGTTACTACCAAAAAGGGGTTACTAGATCTTAGTCTTTCACTGACCTTAGGATTATTTGAAGCAGAGCCTTACATAGAGCACCAATGTAATTACTGAAAAATACCTCTTGAATAGTGAGGAACTAACATGTGGTATTTTGTTTCACAGATCTTTTGCAAAATGAATTACAGTCAATGGGAAGGCAAAACGACATTTTGATGAGGGTGCTCTTAGTGCTCCCATTAAAGACGTTTTTCATACTTCAGCTCAGCACCTGTCATCCACATGGAGCCAATAAATGTCTTACATAGTTACATAGTTACATAGGGTTGAAAAAAGACCTGTGTCCATCAAGTTCAACCCATCCAAGTAAACCCAGTACACCTAACCCACACCTACCAATCTATACACACACATACATAAACTATAAATACAACCACTAGTACTAACTGTAGATATTAGTATCACAATAGCCTTGGATATTCTGATAGTCTTGGATAGTCTTGGGGATATTAAGGACATTTTACAGCACCCCGCAACCATTACAGGACCTATTTCAAACACTGCTGTTAATATCGAGCATAGGTGTTGGATCCACTTGATTGTGGTTCAATGTATAACTATACGGATACTTTTTTTTTTTTAATATTTACAAAAGAGAATAATAATGCCGGCAGCTCTGCTTCTCTTCCCTAATCAGTTTACCTTTTCTTCTTATCACATCATCTGCTCCAGGGTTTTCCTAGAGTATTGTATTTCTCCTTTTGCAATATTTGTGTATATATATTCTGTTTTAGCTAATTTGATTTCTCCCAATATTTTTTTGTATGTTATTATCAGTTTTAAAGTTTCTCTGTTCTTTCTCACAAACTAATGACCCTGTTGTCATTGTAAAAACAGATATTTCTTTCGTAGGACTGACGTTAAGTAGGGTATTGTGGGGCACTGAAGGTGAATATGTGCAACACAACAACACATGATAAACACTGTACATCTTGGAAATCTTCAAAAGTTCCTAGATAAGCAGCAGGCAGTCATGCATGGCTGTCATGGCTCTGGGTTACATTAATATGTTTTCATGCTATACACATAGAAGCTATTAGCCTACATACCAAGTCCATTTCACTAGTCACACTCCCGAATAGGCTTGAGCAACATGAAGAGAATAGATGAAGATGGACATGGTCATGGGCAAGAACTTCAGAAGCTTAAGGTACTAATCCAGGAAGCTTCTCCTGATGATTCTCTGCTCAGTTGTATCACTCAGTATAACAAGTTATAAGGCTTTGCTTTCACATGTTGTGCAAAAAAATCATAATAAAAACAATCTGTAAGTAGTTTACCTGATAAGACAAATATATCCCAACCATTTTTCATTTTTTAAATATTGTGTACAAAACAACTAGTCAAAAAGCATCCTGTTATTAAACTGCAGTATTATAATTGACTTCAAATCCCAAGGATACCCTATGTAAAACAATGGAAATGTGATTTTTTTCAAATAATTTCCAAGGCAGACTGGAAGCATAGCCTGCAAGAATCATGAAACAAACTTCAGATTATCTTAGAGGATCTAGAGCGTATAGGTGTCCCATGGTAATTCATTGTATGTTTCATTTATGTGCTGGATATGTACTCAGGAAATTAGATGACCTCCCCATATCTGGTGGAAATGTATCCTCATTAAGCCATTATTTTTACAAGTTTTAGAACATATGAAGTTGGCAATGGAGTCTGATTAACCCAATAATCCTGTTGTGATCCTGCTTTTTATGTTACCTGGTACCCCCAATAAAATTTAAAAAAAATCACTTCCTGTGTAACTACTACAGGCAGTTAGATGTGTTTGTAGATTGTAAGTTTTTTTGGGCAGGGCCCTCTTCACCTCTTGTATTGGTTATTGATTGCCTTATATGTTACTCTGTATGTCCAATGTATGAAACCCACTTATTGTACAGCGCTGCGGAATATGTTGGCGCTTTATAAATAAATGTTAATAATAATAATATATACAGACTTTGGAAAAACACATTTACCTCTGGAATAGGATGTACAAAAATAATATGTGAATGAAGGAACAACAGAAGGGGACACAACTGAATAGTTTCATTTTCAGATTCAGTGGTCGATATACACAGACTCAAATGTCTGTAACCACAGTTGCAGTCATGCAAAAGTAGGTGCAGTTGTTGCTCAAATTGAATCCAAACATTAAAGGCACTTGACTCTATAGGTGCTGCTTTCTTTTTCATATAGTTGCTCTTGGTGCCGGGGCATCCATGCCACCTTCAGTTCCAGGCTGTGTGCAAGTATGCCTATAGAAGCAGGAACCCCACACCTACCACCACCTTCATGCTGGCATTAGTTCCAGCCTCCAGGGTCTTTATAACACCCTCCAGTAGACTCAGGAAAATTAAACATTGTAACATACATATTGTAACATACAATAACATATAATTAAATATTGTAACATACACAGCTGTTTCGGGGTAGCACAGTGCCCCTCTTATATTATACTGGACTTGGAATTACCATCAGTTTTTCAAAATGTTCCTCATTATGCAAGTCTCAATGATCTAAGTGTAATGTAAGGCATATGTTTATAGCTATGCCAAGTCAAATGTACTGAACCATATTTATATAGCAACTGCTTGACCTCACACCCACACACAGACATGCTTGTCAAGGATTTCTCTGGGTAAGATGTGTACATCTAATTGCTTACTAGTGAGCCGAGATAGCAGTTTTTACTGTAATTCATACACTTAATGAAACCTGCTGCAATAAATGGTATGCACTTTGCTTTATTAGTATTCCTTGTCCTGCAAGCTCAGTATTACTGCACTTGTATATTAAACTGGAGTTTTACTTGCTCGTGGGCAGTGATACAATAATGCACAGAAAGCTGAGGTTAAAAAAGGACACGCTGGCACATTCACGGATATACAGCTCATAAATGAAAATTCCAGCCTGTGATAGAGCCTGATATTTATTGTTGCCTGGGCTAAGGAAACAGTTTCCCTTTTGGCTCTTCCTTTTCTAGTCAGTGGATTTTAGTGGCCAAGACATATCAGGAAACAAGAAGTTCAAGGAAAAAGCAGCTCTATTTTTCTGGTTATTTATCGTATACTTTGATTCAGCTTCTAAGAACAGCAAGATGTTTACACATTTATTATATTTATAAGTTTCCTTCTAACCAGACCTAGAAATTACTATGTTTAGCATATATTTCACCATCTAACAAGATCTAGTGCAAGGTTATAGCATGTCTATAATATATCTCACCTAGAAATAAAAGCTAACAAGAGATATTTTATTTCATTTCTCAAAATAATATATTGAGCAATTAAAGAAAATGTCATTCTCAGCAATGTTCCAAGTAAAACTTTTAACTGGTTATTACATTATTTGCAAATGTAATTGCAATTGAAAGCAATATGTAACCCCTTTTTGGGTAGAATAGCATTTGTCCAACTCATTAGGTAAGAGCATGGGGTACATTTGACTCCCTTTCAAAAGATGGGCCTTTGCTATGTGGAAGAGTATGTATGGATGGTGAACTGCACGTCCCACTGCCAGATGTAACATAGAGATAGAAAAGAAGGACGCCAGGAACCCTTTTGCAGGAAACTCAAACAGAACTAGTTTATTGTCCAAGACAATACAATGCAGGGTGAATACTCACAAATGCTTTGATGATATGACAGGCACCAGGACCAGCTGGGGCAAGCAGAATAATGTCCTAACGGTTTTAAACATAAATGGCCCTTTGCACTCACCCATTATCAAAATCAATATATATAGGACATTAAGACATTCTGTGCATTAAGCTACCAAGATATGCCCTTCCCTTTTAAGCAAAACAGGTATTGTTTTTCGGTCATCCCCAGTCTGGCCAGTCCTACGCTCATATGATTCATTGAGAATTCTACTGCTTCAATATACATTTAATAAAGGGACTGAGTTTTACCTGCAACTTACTTGCTTTTACGGTTAAAACCCCCAAATGATTGCCTTTTTATTGGCTGCACGGGAATCACCTGACTGTAGTTGGGAAGGGTGGGAGCTAAAACATGAAGCTGGCCACTGATCCTGTATAAACTATAGCAAACAGGGGAAAGTTAGACTCACAGCTACATTTTAACAATAGTCCTCTGCACTCACCCATTATCAATATATATAGTACATCAATACATTTTGTGCATTAATCTACCAAGCAATGCCCTCCCCTTTAAGGAAAACATGGATTGTTTGTCCATATGTTGCAATATAAATTAAATTGAAATTTTAATGGTGAGCACAACTTTACCTTGTTTGTTATAGTTCCACTTTAAATGGCCCGGATCCCAAACAGCAGACTTGATCGAAGTCTGACACCCTTATCACTACTGCGGTTCCACTGCCTCTCCTGGTTGGAGCAAAGAAGCTGTTTTTACTAACTAAGACTGACTTTCCCACTTTACTAGAAAGTCCTATTGCAAAATTAACCTGGTCTTGCTATCCCTCGTTCTCAGGGTCCCTGCTCCCCGACTTCACTAGAGGTATGGATCCCCTTTAGGGCTGATCTAAGGCTCTCTGGAACCTCCACCTGGTTCAACAGATGCAGGCAAAACAGGAACATCCACCTCCTGCTAAACACTATATTACAGTGTGTAGGAAGTGGTCATAAAGCCCATGAGCCAATAATCATAGCTATACGCTAATAGCATAATAGATACATGAGCATCTGCCCATTAACATTGTAATAAGGAACTGTAGGGTTTAAAGCCAAAGGGCAACATTAACCCTATGGGTCCCTACAAATATTTTTTTGCCCATTTGGTTCTGTCAGAAGTCAGCCACACATGAATCTTCTAGGGGCTGTTAATAACATACCTCCCAACTGTCCTGATTTTCGCTGGACAGTCCTGATTTTAACAGCTCAGCCCATAGTCCCTCGTTTCCCATTGATCTCCTGCACTGAATGCCAAAAAAGGTACAAAGTTTTTCAAACTTAATAAGTAGGCCAGAATATTCAACAGTCAGCACCTGCACTGAGATACAATTGTAACTAATAAGCTAAACAGGTCTCTTCGGGGGCAATTTAGCAAAACTGTAATAACACATAAAACGGCCCCAAAGCCCCCAGAAATGTGTTCAAACTTTACATAACCTGCCAAATGATGTAAAATGGGAGTTTTATTTATTTTTGTCCCTCTTTGCATCTTTCAAATATTGGGAAGTATGTAATAAGATGGCTTCTGCTACTTGGTTTCAAAAGTCAGAACACCCCCACAACACGGGTATAGAAAAAGAAAGGTGCAGAGTGATATTGTTCCTTGTTCTAGGTTTAAAATCATAAGGCTAATGAAATAAGTAGGTGAAATGTGTGTTAAACCTATAAGAGGTACATGTGCCAAGTTTTATCTCACCTACTAATTTTATTAGTCTCCTGATATTATTCTAACATAGAACAGATTAAAAAGCTAATTTTGAGTTAAGGGTCTCAGTACTTTTGCACAATGCAGTATGTTACCTTGTGAAAATAACATGGTTTAATACAAATGCAAGTTTATCATACACATTATCTTCTGGAAGACAGCTTTTGCCACCTTTATCATATGTTATACAAGAGCTTTTAGCAGACGCATGTTAATCAAACATTGTGTTTAACATCCCATAAAATCAATTTTATCATCATGGTCAAGTATCTGACACATTTGCCACACATAGAAAAGATGCATGCATATAGTAAATACGCATTATAATGTAATCATTTGTATGTAGAGAGAAAGAAACAGAGAGGCTTATATAAGAATGCAATTGTAAAGCACTGACATTTTGCCATGCATTGACGCAATTCCGAAAGATACTTTTATCTTTATATGCTCTTTTGAAACTTGCAGTGAGAAGCAATGTGCCCCTTCAGCCTGCCTTAATAAATTACACACAGGTGCAGGAACTGACACAAGAAAACACTGGGAGCCCCAGGTCTGAGCTGACATGAGAGATCTGCTCCCTTTGTCAGTTGCGCCAACAGCTTTAAAAAAAAGCTTAGCCTGTGTCTGTATTCAGGCTGGATTGCTCTAAAGGTGGCCATACACGCACCGATATTATCGTACGAAACCTCGTTTCGTACGATAATCGGTGCGTGTATGGCATGTCGGCGAGTCGACCGATATCGCAGGAAGCTGCCGATATCGGACGACTCGCCGATCGGACAAGTTTGAAAATTTTGATCGGGCGCCATAGAAGGCGCCTGACCAAAATTCTCCCTTCAGAGCTGAATCGGCAGAAGGAGGTAGAAATCCTATTGTTTCTACCTCCTTACCTGCCGATTCAGTCCTGAATGGTGTGTGGCGGATCTTACGATGTTTCGTGCGACCGATGGTCGCACGAAACATCGTCGGATCGCCACGTGTATGGCCACCTTAAAACACACAAATTAAATAAAGATTATTTTCATTTAAAGCCCTGACTGACTTTTAGAAGGCATAGTTGTGTATTACTGTTTTTCGTGTATATTTATACAGTGCTACCTATGTACACAGCACTGTACAGCAGAACAATAAATGAATACAACAAACAGGGGGTCAATAAACACAAAGTAAAATAAAGAAAACACATAAATAAATAAAAAGTACAATTGCATTAAAGATTCCACAAAGCTAAGTAACAAAGAAACAAGAGGATGGTGGTCCCTGCCCTGTAGAGGAGATAGGGAGATCGAGTGTTATCTTTATTCCATATTTTTTTCTGTCATTGCTAAATCCCTGATGAGTCTCTTCGTGACCACCATGAGATGTCCACCTTACATAGATTTCCTGCATGGTTACTGCGTAAGGGATACTTATTTGATTCACGTATATACTGTAATCAATTATTGATATGTTCCTGTTTATCTAACATAGTTACATAGTTACATAGGGTTGAAAAAAGACCAGTGTCCATCAAGTTCAACCCATCCAAGTAAACCCAGCACGCACAACCTATACTTACCAATCTATACACTCACATACATAAACTATATATACAACCACTAGTACTAACTGTAGATATTAGTATCACAATAGCCTTGGATATTCTGATTGATCAAGAACTCATCCAGGCCCCTCTTAAAGGCATTAACAGAATCTGCCATTACCACATCACTAGGAAGGGCATTCTACAACCTCACTGCCCTCACCGTGAAAAACCACCTACGCTGCTTCAAATGGAAGCTCCGTTCCTCTAATCAATCTAACATTGTGCCTTGTTCTTTGTTAAGGTTTTATTGACTTATTGGCTGCAGCAGGGGACCCCAAACTGAGCAACATTTAAATATAAAAAAAGTTGGAAAGCAACGCAAGCAAGATAAAACATCATAGGGGGTGTCTAATAAAAGCTAGTAACCCAATGTGGACTGGCAGCCTACAGGAGGCTCTTGTTGGCAGTACACATAGTCTTTATGCCTCCAAGTCAAGAATTCATAAATGAGCACCTACTTTAAGGCCACTGAGAGCAACATCCAAGGGCTTGGTGAGAAATATATTGCTTGTGAGCCACTGGTTGGGGATCAATGCCTTATTACAGTAATATGTCTATAAATGTTCTTCTTATGTAAGACATAAATCCTTTTAATGCTGGCTAGACATGTGTATATCTCTATTTTTGTATTCTGGTTACAGTATTTAGTTATAGTTTGCACTTCAGAAGTACCCTTATGTTGTTTTCCAGCCATTTATCGTTGTAAAGCGAAGAAGCACACCTGAAGAAGGGGTTACCCCCTGAAAGGTTGTGCTGTTTGTTTCTGCAAATAAATGAGTTAAAGGCATTGCCGACATATTGGTTTGCTTCTTCCCTTTACAAAGAAACATGGAAAAAGGCCTGGGAGCGGCTGATGAAGTCAAGCACCCTCTGAGAGTATGTATGTAAGTGGTGTGCTGAAGATTTTTCTTTATGTTTTCCAGCCATTGCCTGTAGGCCCATATCCTACAATGCTGTATCTATATTTATCTGTAGTGCATTATTGATCTACAGGCAGTACAGTAGTGTTAGATGTAAAGCACATGAGGTGCATTCTGCCTCCATTTTGATAATTATGGAAGCATTCCTGTCTAGTGTGAGACAAGATTGAATGATATTAGACGCCAGTTTAGTTATTAGGCTACTTTTCTGTAAGATATAATGCTTTCTAATACAGGTTTGGGATCCATTATCCAGAAACCTGTTACCCAGAAAGCTGGGAAGGCCATAGACTCCATTTTAACCAAAAAAATTTAAATTTTAAAAAATAAATTCCTTTTTTCTCTCTAATAAATGATGATTTCAATTAAATGATGTTTTCGTAGACATGTTATGGAGATCAAAACTTCAGAAAACTCCAGTTCCCAAGCATTCAGTATAATGGATCCCATACCTGTACATTATATTATTCTCTCTGCGTGTGTGTTGCCTACTGACCATATACAGTATTTTATCATGTATTATTACAGTCTTATATTCAAAACTGTTTTGATTACTTGATAACAGTGTAAAGTATTACCTTGTGGTATATCCTTTGGAGCAAATTGTTTACATGTAAGTCTGTCATTAGAAAATAGTCAGCCATATTATTTAGCTTCGCATGAACTAGATTTGCATTTCACAACACTAGGGGCAAAAGAAGAAATTCCGATTAAAGCTACTTCTGAGGACTTTAGGCTGATGTCCTAAGGAGCAAGTTAGTCGTTTGCGATAGATCTTTGTTACCACATGCAACTAACCAATCAGAAATGCCTTTCCCCCACCACAATACAAGTCATAGGTGGAATAGCCTTCAAATCCCTTCGGCTTTCCGAAGTAGCACAAAGTTTCCGGCTGCAGGCAACTTCGCTTGACTTGGAAATCCAATGCAATGCATAGGCATTTCCACCGGTGGTTTCTATTGTTGCCAGTGGAAAGGCATTCAGAGCGATTAGTTGGGCATGGTAGCGATTTACTCGCTCTGGGAAC
This sequence comes from Xenopus tropicalis, assembly GCF_000004195.4. Lineage (NCBI taxonomy): Eukaryota > Metazoa > Chordata > Amphibia > Anura > Pipidae > Xenopus > Xenopus tropicalis. The sequence goes on along the minus strand of NC_030677.2, from coordinate 74,204,348 downwards.
ATTAACCTTATGTAAATTAATTTTATGTTTTCTTATTAAGATATACTGGAGTTAGATTCTTTATCAAAAGTCATCCATACTATGAGGCCTATACATGAAGATGGCATATGGATACATCACACATGCTAGAACTCCATAATTTGCATTGAAATGACACGCAAGTTATAGGATGGGTAGCAGATAGGGGGTGCATACAGTGAATGAATACATTGATGGTGACTGCAGGCAGTGTTGTATTCATTGGGGAATGCAGGTCTCTGCACCCTGTTTTGACATACAGAGAGCAACAACAATTCATCTACATGTAAGGCAGGGAGCAAAGTGCGAAAACAATTTGGATTGTGGCTGCTTTTTGTCACCCTAAAATTTTAGAGAAAGTAAACCATATAATACTATTAATCTTAATAATCCTCCGTTATATTTAGAGGTAACTAAGGCCCATTATACTGATGACTAAAGTATTTGTTGTTTACTGATAAGGTTACAATGTTAATATGTGTAGGAGTGAGAGAGAATGCATTTGTTATTTTTACTTGCTATAGCATCTTAACAGCTTCTCTTCCATTTGTATAAAATGGCATATATCCATTAGCATGGTGCTACCTAGAATCACAACCAAACGTGCATTTACTTGGAAACTGTTAGAACTAGAATACTTGCATAATTTGAAATTCTTTATTTTTGCGTCTGCGTCCCCATGCTGGGGTTTTAAAAACAAAATGAATATGTTTTATTACACTTTCTAGGTTTAGAAGGTTTCACACAATGTACATCGCAGTGGGTGATATTTACATGCACAGAGCTTTTGAAAGCAAAGCAATTCTTTTATTGCAATTGTTAAAGCTTTTAGAAATTGAAATCACGGTGTGAAGGCAAACCATGATCAAGTTGGCAAAGAGCAAAATGTGAAAAATACATTTTTATATAATAGCATTCAAATAACCTTTAAACTTTTTTGGAAATGGCAAATCCTTCATTTCATTCCAACCAGGAAAGTGCTAAAACATAAAAAGGGGGAATCAGTCTCTTTAAGGTTATTAGTTTACATTATAAAACATGAATATCTCAATCCTGAATCAAAGATTACTAAACTATTATTCCATTAAAGGCTTCAGCATACAAAGAGAGAACAAAGGGTCAGTTTAGGGATGGCAACAAAGCTTTTTGGGATCATTTTTGGAATAGAACTGAGTGTAAAATATGTTTGCACCTAATGAAAACAGCCATATGAACTGGGTTTTGAAGAGAGGATGCAATGCTGGGCCTAGCCAGCCAGGCTCCCTAAGCAACCCAGCCGGCCACCCACTGTCCCCACTGTCAGCCCACATGCACACTGTCAGTGAAGGGGGGGAGCGCAAGTAGTAGTAGAAGAGGTACATTCCTAGCACCCCCCCCCCCCCAGCATTGCACCCTAGGCACGTGCTTCTTCTGCCCTGATTCGGCCCTGAGGTAATGAAAAAAACATTTTGGAATCCATGTGAGGGAAGCACAATCATAGCATGTTCAGCAACCATCAACCAATTAGATGGCTCAATCTACCTGCTGCTCTCCCTTTTTTCATTTCCAGTTCTAAAGTTCTATGAAAAAGATGTGCAGGAGAAGTAAGCAAAGCCTCCACTGGTCACCACACCCTCAAAACAATGATAAGATGTGGAAAATAAAGTGATCAATTGAGAGGAAGCAGGCACCATTACACATTTTGAAGTGGTCTTTGTCAAGCAGTGGGTCATACCATGTAATCCCTCCCCCCACCCATTTCCATTGGGGTTAGAATGAAGGGTAACCTAAACGTGCACCTTGCTTGCTACTTCATTTCAGATAAACATACAATCATTTATGTAATTGAACAAATAAATGAAAAAAAGCCACAGAGAAATGGTACTGAAGGTAAAACAGGTGCTTCAAGGGGACATAGAACAGTTGTTTGGCAGCCTCAGGGAAGACATCTGGGATACTGGGGATAGCACTGCTCATCTAGATGAAAAAATTAGCAAGTTTGAAGGGGTCCATAATGACCTGGCTTATTCCCACAATAAAATGCAGAAAGAAATAGAGCTCTAGAGCAAAGATAAAATGACAGGCTTAGTGGACAGATCCTACAGGAATAATGGGCGATAATGAGAGATAATAATGAGAGATCCCTGAATCAGTATCTCCAAAAGACTTGGAAAGTTACATATTGAACCCCGTAAACCACCAATTGGAAATAGTGATTGACTGCATACACAGGGTGCCTAAAAGGTAGTCCCTCACAATGCGCCAGGCAATGTATTGGCCTAATATGTATTCTAAAAAAAAAAGACTGCTGTCTTCTGAGGAAAACAATAAAAAAAGTCTACAGAGATTTATCACCAGCAACTTTCCAGAAAAGAAAGGCCTTTAATAATAACAAAATTGCTCAGACACAACATTTCATATAGCTAAGGATATCCAGACAAACTGGTAGTCCAGAGAAACGGCATTCCTACTCTGCAAATATGCATACATACCCTATGCTATTTGTTACTGAGAGTTCTATATGTTATTGTTCTAGCTGCTTAAAGGACAAGGAAAGGCTAAGTCACTTGGGGGTGCCAAAATGTTAGACACCCCCCAGTGACTTAGATCGCTTACCTTGTACCCCGGGCTGGTGCCCCTGTTAGGAGAAAACCGCACCAGCCCGGGGTACCTGCAGCGAGCGCTTCCTTCTTCCGGCTTTGCTTTTGGAAGGACTAAGGACAGGCACATGCGCAGTAGAGTGAAAAGTCGACTTCTCTGTTAAAGTTTCACTATTCACTCTACTGCGCATGTGCGCGCGACAGAAGACGGAAGGAGGAAGCGCTACAGGTGCCCCGGGCTGGTGCTGTTTTCTCCTAACAGGGGCACCAGCCCGGGGTACAAGGTAAGCGATTTAAGTCACTTGGGGGTGCCTAACATTTTGGCACCCCCAAGTGACTTTGCCTTTCCTTCTGCTTTAAAGGCACTGGTGGTCTTACTGCTAATCTTACTTAAAGGGGAACAAAAAAAAAATGTTTTCATAATATTGAAAATATAAAGATAAAAACATTTTGCCAATTTATAGCTTTTAAAAATTTTGCACCGGTTCAAAGTTAATTTGGCACCGGTTCAAAGTATTGAAGCAGCCTCCCACCCCCCAGAGAGCAGAGTGAAAGCTGATTTGCTGTGGCATGTCATGAGGCCACACCCCTCAACAGAAAACATGTGCAAAGGGGAAGTAAAGGAATGGAGCTGGGCTGGGTACTGATGACTGATGCACTTGTACATATAACAGTAAAGCAGGTTATTGTTTATATCCTTTATATACCAGCAGGCTTAGTTCCGCTTCCAGTCACCCTCCTGCAATTTACACACACAGATACAAATCTTACTTCAATAGCCAGATACAGGGGTAACAAAAAAGTGTATATACCAGTGACACATCAGTTGCAGCAATATTACAGACCTCTCTGCACAGGTAACTGTGTGTGTTCAGGTACATGGACTCCTGTATGTTGGATTCACAGACACCTCTCTATGTCTCTCAGTCAGAGCTCTCCTGTAGACTGACTAGCCAGGCTTTCAGGCTGCTTGATTGACCAGCTGGGCCCACCTGGTCAGTCTCTAGCATTTACGCTGCTACAGGGATTGCTTAGCAACAGTGATAGCTAGCCCATGTATTTTTAAGAAATAGCCTTATATTATGTTATGGATTAGGTAGCATACATATAAAGCAGTGATCCCCAACCAGTGGATCAGAAGCAACATGATGCTCACCAACCCCTTGGATGTTGCTCCCAGTGGCCTCAAAGCAGGTGCTTATTTTTCAATTCCTGACTTGGAGGAAAGTTTTGGTTGCATAAAGCCCAGTATAATGCCAAATGGTATGTTGCCTGTCCACACAGGGGCTACCAAATAGCCAATCACGGCCTTTAGTTGGCACCTTTTTCATGCTTGTGTTGCTCTCCATTTGAATGTGGTCATCTGATATAAAGAGTGACTGCAATGATATCGCACAAACAGTAGCGCAAGTTATTGTCCATGCAACATTTATTTATAAGTTATAAAAAAAGGCATATTGCAGTTTTATGGGAATGTGCAAGATGCTGTAAGGTTATTGTTTAACAACATCTCCCAGCATCACCGCCCAGCTCGCTTGGCAGGTATGTTTCAAATTGTTGGGCCTTTCTGCCAAATAACTTGATTGCCGCTGCTCAAAAAAGTAAGTGATACGTGGCCTCTTTCATATTTTTCTCATAAATAACCAAGAAATGTGTCAGACAATGTAAGGGGGAATTGGGCTGAATTTTTAGACCTTATTCAAAGTCTTTTCTGGGTTTTCTATCAGATACGAAAGATGGGCAGGTAGGGGTTGAAATTTAGATGCCAGTAATGAATGGTTGGATCACTCCCACTCCTCTCTGCTCAGAACACAGAACTGAGCCAAAATAAGCAGATTCCCATTCATGATAGTTCCCCTTTAAGTGAATTTGTGGGCATAGCATGCACTTGGTCTGGTTCTACTCACTAAAAGCGAGAGGACTCTTACCCATTAAATGCAACCAAGTTCTTAATGATGCTTATAAAGCAAAATTGGATGTCCTGCTCAATTAGGAAACTCAATTTAGCAAAATTAAACCCTCATAAATACTTTCCACATAACTACCAAGCATATTCCAATTAACAAAGGGGTTTCAGTCTTAATAAAACTGTAGAACTGAGGAAAACTGCCTCGTAGCACATCAAGGTTTTTGTTTTTCTGTAAATCCACTGCATTTCCCCGGTAATGCTCTGCACATAAATATGTTGAGTACAGATCACCAGTTGCCATGGGGAAAAGTTAATTTGTTGAACAGTTTAAACCTTTCTATCCACAGAGAGTTCATGTCAGTGCAACTCACATTCTGTGCACTTGACATGATCACAGTCCTTCGCTAGAACTATAATATCCCATAATTTAATTTAATTTCAGTTTAATTGTGCATTTTATCATATAGGAATGGACCAGACACTGTAATACCATGCCTTACTCAGTGAAAAACAGTAATCACATATCTGGGAATACACTGCTCTATTACCCCTCACTCTGAGCAGTACCACTGCCCGCCCTATAAGCCTTTCCTTATTTTCTGTAATTTAGTGTTATATCTCTGGTATCTCTGCTATAACTGAGACACACACAGAATACACTTACAAAGGATTTTCATTCAATGTTATTGTCGCCCCCCCGAAGCGGAAAATACCCATCTCAACAATTAGACCCCTTCTAAATTAATATTGGCAGTTCCCATGCAATACACAAAGATGAAGAGTTGAAACACTTATGTCATGTTTATTAAACTTAATTAGTGATAAACTACAATTAACTCCATTTTGGATGTAAGATAAACTGTAAATAGTGACCTTGGGAAATATTAAAGTTGACTTACTGTTTTTAATGTAACCGAAAGAAATTCTGGTTCAGCACTGATTGTAAATTATCATCCCTTCACAGTCAACAAATTTTAAAATATATTCCCTGTTGCCCATAATGAGGTATCAAGGTACACATAAGGGGATATTAGGCTAAAGAAGGAATTTTCTGCAATATGGCATTTTCCAGCAGCACCAAGTAATAAAAGACTAAAGAGAGGGCGTAGTCAGTGCGTTGTTGGAGTTGAGGGTTGAACTGCAATACCCACCCTCAGCCTGTATCTCTAGCCTTTGCTTTCTGTCCTTTTCTTATGACTGAGAAAGATTTCTCACTCTGTATTTTATTATGTGAACTCTTTTTCTAGGCTTAAAATGTTGTTACTATTGATACTAATGCAGGTGTATACACCAGTTTAATTATAATGTGTTCATTATAATATCTTAGTAATTGTGGACATATATTTTAAGGATTTTTTTAACTTGACACTTAACATTAATTATAATATTTATACCTTTATCATACTGCACAATTTACCCTTCCTGTCAGCCACTCCTATACAAATATATAGCAATATATATAGCAATATATACTGACCATACAGCAGACCTACTGTACCTGAATATTCCACCTTTTAAACCAATGGTCCACTGAGAAATATAGTGACTACTTAATCCTGTGGGACTGAAACGAATGCATTAGGTCTATATTGTTAGACAAAATAAAAAGAGTTTAACTTGTGCTGCCATCTACTGTTTTGGCCAGTACTATAGGCACTAAAGTTTGTCTAAAGCTCAGCACAAGTAAGCAAATAGGAAGACAAATGTTTGTCTGCTCGATTGTAGAGAGACCTGTAACCTTATGACATTCACAGACCTTTGCAAAATTGCTTAAGGGCAGTGACACACGGGGAGATTAGTCACAAGGACAGTATGTGACATACCAATGTCATACCAATGCAGATTTAAAGGCATAACTTATTAAGGTATTTTTAAGGTTCTCATAAGCTACGTCTTTCAGCAGATACTGTCAGAAAACTGGGACTGCTCACAGTGAATACAGATGTGTACAATAATGGGCTTATTTACAGGTTTTTTCTTTGTTTTTCTAAATTGAGTACTCACATATGCGCTTATTTATTAATAGGGAAACCTTGTTTGAATAAAAAACTTGACAAAGGGCCTGTAATTGGCTAGAAATGTTGACACTTTTGTGAGCTAATAAAGCACCTTCCACTGCTTCACATCAACAGTTGTGCCTACAGTATTTTTATTTTTCAAATGGTTGATTTTCTGGGCCCCTGGCAGTTTGGGGCCTCTATACAAGAAGGCACCTGACCCTTACAGGAATTTTCGTACTATGTTCTACAAATTCTGAAAACATGAAAAACTCAAAAAATCTGGCAAATGTGGCTTGATACACAGAAAGGGGTTGTGGGAGCACTCCAAGACTAAATAGAGTATACAAATACAATGGAAGTGCGACTGATCTGCCCAAATTAACAACAAGCATACAATGGAAGGACTAAGGACTATGATTAGGACAACTCTCTCAACTCTATTAATTGACTTTTATAAAAACTCGCAGCTTTTAGATGGAGAATTTTTACATTTAAATGTTTGGGGGTTTTGCACTTAATAAATACCAGACATTTGAGTTTTTGAAACATAATTAGAGATTCAAGTTTTTTTTAGCACAAAAAAACTTGAATCAGACTTGAATATTGATGAATCTTCCCAAATCCCAAATCTTCCCCCTTATCATACAGACAGATCACAAATTACTATAAAGATTTCTTTCAAGGACTCAGGACCAGGAGACTATCGCTTAAACCAGTTTTGAAAAAGGTGAAAAGACCTACAGAATGGATAAGCAGCATTGTTGCAGTCAAGAAACCAGGCAAGCTAGGTACATATTGAGTCTAAAGACTCGAATATGGTGCTTAAAAATCACATTAGTCAATGCCCACCATAGAAAAATACTGCCAAACCTGGCAAAAAGCATACAACTTTTCAATTTTGGATGCAAAAGATGGATTTTGGCATTTTAAACTAGATTAAAGCAACAGTTATCTGACTACATTCTGAACAGAAGCTACAACTGAAACTATTATCAGTACCATACATTGGGCATCTATTGTCAGTTGAGGGTTTACTGCCTGCCTGCCCTGCTGCACCCTGCCTGTGTGTGCCATACTCTGCCTGCCCTATGCTGCCTGTGTGTGCCATACTTTGCCTGCCCTATGCTGCCTGTGTGTGCCATACTCTGCCTGCCCTATGCTGCCTGTGTGTGCCATACTCTGCCTGCCCTATGCTGCCTGTGTGCCATACTCTGCCTGCCCTATGCTGCCTGTGTGTGCCATACTCTGCCTGCCCTATGCTGCCTGTGTGTGCCATACTCTGCCTGCCCTGCTGTACCCTGCCTGTGTGTGCCATAATCTGCCTGCCCTATGCTGCCTGTGTGTGCCATACTCTGCCTGCCCTACTCTGCCTGTGTGCCATACTCTGCCCACCCTATGCTGTCTGTGTGTGCCATACTATTCCTGCCCTATACTGCCTGTGTGTGCCATACTCTGTCTGCCCTATGCTGCCTGTGTGTGCCATACTCTGCCTGCCCTACTCTGCCTATTTGTGCCATAATTTGCCTGCCTTAAGGGACATGAATCTGTCAGGGGTTAGTTCTGGGAGTTTGTTAGCATTTGGAAGTAGTTGTTAGGGGGTTTCTAAGGTGTATAATTATGTGCTATCTACAAGGGAGGAAGAGGTGGCATAAGAATTTAAGGGTGTGGCTTAATATGACATAATAAATAATAATAAACTCATCACATATGAATGAAGGATGATATCCCTGCAGTGAGCACCAAATTTTTGTTTTTTTTGGTGTGCGACCACCATTAATTTGGATATGGTCTTTAAAGCTCTTGTGATTACAGGGGTGTAGTTTGAAGTAGGTGTAGTTTTAAAAAGGCAGTGGTCAAAGCTGGCTTCCATTATCGCCCCTCCAACACGTAGGTCAGAAAAATTCCGGCCCTCAGTACCACAGAAGTTGGACAGCACTGCCTTACATCATCCCCCTATCACAGTCAGTTCAATGGTAAGGTTGAAGAAGCTGTGAAGATCATAAATATAGCTTATACAGATGGCAAAGGTCTCTGGAGAGCCATATTTGACTGGAGGAATACTACAGAAGGTACCAACAGCAATCCTGTGCAAATATTTATGTCAAAAAGTACAGCTGGTAAGATCAAACCACGAATCTGGCAGCACCCAGGATATCTTTGAATCACCCAGTCTGTATAAGTAGAAACTTCTCAAGAAGAAACAAGGAAATAACCCATAATATGGAAAATAAGGACTGATGATACAGAACCTGCATGAGTGCTCTGAACTGCAGGAGAATGCTCAAGGTAGATCATAACAGGTTTAAATGTGAAGAATGATGAAGTAATCATTAATGTATAAAGCTTTAATAGAATGTTGTTGTTTCTTTAAATACAGAAAATGATTGTTATATAGAGAGTGCATATATTTTCTACGTTAGTTATTATGAGTCCGTTAATCTTAATTACATCAGGAAAAGATGCTATGCAAATGCTGGGATAGCCTGCAAAATCATTGTGGGTTAACTTATGGTACATGTGAATAGTATATGTCTTACTGTCTATATACAGGTATATACCATGTCATATTTCAAACACTAGAATTACTGTACTTAGCAGTCAGCAAATATATATCTAAAATGCAAATGGGTTTGCCCTGTTGCTAAAATGCACTATACAATGACAGCATAAGAGCGAATAAGACATTTAAATACCAATGTGTGGTCAAATATACATTTGTAACTCCTAAATAACATTCGTTATTACTGGGTTATTCACCTGTTTGTGGCAGAGCATTTAGATTTCAGCTCATAGCTGTTTTTTGTTCAAATAATTTCTCATTTGAGGGGGGGGGGGGGGCGCTAGGGTCGTGGGAATATAGAACTGCATGTACATCTGAAGAAAAATCATTTTCAAACAGGAGTTCACAGGAGGAGAGTTCCCAAATCCCGTTAAAAATTATGGGTCTTTGTGTACCTCCCACCCACACATCACTTTACAAAGGTGCCCCCCTTTGAGTTCTCTCAAAAGAACACAATCTTGAAAAGGAAAGATTTATTTTTGATTGCTGGCACTTAAATGTAAAAAAGCAGTCAAGGGCTCTGTTTTCGATTCCATAAGAAACTCTAGCTGAAATGCCTAGTCGTATGCACAACGCCTTGTTCATTTTCCTTTTAGTGTTGTTTTGCCTCTTGGTGTTTTCTTTTTCCCCGCTTGCCTCATACAAGTTCCCTATTTCATTACATAGGACTAATTAACTGCCACTCTAATAAATACTTCTTTATCTTTTCATAGATTTACAGGAAGGTAACAATCACATAGCTAACATTAGACTTGTGCCCCCTGACATCTCCTGAGAAATCTGATAAATCATGGGGGATTATCAGTGATGATGGAAACTGACAGGGGGGGCACAATTTTTAATTTTCATGTTGTATTGTAACTATTCTTCCCTTCTGCTTAATGACACTGATTATTCACTAATAGCAAGTGAGCCATATGTTTTGTTACTGAAGCAATCATATGCATTTGTATGAATTCCACTAGTGTTAAGCGAATCTGTCCCCTTTAGCTTCTCAAAAAAATTAGTTAGTATTCATGAAACAGCAAAAAATGCACAATTACTTGTTTGACACAATAGCAAATTTTTGCAGCAGTTTCGCTAAAAAATGAACCAATGGAGTAATGCGGAATTTCGCTGCAAATCCATGACTGGCGAAAAAGTTTGCTCATCACTACATTCCACATGCCTTAGTTAGGGTAGGGCATGATGCATCAGTATTAGGTAGGGATCATATACTGTATATATCTGTATAATACAACATAATAGCCTGTAAAATATATCCTTATAAAAGATTCTTAGTGATGTCAGCAGTTATAATTGTTACTTGTATACTATATAGAGAATATACCTGAATACTATATAGAGAATATACCTGAATACTATATAGAGAATATACCTGAATACTATATAGAGAATATTTCCCTACATAAATATATAAGTGTAACCTATAATAAACTTTATAAAGCCTCAAGCTTTAGAGTAGATCCTTACAGATGATGTAACGAAATCCATTGACATAAGGCAACAGGGGGTTCTAACTTGAAGCATAAAAAACAGTTTTGTTTTTTTTTACAGTGGGAGCTGGGAAGGTATAGTGATTCTACTCATATATACATACATTAAATAGGCGCATTAGACAATACAAGCTTAATAAAATTAATCCTTGCTATTTAGTTGATCCAGGGACTGGATCAGATTACCCCATTTCCCTTTGAGACAAATTTGGCACAGCTTTAGGTGTCGTTTAGTTGCCTTCCTCTGGATCAGCTAGGAATTACTCAGATTTCAATTCTACAAAAGGTTAAAATTCATGGTCCTGTGTCTTTTATCAACCTCTTTTGCTATGTAACTATGATTACCAACTGCTCCCTTAGCCCAGCTGTTTTATCTACCACTGCTGGCTGCTTAATAAAAAGAGTATTCTGATTAATTGCCTTTTCCATCTCCCACAGATGCCCTAAAGAAACAGGAAGTTGGGAAATAAAAGTACTTTCAATTTCAATATCCTGCACTATTTAGTGCAACTACTATGCACATATGTATCAATGCAAGCTTAATAAAAAGGGTAATTTTGTTAATCATCTTATTAAAAGAGTAATCCTATTCATTCTCTTTTGTGGTGACAGATCTTCACTAAGAAACTCTCACTTGAGCATGATGGAATGGAAGCCTGTCTGTCACTGCCCTGTGTGCTTCACTCATGCTTGTTCTGGTTCAAAACCATTAGCTGTGGTGGCAGGCAGATGGGACCTCTGGACTGCCACTTCTGTGAAGTCAAGAGCAGAAGATATTGCCAAAACGCCTGTGTGCTATATGCCATAGAGACATATACTGTAACTTTAAAGCTCTGGTTATATGACAGCAACAATGTAATTTCTTGAATGTTACTTAAATCCAAATATACAAATTAGGCTTCACATGTGTTTCTGTACAAATCTTTACTAGAGTATTCCATATTGAGATTAATAAAAAATGTGTTACGTAGCATTAGATTTTTTGTAATCCGAACCCTTGTGACTAGCAGAAAAAACTAAGTCAGCTGCAGTTCCCCTTTAAACAGCGGTAGGTTTTGGTGATGGTAAGTATAACATAAACACTTACGTGCAGTAATTTACAAACTTCTCTTCTCTGTAGTTATTTCCAGGAGGAAGAGGGATAACAGTCTTTATCGTAGAACCAGGAGTACAGAAGGAGATTCTCTTCAACAGATAAGTGGTTACAAAGTTTCATTAAAATTATGTTCCAGGATAATTTATGTTTTAACCAAGGAGAGGGCAATAATGAAGGTACAGCAACAGGAGTAACTCAGATTACTTGTGGGAAAACAGCCTGGAGGTGGTTAATGCAGAAATGAACACTTTTAGAGTCCTTGCAGTGAAAGGAGCCAAGAGCTACAGAGAGGTCTTATCCAAAACTTAGCCTGGCCGTAGCCTGGCCTGAATCAGTCCTGCAAAGCAAAAGTACAGAGGGGAGAGACAGGATGCAAAACTGAAACACTTTGCAGAGAGTAAGAACCAGGAGGGAGAGCCAAAACAGATGTAATGAATATCTTTTTGGAACGCTAATTATAACTGCACGCCAGTGCACCTCACACCCCTGAAAAAGCTGCAAAGCTGCAAGACTGGAGCGGCTACGCCTCACAAAATATGGATTCACTTCATCCTTAAGAAAAAACACTATGGGGCAGACTTACCAATGTTCGAATTTGCACTTTAACTGTGATTCATGCTTTCTTTAGCGCTAAAACTAACAAACTCAAATGAGAGCTTCTGAAACTTGAATGAAGCAAAATTGAAGTTGGTAGATTCATTGAAAACGATGAGCAGGATGGTTTTGTTTTACATTTTTAATCAACTGAGTTTTCAAGTTTTTTTTTAATAAATAAGCAGACTTTCCACTTTACTGAGTGTTTGAATTAAAAAATAATAGTTTTTGATAACTATGACCAATTTTAGCAAAGCTTTACAACTGTGTAGCTTAGAGAGACATATTTACCATATTTGGTTCATCAAAATGTGTATTCTGAAAAATGTAAGGTTTTCTGGGTAAGCTTAGGGGACCTTTTGACCTTGCATTCTAAAGTAAGCTTATTTGTGTGTGGGGGGGGGGGTTGCATTGAAAATTCAGCATTTACTGTGGGTTTGTCAGGAATCTCCATAAAACAACATATATTCCTTATCAGCATGCTTTGGAGACACGGGGCTTTCTGAATCAGTTGAATGTTTACGCTTATAACAAAGTATGTTTTCGATATGTTTCTCTATATTGTAAAAAATAGTTAGTTCTTCAATTTTATGCACATTTGCATGCATTAGCTGTATTGAAAGTGTTAAATGTACAGTGGCTTGCACGAGTATTTGGCCCCCTTGAACTTTTCCACATTTTGTCACATTACAGCCACAAACATGAATCAATTTTATTGGAATTCCACGTGAAAGACCAATACAAAGTGGTGTACACGTGAGAAGTGGAACGAAAATCATACATGATTCCAAACATTTTTTACAAATAAATAACTGCAAAGTGGGGTGTGCGTAATTATTCAGCCCCCTTTGGTCTGAGTGCAGTTAGTTGCCCATAGACATTGCCTGATGAGTGCTAATGACTAAATAGAGTGCACCTGTGTGTAATCTAATGTCAGTACAAATACAGCTGCTCTGTGACGGCCTCAGAGGTTGTCTAAGAGAATATTGGGAGCAACAACACCATGAAGTCCAAAGAACACACCAGACAGGTCAGGGATAAAGTTATTGAGAAATTTAAAGCAGGCTTAGGCTACAAATAGATTTCCAAAGCCTTGAACATCCCACGGAGCACTGTTCAAGCGATCATTCAGAAATGGAAGGAGTATGGCACAACTGTAAACTTACCAAGACAAGGCCGTCCACCTAAACTCACAGGCCGAACAAGGAGAGCGCTGATCAGAAATGCAGCCAAGAGGCCCATGGTGACTCTGGACGAGCTGCAGAGATCTACAGCTCAGGTGGGGGAATCTGTCCATAGGACAACTATTAGTCATGCACTGCACAAAGTTGGCCTTTATGGAAGAGTGGCAAGAAGAAAGCCATTGTTAACAGAAACAAGCCACAAGCCATGTGGGGGATACAGCAAACATGTGGAAGAATGTGCTCTGGTCAGATGAGACCAAAATGGAACTTTTTGGCCAAAATGCAAAACGCTGTGATGTGTGGCGGAAAACTAACACTGCACATCACTCTGAACACACCATCCCCACTGTCAAATATGGTGGTGGCAGCATCATGCTCTGGGGGTGCTTCTCTTCAGCAGGGACAGGGAAGCTGCTCAGAGTTGATGGGAAGATGGATGGAGCCAAATACAGGGCAATCTTGGAAGAAAACCTCTTGGAGTCTGCAAAAGACTTGAGACTGGGGCGGAGGTTCACCTTCCAGCAGGACAACGACCCTAAACATAAAGCCAGGGCAACAATGGAATGGTTTAAAACAAAACATATCCATGTGTTAGAATGGCCCAGTCAAAGTCCAGATCTAAATCCAATGGAGAATCTGTGGCAAGATCTGAAAACTGCTGTTCACAAACGCTGTCCATCTAATCTGACTGAGCTGGAGCTGTTTTGCAAAGAAGAATGGGCAAGGATTTCAGTCTCTAGATGTGCAAAGCTGGTAGAGACATACCCTAAAAGACTGGCAGCTGTAATTGCAGCAAAAGGTAGTTCTACAAAGTATTGACTCAGGGGGCTGAATAATTATGCACACTCCACTTTGCAGTTATTTATTTGTAAAAAATGTTTGGAATCATGTATGATTTTCGTTCCACTTCTCACGTGTACACCACTTTGTATTGGTCTTTCACGTGGAATTCCAATAAAATTGATTCATGTTTGTGGCTGTAATGTGACAAAATGTGGAAAAGCTCAAGGGGGCCGAATACTTTTGCAAGCTACTGTATTCTCCATTCCTTCCTAAAAATCCCAAGGCAACAACCTCTGTTGTTCGGTATATTCCCCTTGTAAGTAAGGAAAGGCATCGCAAAGCCAAACCCTTATGGTTTGATAAAAGTGCCGAGGTTGGTAAGAAAAAACGTGCTTTTAAAGCATTCAAGTTAGCTGGGACAGCAGAAACTTTCATCAGGTACAAGGAAGCAAATAAAGCATGCAAAAAAGCTATCAAGCAAACTAAAATAGAGATGGAAAGGGATATTGCAGCTAGGAGTAAAAAGAAAATTATTTTTTAAATATGTAAATAGCAAAAAAATGAAGCAAGAAGGGGTGGGAACCTTATTATGACAGGGGGGTAAGTTGGTTGATGAAAACAGGAAAAAAGCAGAAATTTTTAACGTTTATTTTTTTTCTCTCTATACAACTGAGGAGCCAGCTTATGAAGGCTTCCCTTTTATTAGACCCAATTCTAGTAATATATACCTACTGATACATGGGTCACTCAGGAGGAGATTCAAAAGAGACTTGAACATTTAAAAGTAAACAAATGTCCAGGACCGGATGTTATTCATCAGGGTATTAAACAAGCTTAGCTCTGTGATTGCCAAACCTCTTCACTTAATTTTTCAGGATTCGTTGAGGTCTGGCATGGTGCCCAGAGACTGGCGGATTGCTAATGTGGTGCCGTTATTTAAAAAGGGATCCCGTTCTCATCCTGAAAACTACAGGCCTGTTAGTCTGAAATCAGTGGTAGGAAAACTTTTGAAAGGGGTAATAAGGGATAGGGTACTTAAATACTTTGAAAATCACAATACAATGGGGGGAATTCACAAAAGTCGTGATATTGAGACAAAATAAGTGGAGATAGATTTGTCGGATTTTCCACCTCATTCACAAATCTCTATCTCCACTTTTGTGAATTTGTCTTTTAAACAGTCTTCAGATTTTGTCATGTTACCGACATTATTTATGAATTTCCTTTGAGCTCTTAGTAAATCTGTTGGTGCCATCAAACCCAGTCCCACAGCTACATGAGCCTTGGGGTAAGGATTTTACCAGCAGGATTTAGCATTTCATTTGCCATTTCACTTTGGGGCATTTCCTGAAGGGTAATTTTAGTTTGCCCAGCCAAAATGCCCAGGGAAAAGAGGTCCAACAGGCCCACCAGGTTTTTTATCCAGTGCCCTGTTGGGCCAGTCCAACCCTGTACCCCAATATCCCAGTTTGGGTGCCAGTGTGTATGTGCTGTTTGCTGATCACCAAGATAGTGGCTGAAACAGAAGGGGCACAGCTAAAGGTGGGGGGCAATGATGTTAAGCAGCTCTGTAGTTCTAGACATGCTATGGGGGCACAGATTAGTTGCGGTGAAGTGTCAGTGAAGTTATTAAAGAGGGAGCACTCCTGCTAAAACTAAAATTTACTTTGCCTTTAAATAAAAATGTATACAATATATTCACTCAAAATGTTATTGCCTCATTCATTAAGCTAGAACTTGCATAATAATGCAAATGTGTGGTAAAAACTTTTAGAAACTAGTCCCCTAACAATAAGCTGCTAAGCTCCATTAATATGTTAATAACTCCCTAATGGGGCCCCTACCAGAGGTGTGAAATGGAGATTGGTGAAACAAAACTAAACAGAAGAGCTTAGAATTAGTCTGACAGAGTTACACTGAGCTTTACTCTATTTTGAAAATACCAGGAAAAATGGTGGGAAAAAATGTTGTTAAAACGTCGTATAAATGTTGTTTTGATGACAAATTTACAAAAGTGTCTGTAAACTGTCTTTCTTTCACCAAAAATGGAAAAGTGGCGGCTGAGTCGAAATTTAGGCAGATTTCTGTTTGTGAATCTGGAGAAAGTGTTTTCCACCAGTTTTGCCACCACTTTTACTCCAAAAAAGGACTCCACTTTTGTAAATTCCCCCTATGAGTTGTGCCAGCATGGTTTTATGTTTAACAGATCCTGCCGGACTAATTTAATTGCCTTTTTATAAGAAGGTGAGCTAGAACCTCGACACTGGAATGGCAGTAGATGGCATCTGCTTGGACTTTGCTAAAGCATTTGATATAGTACTGTACAGAAAGTTAATTATAAAATTGAGGAATATTGGCCTAGAACATAATATTTCTACTTGGATAGAGAACTGGCTGAAGGATAGATTACAAAGAGTGGTGGTAAATAGAACATGTTCTAATTGGGCCAGTTTTGTTAGTGGAGTACCGCAGGGGTCAGTCCTTGGGCCTTTGCTTTTTTACTTGTTTAATGACCTGGAGGTGGGCATAGAGAGTACTGTATCTATTTTTGCTGATGATGCAGGATTCTGTTACTTAACAGAGCGATTTGACAAAATTAAAAAACTGGGCAGCAAAATGGAGAATGAGTCTCAATGCTGAAAAGTGCACAGTTATACACTTTGGTAGAAATAATATAAATGTGAGTTACACACTAAATGGTAGTGTGTTGGGGGTATTCTTATTTTTAAAACATTTTATTGAAGTTTTGCAATAAACATGTAGGATGAATAATGACAAATTATTTAAATATAGGTTGTAAAACAATAGTCACATTCGACAGTTTGTCCTTCAAAAAGATAAGAAATGAAGAAAATAGAATGCTTACAGGGAAACAAAATAAGTAATTTAAATAGAGAACAACAAAACAAATTAACTAACTTTGCCCAGTGGATAAACTATAAAAAGAAAAGGAAAGAAAAGTTTCCTAAAGAGCAAAATCAAGGATAATTTTGCTTATATGTTCGTGAATTATTGAGATAAATCTATATATGCAGCATTTTATAAATCTGATCCTTATTACTTATATCTATAGCATTAAAGAAAAATGACCATGTATTTTTAAAAGGAATCCTGGATTTAGGTTCACTTGTTTTTGCTTTGATGGCCTCTTGCCAGCTAAGCTGATTAAGATAAGAAATCATTTCTGTTATAGGAGGGGTTTCCTCTTTTAACCAATAATAAAATAATGCTTTTTTAGAGGCAGCCATAAACAAAAATAATAATTTATCAATTTTTTGTGCTAAGGAGACTGGTAAAATGCTTGATAACACCTCCTCTTTTTTAATGTGGGGGTATTCTTAATGGAGAAGGATCTGTTTTTTTTTGTTGTCTAATACCAGGCAGTGTCATTCTGTGGCTTGTGAGGGGACTTGATTACTCTGTACAAGTACATTAGAGGGGATTATAGGCAGATAGGGGGTGTTCTTTTTTCCCATAAAAACAATCAGCGCACAAGGCCACCCCTTTAGATTAGAGGAACGGAACTTTCATTTGAAGCAGCATTATTCACAGTGAGGGCAGTGAGGTTGTGCCCTTCCTAGTGATATTGTAATGGCAGATTCTGTTAATGCTTCTGTTAGTGGCTTGGATGACAGTAATGGTATACAGTATATGGTTTATGTATGTGAGTGTATAGATAGGTTAGTATAGGTTTGTGTGTGCTGGGTTTACTTGAAGGGTTGAACTTGATGGACTCTGGTCTTTTTTCAAACCAACTTAACTATGTAACCATGTAACTATGGTAGCTAGTACAGGTATAGAATTCATTATCCAGAACCTCATTATCCAGAAAGCTCTGAATTACAGGAAGGCCATCTCCCCAGTACGTTGTGCTTGATCCCAACTAAGATATAATTCTTACTGGATGCAAAACAATCCAATTGGGCTTTTTAAATCGTTAAATGATTTTTAATAGATTTAAGGTATTGTGATCCAAATTACAGTTCCGGAAATTAGGTCCCATACCTGTACTAAACTGCCTAACCTCCACTATTATTTGTCTTGCTTAGGAACCATCTGCTATTCCTAGCTGCCCTCTGTCCTCATTTCAGAATCTCAGCATTCATGGCCTTTTCGGACACAGACATTGTATTATGGTAAAAAAGAAGTTTTAAGTGACATTTGCATTAATTTTGTACAAGTACTGCTGTCAAAAATGGCATCCAATTAGACTAATATCTCTTTATGTACCTGACTACCAACATTGCTGAACCTGAATGAACAGTTTCACATGCCGTTAGAATAATTCCCTGAAATAAAAGATACAGTGCTCTTATTTCATCTGCAGACCCTATGGGTTCAATTACTAATGCTGGGCCAACAGTGCAGTTACCCATAACACCCAGCCAGCAACTAACTTTGATCAGTCGACAGGCAGGCAGAATACTGAAAGTAAATATTTTATTGTTTGCTATGGGTTTCTGCACTGGAGTGCATATAATAAAACTGCACAGAATAAACACAATTTAAAAAACACAATACACATGCTTGTGGAATTTTCCAGTGTTTAAAGACTTTAACTGATATCTGGGGTAATAGCTGAGAACTCCAGTTCATTATATCGTTTTTTTGAAGAAAGCAATCTATACACTTTCCAACTTTCCACTTCAGAAAACAGAATTCTCCTTTAGGGGTCTCACTAGATCTCTTAAAAGCAATAGAAGAGTATCATCAAAGTTCTTTATCTGTTGGCATGCTGCATCTATCTTAGCCTTGCACAAAGCTGAATGCTCTTATCTGCACATCAAACAGCCTCATCAGAATTCCAAGCAATTATAGAAGGCACTGCGGCTACGGCATAAATACTTTTGTAAAGAGAAAAAGAAGAAAACAATGATTCTAATTTTACTTTAAAATAATAGGACGCTAAGGCCCAAACCTTTGGAGGCGGATTGGGTGTTTCTAGTAGCAAGACTTGTTTTGTACTACAGAGCAATCATTTACAAGGTATATTCTTTCTTTTAAACAGTTTTTATTGGAATTTGTATTAAACAACTTGTTATACATACAATGTTTGTTTACACGATGTTATTTGTATAAATTGACAAATAAAGATAAAAATATCCTTTGTAGAACATAATACAAACATTAAGGGGCTCATTTACTAAGCAATTATGAGATAAAGTCGGATTTTTTCTTACTTCTAGATAATTTTGAGATTCATGAATGGGTTTTTGCCAGAACCCAATTTTTTCATTATTATTCCCAGAAAAATTTTTCAAAAATAACTCCCATAATTCGTGATTATTAATGTTTAGTTAACTTTTTTGTAAAATAAAAATTCGACAGGTTTGATCTGTAGAGTATCATTGAGTCCTATGGAGACTTAGGGGCACATTTACTAAGACACGAATCTGAACCGTTTTAAAAAAATTTCGATTTGAAAACGAACATTTTGCGACTTTTTCGTATTTTTTGCGATTTTTTCGGCATCTTTACGACTTTTCGGAAATTGTCGCAACTTTTTCGTTACCAATATGATTTGCGCGAAAAAACGCGAGTTTTTCGTAGCCATTTCGAAAGTTGCGCAAAATCTGGCGTTAAAACTTGCGCGAAAAGTTGCGCCTTTTTCGTAGCGTTAAAACTTAAAAGATGCGACGTTTCACGCAAGTTTTAACGCTACGGAAAAATCGCAACTTTTTGCGCAAGTTTTAACGCTACGAAAAATCGCCAGATTTTGCGCAACTTTCGGAATGGCTACGAAAAACTCACGGTTTTTCGCACAAATCGTATTAGTAACGAAAAAGTCGCAATAATTTTCCGAAAAAAATCGCAAAATACCGATCATTACGAAAAAAACGCAATCGGCCCGTTCGTGGGTTAGTAAATGTGCCCCTTAGAATAGTAAAGGAATAGAATGGTCAGTGACAGCCTGTCATTTAAGGACAAGTTTTCAGTTTCACCTAGTTCAAGGGGAATTTAATCCCCTCCTTGTTTTTAGTTTCGCACTTTTTAAGGGGAACTTAATCCCTTATTGTTTTCTATTTCACATTTTTCAAGGGTAAATTAATTCCATCATTTTTTTTTAGTTTTACTCAGTTTAAAGTGAAACGTAAACAAATTATTGTTTTTCAAGAGTGCCAGTGCTTCTAAAATGGCTGCTGGAGCAATTCCTGTTTGGGAAAAATAAAGAGGATTCATGAAAATGAATGACCATATAAACATAAATTTTTCGAGTTTTAACAATGCTTTCAGCTCGAAAAATCCTAGGACTTTTGAATGTAAACTCGAAATTTTTGTTTGAACGATTCAAGCATTATCGTGACATTTTGTAAATACAACAATGATCAAGTTTAATTTGAATTTATACCTTGTTGAATTTATATGACTTTCAGGATCAAACATAATACATAAAACAAAATACATTTTTAGTAACTCTTCCATATCTATAAAATGGAAAAAATCTTACATTTGGAGCTTAAATTGGTATTTACAGAGGGGAGTTTGTTAAATCTAGGAGTCCTATATGCTAAATGTATATACCTAAAATGTTGGTATTGCCATATTTCCATGTGTATTTATTAGTGTAAGCTGTCAAAAATTGAGTTATACTAAGGGGCAGATTTATCAAAAGTATTTATTAAAGGGTGAGTTCTAACTTTATCCCATTGATAAATATGCTTTTAAAAATCCCATAGGGATGAAAAGAACTTGGGTGAGTTTTCATATATTAATCTCTATACTCACATTTTGATAAATCTGCCCCTAGGAGTTGTCCACAGCATTGTAGTTAAGTTACAAATATTAACAGGAAATGGGTTATTAATAAAAGTGTCAAGGAGTTTTGTGACCAGTAATTGTGCTTAAGATAAGCAAGAAGCAATGATGATGTTGCTAGTACGCTAACCTATCTCCCTCTGTTACTAAGAATTTTTTTTGAAAGTGCAACCCAAGATAGTAAGTTCCCATTATTTTCATCCACTACATGTTTTAAAGATTTTATACCTTTGGCTTTCCTGGGAGTTACAAAGGGATAATTAAATGCCACAATGAAAGCTACATTGTTTTGTAATGTAAGAAAAGGGGTAAATTAGTAATTTGCTTTTTGCCCTTTAAATAGTTATTTCCATGAGATAACAGTATCTCTGTAGAGAGGGTTTTGCTTAATTTCTTTTGCTTGGACTTTCCATGGTCTATGAAGTAATTCTATTGTATTTTCTGTAGAATCCAGATATAGCCTAATCATCAAGTTAGTATATTTACCAAATCCCGATGACCAATTAATAAAGTATCTAGAAAGAGCTGTTTACCTTTCCAAAGGAAATTTATAAGGATAGAAACTAGTAGAAGGTTAATCCATTTCCTACATATAAATTTGTTTTGTTTTTTTATGAGGGGAGGATAATTCAAACGGTATAGTCTAGATAAATCCACACAATACTCAGATGTTTTCAAATATCTTTCGTTGTTAAATATTCAACTAGGTTATGATCTTATTTTAAATATTTCTGTCAGGAACACGCCACTCTCAGACACATGTGACTCCAGGACGGGGCAACAAGGGGTTACACTCAGTCACCTTTCACACAGGTTACACTAACATCAAGCACCCCCAAACACACCACCGCCCCAAAATAACTATTTGCTGCCACCATCTATTATTAACAGGCGATAGAAACCCAATCTGAATATCTCCCTGTTCTCCACAACAGATACTATTTCCTAATACACAAATGTACCACACACTCTCTCTCACTGTAGTTAGGGTTAGCTTCTACTAATTCAATAAGCACTCTAGCAGCCAAAGGGTTAAATTACAGTCAAACACACTCTCCTGCTAGCAGTCAACTAGTTAATTAGCATTTACACAGACAACTTTCCCTCTACACACAGACAAGCAGTTAATACATTTTAGCCCCAAACGTTCATACAAGCATGTGAGTTTTTGTTAGAGCATCCAGACAAAACGTATTAAATTTTATATTTAATATTACAAAAGTAAACAGTGCATATACAAAGATTTTTAAAAAAAGACATACACATACAAAACAGTAAATAAAATAAAAGGGAATAAAAAACAGAGAAACCCTATGTTTACCAAGTTACCAAGTTAGGAATTTCCTTTGTGTCCTCCTGAGGCCAGAGTTTGAAATCCTGAGCCCACACCCCAACAGAATTGGAACCTCAAGTATGAGCTGTCAGTAACTGGGTCTATTGCCCTTTTATCCCCTGCTGGGACCCTTCCTCATTACCGTATGCATGTGGAGGGAGTGTCCAGGAACTTGTCACATGACCCCCCCCCCGTTGAGGGCTGCAATTCTCATGCCAGTTTCTTGTCATATTATATTGGTACTTGCCAGTACCCAATATAATTATGAAAATATGGGCTTGCTTTAACCTATATGTGGGCAATCAGAATGATACCAAACATGAGGGATGTCCCAATCCCCCAGAAGCTATCCCTCCAAACTGGTGGGTATAAGCTGTCCCTGTTTGGTATCATTAGGAAGCATGTGACCTCCTCATAACCAATATGTGATTTATGAGGATGTGAACCCTAAAGCAAAGGAGATATGGATCCCTTTTTATAATCCATATTTTCTCATAGCTGTTCCCTCCTGCTGTTCTTAGGTCCACAATTCCCTTTCTTTGATCAACAGATCAAAGAAACCAATTGCCCCAGCTTCCCTGCCCAACTGGTCTGGCTCCGAATTATCTAGTAGCCCAGATAAATTTGTCACCTTCCCACAGTCCCAGTTGCATATTTAATTAATTAAGGGTCTCTTGTGGACACACAACCAAATGCTGCCAAGTTTAACTCTGGACATGCCAGGGAAATACTATGCTAGCATGACAATTTCCAAAAATATTTATGGTCTCTGATTTCTCTGGGTTTATAGTAAATTCTGAAAAAGTGGCAAATGATTAATAGATATCCAATATAGTCACTCGGGGGTCATTTGGATGTTTAACTAACAGCATGTCATCAGCAATCAAGACAGAAAACTTTATTCCTGTACCATTTATTGTTATCCCTTGGAATAAGTCAGACCCCCATGTGTAATAAAAGGTGTTAGGTTTGCTCAAGAGCAGTAACCAATACGATGATTGCTTTTAAACAGGTGACCAACAAATGCTTCCTGCTGATTGGTTGCTATGGGTTACTACTCATGGGCAAACTTAGTGCCTTTTATTACATCTCCCCGAGAGTCTTTTAAATACTTTAATAATGGTTCTAAAGCAAGGTTGAATAAAAGAGGTGAAAGAGGGCATCCTTGTCAAGTACCTATTTTCAAAGGAAAAGAATTAGGTATTTCTCCTATGCTAAGATTTGAATACATACATTGTATTAAACCAATATAATTGCCTTTAAAGCCAAATGATTGAAGAGAATTGAGCAAATGGAACCAGCATACTGTAGGTTATCAAATTATTTCTCAGCATTTTTTTATTTCTCAGAATTTTGTTTAAGTCAAATTTGACAACAATTTTTGGGCTTTTTTGCTATAGTTAGTATTAGTAACAAAGAGTTTCTCTCTTACACCCAATCCATTAAAACGTTTGATTTTTATGGGTTGGTTTTGTATCTAAATAGAAGCTATGTGCCTCATTTAAATCACCTCCTATAACTACTAATAATTTTCTACAGTAACTTCTGAAAAAAATATTTTTTTTTTATTCATTTGGACCATAAACTAAGCATAAATTCCATGCAGAACCCAACAAAAGCACCTCTGTATGCATAAATCTACCCCAATCTTCACTATTTGCGGAGAGAATTTGAGAATTTGGGTTTTTATGTATCAATATAGCCACACCACCTTTCCTTTTTTTGCAGTAGAGTAAATTACCTTACCTACCTAGTTTTTTTGTAACTTTTTATTCTCATTACCTATCAAATGTGCTTCCTATATCAGAGCTATATCAGCACTCATATTCTTTAAAGTGCTCCGAATTCTTGATTTTTTAATGGGGGAATTTAAATCATTTACATTCCATGTAATAACTTGCAACCATCTCATTACTGAACTTGAAAGGTCAAGCTTTTAAACACATGTAGAGGTTCTCTTGTAATAAAATATAATGGTATCATGGTGAGATGAATAAACACAAAACCAAAAGTCATGAAACTGCGATTATAAGAAGATACTTAGAAAGAATATTGCTGAATTGAATTTGCAGAAGAAAATTGATTTATCAATGTGAGAGACTAAATAACTAGACCTCCCTTTTTTATTTAAAGGTGAAGAAAGGGTAAAAAGGTCTATGTAAATACAGCCATAAGCAATCACAGAAATGCTGCAATGAGCCCTCTATCAAAAGAAACACAGAATTTCTTGTTTCCTTTTTTGTAAACATGTTCTTTGGTATCAGACTCTCTCTCTTTTAGGGCTCCTTAAGGTGTGTGGCACAAGTTTACTCAGTTCTCTCCTCCCTCCCTTTCCCCCTCCCTTCTCCTGCTCCCCCCTCCCATAAGAATGCTTAAGAACTCACCCCCCCTTAGGAATGTGTGATCTGTGCTTTCAATGGATATAACTGCAGCAGGAAGCTACCAAGACCAAGTTAAAATGGCATCTGCTATCGGAGGGAACTTCTAGGGCTCTTTACTCAGGTATGGTAAAGCTTTCTGCTGAATAAATATAGTGTTCTAGGTGGAACTAATGTGGCAAATCTATTGGCAGTAAAATGCCACAATGACTTTTCTTCTCCTTTAAGCCTTATTAGGAAAATGATCTCTTAAAGATAATCATCTCAATACCACTATCAAATCTATACCCTCAGTTAAAAAACTTTAGCAAGAAAATAAAAACAGTATTTATGTTATTGGGACCTCTTCGGTATTGAATGAATAGTGGGACATTGTCTTTATGTATAACTTCTCTTCAAACCTTTTGATAAATAAAATGTGAAGGATAATTTGGATAACTTGGAGGACCTGTGGAAGATAAATTGGAATAAGTTTTTCCAGGTTCCATAGTATTGTGTTTGAGATCTTTGTTCTCTGACTTCAAGACAAAGCGATAAGCTTCTTCCAAGTCGCCAAAGATGCAAGGCCTTGTTTGAATAAAAATCTTTAAATTTGCTCTAAGTTGGTGAAGGCATTGACAAGATTTAGAAAAATACGTTCTTTTATTAGATAGTGGAAAGCAATAGTCCTGAAAGATAAAGATTTTCCAGCCCTGAAGATCAAGCTGATAAATGCTTTTATAGGTGTTTAAAATTTTTGGTTTCTCTGAGTACTCCAAAAATTTGGCAATAACTGTTCTTGGTCTAATTTGTGAGTCTCCATCAAAGGACCTATCTGATGAATTTTATCTGTTTTGTATATAAAAATGTATGTTTTCATTTTAAATATCTGACATTCTTTTTTCCAGTTTCTATAAAACTTTGTCATGAAGTGATTCGTTCCAAGCTTTCAGATTGGATTGAAGTTTATTAACTTGTCAGTTGTAAGTTCTATTATTGGAGTGATAAGTTTGGCTACCTCAGAAGCTATTAATTAATACTCCATATTAGAGCTTTGCTTTTGAGCCTGAGGCATATATAGTTGAGCTTATTGGGTTTGGGACCCATTAGTATGGCTTGAGTTCTCATTCAGTGCTTTGAGTTGATTATTTTCTGCTTGTTTCCCATTCATGGTAGCCTTTCTGTCTTTATTTCTTTATTTGTTTTCTCTTTTTCCTCTTTTTATTTTTCCTGTTTTGTTTTGTTTCTGTTTTTTTTTTTTTTGGGGGGGGTTATTATTTTATAAAAGAAACAGCAAATTATTTTTTATTTATTTTTTTTCTAATACAACAGAGATTCTGTCACAGAAATCCTCTTTGAGCAGTGTGGTGGCAGGAATTTGACTGAATCGTAGCAGCTGATCCCACGTATTTTAATAAAGATTGTGCTCACTAATTTTGCCATAAGGTGACTAATTCTCAGCCATACAAGTAAGAGCGTGGCACACAGTATCACATTTTGAGCAAAAGAGATGCCAGTAGCACAGTTGCAGAGTCTTTCTCTTAACTTCTCATATTAAAGGAGAAGGAAAGGTAAAAACTAAGTAAGCTTTATCAGAAAAGTCTGTGTTAATACAGCAATAAGCACTCACAGAAACACTGCACTGACTTCTCTGTCAAAAGATTTCTTGTGTCTGTAATTCATGTGCCACAGACATGCAGCTCCCTGCTCTCCCCCCTCTCCTGCTCCCCCCTCCCTCAAGAATGCTAAGAACTCCCTCCCCCCTTCCTTAGGAATGTGTGATCTGAGCCAATCAGCAGGAAGCTTCCTCATAGTCTTACTAACTGAACATGTACACCGGTCTTGGTCTTGGTGCCGGAGCAAGGTATTATGGGAATTTTCTTTACAGAGCTCAGTGTTTTTTCCCCTATGAGGCTTCTGATCATCTGAATGGGAGAAATATGGGGAGACTTAAGGGCACTATTGAGAGAACTGAAGGTATGCCTGCAGCTTGAGATTAACTCTTTATTAGCCTTTCCTTCTCCTTTAAGCGCGTAGCAGGCATAAATCAAAAAATGGCAGGATGAAGATGGTTACCTTGATGCTGAAGGGCATACCTCAGTGGTCCCCAAGAAGCAACATTAATGGGAGAAATATGCAGTCCAGCACAGCATTCCGACAGATAATGTCAGCTATCTCCTCCCTTACCGGCTCTGCTGCATTAATCAAAAGCCGTCCACGTTCCTCATCCAGGCCACCTCCACTCTCCACGTGGCACACAATGAACAGCTATGGAGATAAGATAAGTACTGTTTGCAAACTGTTATAAGCTGTTGATTTTTTTCATGAAGGATTCCCTTTAATAAAGAATTTTTTTCCAGCTTCTGTGTGATGCTATATGGCTGATTCTGAGAGGGTAATTGTCAGAGCGCCTCAGCATGCCTCCTTCAGCTTAAGTATATTACAAACAATATAAAAGTATACAGGTGTTTTTTTATCTTTTTTAAAAAGATAACACCTTTTAATTTTAGAAACTGCAATTTGACCAGAAACCGCTGGAAAGAAGACATACGTTGGGAGGTTCATTAGAATTTAAATTTGTGAATTTGAAAAGGTTTTCTTATCAATTTAAATAAATGTAAAAATGTTAACTCAAATGTTTCAATAAAAAATTTAGAATTAAAAAACTGAAAAAACTTGCATCGAATTCATAGTATGAGCAGTCCGAGCAAGGAGCGCATTGATGAGCTAATGCAGTCCTTAATCCATCAGGAAAATCAAGCCTGCTCGATTGGTATCTGGTTAATTTTCTGCAAAGATATCAGCTGGGAAGGCCAATCAGAGGCCCCCATGTATGGGCAGGTAGGCTGCAGAAGTCTGAGGGGCCTGAATTGCAGCTTAAATCTGCCCTTGTATGACCACTTTTATCCAAGGTAGTAGGCAAGTAAGAATAAGTGGATAACAGGACAATAATATAAAGGCTATACCAATGAGAACAAGCAAACTGAAGCGATATTTGTCTCCTAAAGAGAATGTCACGTTTCATACCTGCTTCTAAACTTGTTTTCCAGAGATTCAGCAAAGTTTAGAGGCCCATTTATCAACATTCAGATTTTGGTGGTTTTATAGTTTTTTTAAAACCTGAATAAACTAATTTCCATAAATGGCAGTTATTTAAAAAAGCACATACGGAAAAGGACGCTGGGAAAACATGAAGACCACGACTTGTATTGTTATACCAATTACAGTGTCAAAAAACCCCAAAAACTTCTAAAACCACCAGGCAAAGAAAGTTTTTTCAGTTGAAAAAGGGACATCTACATGATCTCCACGGGTTTTAGATGGCGCATTGTTTCTTTGTCGCGCTTTTGTCACATAATAAACAGTAAAAAAAATCAAGTTTATTTCTTTTTTACCTGAACCGAAAAAATTGAGCATTAGTAAATGCCCCCACTAGTGTAATGATGCCATTTTATAAGCAGGATGGTTGTGCCTTTTGCCATGGCATCCTGTAAAGCCCCATTCACCCAGGAAGGGCAATTGGCTACTGGCAGTGAAACCATAGTTATGACCTTCCATGAGTTGGCAGCTCACTGCAAGCTGTTTAGCTGAGGTAATCACCAAGGTGTTCAACTTTGTATATATATATATATATATAAAATAAACAAACCAAGCAAGAAAGATCAGCAACAACGAGTTTATTGCAGAAAAATAAAAAATGTTAAAAAAAAGCATGAACAGCCAACGTTAGGTTTTGGTGCCCATCGGGACTTTTCTTAAGGCAACCTTAAAAAAAAAAAAATAAAAAAATATATGTATATATAACATAGTTCTTTATAGTATTATGTTCCTTTTTTAACATTTTGAATGCTATAAAATGCTCATAAAATGAATAGAAAAAGTTTAGTGCTGCAAAGCCAATAAGCATTGAGATTATAGTTATTGTTTAGACTCCTATTTTCTCCTCCAGAAATAAGTATTTATTTTATAAAACTTGGCACGGACACAGGACTAAGTAAGTAAGAGCCTGGCGACTGCAGATGCTCCCGGTGGCTCCATTTCTAACCTCTCTTTTAATCATCTCTGAATCTGTCACCCTCTTATTTCTCATGTATCAAATTCAGATGCATTACAGGAGTGTTGGATTGAAACTGAGGAGATAATGTGCCGATCCAGCACCCACAGTACCTGTCACATTCTATCTGCTTCTAACATTCCTCCTCTAGAAGGTGTATTGAATGATTGCTTACAGTTTATTTTAGGGAAATGGGAACTTCTCTGATTCTGATAGTTGCTCTGCTGTTCAGAATTCCTCTTTCGGCAGCCGTTCCAAGCAATTGATTTTACTGAAGCACATTTACTTTCCCAGGCCAAATTCAATGTGACAAGTTTAAAACTCCATTTTGGAAATATAGCAGAAAAGAAATGTCTCTTAGCAGCCAGCCACATGATTGCAGAAGAACAGGAACATTGTGCTTTAGTATTTAATGAAAGAATATCACTATGAAACAAGTAGTTCTTAAAACATTTATCACCTTAAAAGGTGTACTGATACAGGAATGCAAAATGTGCCTCTGGGATGTGCCCCAGAAAGTCCCCGCCATAAATACGTGGCTCATTAACCAGTTGTGCAAACACTGATCAAGTGGTTTGTGTAAATGTAATAATAATAATAATGTAATAGAATATGCAAATGAGACTTTGGTGCTGGCGTACACATAACCAACATTTATGATCTTAAAGGGAAATTTGATCTTATTTAAAATGGGATTTTAAATTTAAAGTGGATAAAAACTGATTGTAAAAAACATTACTTCTCAACACATGAATATTTTTGCACGAGTTGGAATATTAAAATCCCAAGATAATTTATGTAGTGCTAAAGGTTCAGCAGTTTTGTTAATTATCAATAGCAAGCAATATGGTGGTGTAACCCCTTTTTGGCTGTAGTACAAACAAGTCCAGCTAGGATGGATTAGAGCAGTGATCCCCAATCAGTTGCTCACCAACCCCTTGGATGTTGCGCTCAGTGCCCCCAAACCAGGGAGTTATTTTTGAATTCCTGACTTGGGGGCGAGTTTTGGTTGAATAAAAACAAGATTTACTACCAATTAAACCCCCTGTAAGCTGATAGGGTGCATAGAGGCTGCCTAATAGCCAATATCAGCCCTCCATGAACTTTTATGGTGCTTGTGTTACTCTCCAACTCTTTTTACATTTGACTGTGGCTCACAAGTAAGAAAGGTTGGGGATCCCTGGATTAGAGCGTGGGATACATTGGACTCTCTTTCTTAGGGTGGGAGAGTATGTATGGATAGTGTTATTAAACTACACCTCCCACTGCCATTTGTAATAATAAAATTAAAAAGGAAAATTACAGATGCCAGAAGCTTTTTGCAACAAAACTGAACAGGGTTTATTGTCCAAGACTACGAAATGAAATACTCAAACAGCTGATGTTGAATAAGAGATGCAGGTACATATGCAGAAAAAGGATGCACCACTGTGGGGTATAGCATGGGTAGTAACAGAATGACCTTAGGGTCTCCACCTTAAGTGGTCTGGATCGACATACAGGAGCAGTAACCCATGGCAACCAATCAGCAGGTAGAATTTAATGGTCACCTGATTAAAAGCAAACATCTTGCTGGTTACCAAGGGTTACTACTAATGGGCAAACTTTGTGCCTTTAATTACATATGGGGGTCAAAGGAATAGTCCTCTTGTAGGTTTACTTACTAACTAGTGTTTATTTTTTATCATTTTTAAATAATTTGCCTTCCTCTTCTGGCTCTTTTCTTTGAATTGCTATCTGGTTATTAGGAGGTCACTGATCCTGCGGCCAAAATACTGTTGCTCTGTGAGGCTACAATATTATTATCAATTTTAATCATTGTTGTATTCAAGACATCTCCTATTCATGTTCCAGTCTCTCATTTAAGCCAGTGTCTTGTCTCTATGGTAAATTGGACCATAGGAACCACACAGATGTTGAAACTCCAGGCTGGAGACCCACTGAACAAACACTTTGCTAATTCAAAACCACAAAAAATAAAAAAATGAAGACCAATACAAATTGTCTCAGAATATCACCATCTACATGCAGTTATTTTTAAAATGATCTGCTTCTTGATAGGGTTTTGTGTGTGATGTTAATGGACATTAAGGACAATAAAGCAAATTATACAGACAACTGAGCAAGCTTAGCCAGTCAACTAGAAAATAGAAAAAGGGTTGCTCTTAAAATCACAAATATACATATTAAAGGGAAACTATACCCCCAAACAATGAAGGCCACTATAAAAAAATATGTTGCATAAAACTGCTTATATGTCAAACCCTGCTTCATCTAAATAAACCATACAAGATAAAGAAACCAAAGCTTTATGCTTTTATGACATATGGAAAGCGTAGCAATACACAATAGAAAGCCAATAATGGCATAAGCTCTTAGCACCTGATACACTAAATAGTGAGCAGAAGGGCCTTAGGGGAAATCACCCATTAACTAACAGGCAATCCATGAATGCTAATGGCCCTGAATCCTTTTCTTATACATAAGAATATATCATAGGTTATACCTAGAAAAATGAGTAAAATTTCCCTATAATCCATGATTGAATTTACCTCCTAATAGCTTTATCAATAAATGTGATGGATTCTTCCACCACGTTCCTCTCCTTCTCCATTTTTTCTTTCCTCTTTCTCCCTATATTCTCACCTTTTACAATGATTGTAAATAAATGGTACCATTATATGGAATATATATATTAAGAACTCAAATTACACACACTTTGATCTCATTGACCTATCCTACGTACTACATGTCAAATGCCTTCTTTTTCTGTAATTATATGTTTGAAAAGAAATAACACAGTTTGATTTATTAGGCCATAGGGTTGCCTTTTTGTAAAAAATATCTGTCTGGTCTGATTGACCCCAAAGATCAGTGATGGTAATGTCAGATTCATTGTATCTTCTATAAAGAAATCCCTGCACAAATATTTTAGAAAACTTTTATAGAAAAAATGTAATATAAGAATATCAGTTTTTATTTTATATATAATTCAATATAGCTGGCACAGTTGGTCCCCTTCTGTACATGCTGGATATAGCTAAAAGTAAGGAAGGTATTTTCAGCAATAAAATTGCTTTGCTATATACTGTAGTTCTCCAGTTTAATCTTTTACATGAAGCGTTAGTGGTTATAACGTCAATCACTTTAGTAATACATCTAATTTATATTATATTTTAGTATTCCTATGGGTTTAAGAGAGTTTTCGCTCAGACTGGAATATGAGTCAATTTGTAGTTTTATTTTTCCATAGTATTTACATAAAGGAACTATTATGAGGCAAATCTATTATTATTCTCTTTTCACTTTATTTCCTCCTTGCTTCTTAACAAGTATTAATTTTGCTTTACCTGCCACTGTGTAAGGTTCCCTGACCTTTCTCAGCCCCCATAAATGTCCTCTGGTACAGAAGAACAGGAACAGCACCTCTTGTCTTTGTAGATTAAAATGCCTTTATTGCAAAGGCTTGATAAAAGTCTTATGTGACCTGAAACGTTGCTGCTGTTGTTGTTTGCCCCAAAAAACTTTGCAATAAAGGCATTTTAATCTACAAAGACAAGAGGTGCTGTTCCTGTTCTTCTGTACAAGTAGGTGCACATTGTCATATCAACAGTATTTCCCTGGCATGTCCAGAGTTAAACCTGGCAACATTTTGATTTTTGTCCACAAGACACCCTTAATTAATTAAATACACACAAGGTTCTGTGGAAGGTGACAAATTCATCAAACTCATCAGACAATGTGGGCCAATCATTTGGGGGCAGGAAGCTGGTGGACTTTGGTTTCTTTGATCTGTTGATCAAAGCAATGCAATTGTGGACCTAAGAACAGCAGGTGGAAACAGCTATGAGAAAATATGGATTATAAAAAGGGATCCATATCTCCTTTGCTTTAGGGTTCACATCCTCATAAATCATATATTGGTTATGAGGAGGCCCCATGCTTCCCAATGATACCAAACAGGGACAGCCTATACCCACAGTTAGGAGGGATAGTTTCTGGCAGACTGGGACATGAGACACCCCTCATGTTTGGTATCATTCTGATCGCCCACATATGGGTTAAAGCAAGCCCATATTTTCATAATAATATTGGATACTGGCAAGTACCAATATTATATGACAAGAAACTGGCATGAGAAGTGCAGCTCTCTTCCTGGACATTCCCTCCTCATGCATACGGTAATGAGGGAGGGTCCCAGCTGGTAATAAAAAGGGCACAGACCCAGGTACTAGTTAGCTCATTCTTGAGGTCCCAATCTGTTGGGGGGTGGGCTCAGAATTTCCATACTCTTGCCTCAGGAGGACACAAAAGATAACTCAGTAACGTACATAGGGTTTTCTCTGTGTTTTATTTCCTTTTATTTTATTTACTGTTTGTATGTATATGTCTCTTTTTGTAAAACCTTTTTAAATGCACTGTTTACCCTTGTAATATTAAATATAAAATTTAATAAGTTCTGTCCTTTGGCTCTAAAGACTCACATACCTTGTTTACATGTGAATATATTAACTGCTTGGCTGTGTGTGTATTGAGTAGGGGGCAAGTTCTGCGTAAATGCTAATTAACTAGTTGACTGCTAGCAGGAGAGTGTGTTTGTAATTTAACCCTTTGGCTGCTAGAGTGCTGTTGACTTAGTGGAAACGAACCCTAACTACAGTGAGGAAGCTTTTGTGATATATTTGTGTATTAGGTTTCTATCGCCTGTTAATGATAGATGGTGGCAGCGAATAGTTATTTGGGGCGGTGGTGTGTTTGGGGGTGCTTGATGTTAGTGTAACCTGTGTGAAAGGTGACTGAGTGTTACCCCTTCTTGCCCTGTCCCAGTGTCATGTGCGTCTGAGAGTGGCGTGTTCCTGACACACATTTTTAAGCGGTCGGTCAGCCTGTAGAGTGAGAAACCGCACACATGGCATTTTGGAATACCTATGTTAGGGAAACATGCAGGTCACAATATGACTGAAAATACCCCACCATTAGAATGATGTTCTAGCAGGGATTGGCATTGGCGATGGTATTTTAGGCATTTTGCTGTCCTCGTTTTAAAGTGGTTGATAAAACACTCCATGTGTGTCCTCACCTTAAAGCTTCAACAGCACAGACAGCCCACAGAACGAAGAACAATTTAGCAGGAAGATATTATACATTGGCTAAAAGTGTTGCATGTCACATACAGAATTAGCTTTGTGCCAAAGCATTTCAGCAGGTCAGTTCATTACTATGATCTAGGCAAAATCTAAGGGGAAGGTGGAAGGTTCTGTCAGTTCCATCATTGCCAATACCCCTGAAACAGACGCAGACAACAATAGTTACTGGGCATATATTTTTTCTTTTGCTTTGGCATCAGATTGCAGTACATATTATAAAATGGATATAGGTATATTTTGAGGTTCAGTGTATAACATGGGGCTCACAGTCCTTAATGGGTATAATGGGGGAAATAGGGGAACCTGACATATTATTTAAAAATATCAAAGGAACCTACATTATGGTTACTATTACCAAAGTGTTCCATTACCTCTAAATGTATTCTGTGTGGCTACAGATTCAATACAACCTCTTTTTGTTACCTGTATGATAGAGGACATGGAATAGACATGCAGCAAATGTAAACAAACCTGCTCACTTCTACTGTGCTGCCAGCTCTACTACTCTAGTCAATACTCAGGTAACTGAAATCCTGCATGATAAAGACTTCCCAAATGCTCATGGACTTTTGCATTTGGAAAACTTTCCATTCCATTGCCAAGCCCATGGTACCACAGAAGTTGGACAGCACTGCTCTAAGAGAAGGCTGCCATATTAGATACTGACAGGTTGAGAAGGGACAGTCAGGTTGGCAAAACAGTCAGGTTAGGAAACTATTCATATATAGCCACTAAATACAAATGCATGTACAGGTATAGGATCCATTATCTGAAAACCTGTTATCCAGAAAACCGTTATCCAAAAACCATCTCCCATATTCTCCTTTTTAATTAAATTTTTAAAAATAATTTTCTTTTTCTCTGTAATAATAAAATAGTACTTTGAACATGGTCCCAACTAAAATATAATTAATCCTTACTGGATGCAAAACAATCCTATTGGGTTTATTTATTGTTTAAATTATTATATAGTATTTGCCCAATGCTTTTATATTCCCTATCTGATCCCTCATATTCCTCTATGACAGGGCTGTCCAACTGGCGGCCCCCCACCTGTCTGGCTGCTGTAACTGCTTCCCTTTGTGTACATTTTAAATGGTATCAGTACTGAGATTAACTGCCCCCCTGCATTGTTCACACCTCAGGCCAGCATTGTGACACTGTATGCTGCCTGTGTGAGCCATACTTTGCCTGCCCTATGATGCCTGTGTGTGCCATTCTTTGCCTGCCCAATGCTGCCTGTGTGTGCCATACTCTGCCTGCCCTATGCTGCCTGTGTGTGCCATACTCTGCCTGCCCTATGCTGTCTGTGTGTGCAATACTCTGCCTGCCCTATGCTGCCTGTGTGTGCCATACTCTGCCTGCCCTATGCTGCCTGTGTGTGCCATACTCTGCCTGCCCTATGCTGCCTGTGTGTGCCATACTTTGCCTGCCCTATGCTGTCTGTGTGTGCCATACTCTGCCTGCCCTATGCTGCCTGTGTGTGCCATACTCTGCCTGCTCTATGCTGCCTGTGTGTGCCATTCTCTGCCTGCCCTATGCTGCCTGTGTGTGCCATACTCTGCCTGCCCTATGCTGCCTGTGTGTGCCATACTCTGCCTGCCCTATGCTGCCTGTGTGTGCCATACTCTGCCTGCCCTATGCTGCCTGTGTGTGCTATACTTTTCCTGCCCTATGCTGCCTTTGGGAGGTGAACCTAGCAAGGGTTTGTTCTGGGAGTTTAGCAGTTGGACATAGTCATTCCCTATCCGTGAAAAACAACAACATTAATATTTTAAAATGTTGCTTTTCATTGTCAGTATCATTTTAAGGTACAGGGATCCAAATTATGGTAGGACCCCCTTATCTAGAAATCCCCAGGCCCCAAGCATTCTGGATAGTAGGTCCCATACCTGTATTTTTATCACCTCACGATTTAAAGCAGTAAAAAAAATAGTACTGACACATATACAATATTTAATTGGAGTATTATAAAATTGCCATAACAGCCAGCTTTTGGTGAGAAATATTGGTTAGTAACAACCCTCCATTTGTGTCACATGGGTGGCAGCTTTAATACTTTTTAGGGGGAGAAATCTCAAGCACTAGCTTCTTTAAGAAAAAGCTTGGACAGCATATTTTTTTTTTTTTTGCAGGAAGAATGGTCACACCCAAGAGAAAATCCCATTTTCCACTCATGCTTGAGACAATTCCAACTGACTTCTGTAGATATTTGGCAGCTTTCATTTGTGGAATTTTTTCATGCAAATTGTAGCAGTTTTTTCTTTATTTAATAATTGTGACTAATGTAGGCTTTCAAAAATATTCTCGCATATATATATTTGCATTTTTTTTTCACCTCATTTTTCTTTTAATCAAGAAAATACCCAACCTTTAATTTTGATAAATCTGCCCCTGTAGTGTAGGCAGATTAATTGGCTTCTCTCTAAATTAACCATAGTGTGTGTAATTGCAATAGGGATTTTTAAGATTGTAAATAATTAGCAATCTGCAGGTCGACCGAAACCCAACCGTGACCCGCTTTCTAGCTACCCACTGAGCTGTCCATTTATATAGCCGCCCCCACCCCCCCACTGACATTGCAGAGAGGCAGGGCAGGCGTATATTTGCTGCGTGTGTTGCCCAGAACCCACTGGTATACCTATGGGTCCCGCGGGTTTAGCATCTTTCATATATACTATGTACAGTAATTGCTGAAGTTATAACAAGTGCTGCTACCTGCCCTGAGAAAAAAATATCATCTTTAAATATATCATATGTGATATTACCTTTAATAAGGTCCTATCTGGATTTATGTGGGGGGAAAGATGGTGGGTATCAGCAGAGAGCTCATACTCAGTAACACAAACAAGCCACAGCTAGTATTAACTACCTACTGGGAGCAGTTGTTTTTATATAGCACCTGTAGCAACATTTATGTTCTGAATACTAATATAGTATTTAATGTAATGAAGGTTTCAGAGATAGTAATCTTTCTGCATGACTTAAGGGCAGATATAAAGTTATCAGTGTCATGTTTCTGTTTTTATCAGTCTTTCCTTATACTATTTTCCTTAGTAAATACATGTAATAAATACATAATGAATGATAAATGAGCAAGATCTGCCCCAACGTGTTATTCGAGCCACTTTTATTTATTATATAGTTTAGCCGAGACCTCATTTATGGGAAAGATACAATGAAAATCCTATAGCAGGTACTTTCTAGTTTCTATAAAGAATAAAGACTAAGAAGAAAGCAGTAGAACAAGATGTAAGAAATCAGGAAGAAAATGAAAAGCTCAGGAATCTACATTATTTATTCATCCATCCAACCAACAAAAATGGCTTATTAGAGTGGGATCAATTAGTCACGGTTTGTGTTCTTCCTGCTTACTGTGTGAAAGCACTCCCTCTTAGCTGCACCAATGCTCATCACAAACAAACACCACTAGGTAGACAATAGGCACTTGCGTTTAATGAGGGCCAGATGAATTAATTATTCTCATCCT
The DNA here is from genome assembly GCF_000004195.4 of Xenopus tropicalis. Taxonomy (NCBI): domain Eukaryota; kingdom Metazoa; phylum Chordata; class Amphibia; order Anura; family Pipidae; genus Xenopus; species Xenopus tropicalis. The sequence goes on along the minus strand of NC_030677.2, from coordinate 74,166,992 downwards.
CACTTTTCTTATTTTTCTTACTATTTTAACAAGTGCCTAATGACTTGTTGACATATATGTTGCCTCATATTAAGCCCAGAAAGGTTGGGGGTTAAATGCAAGCACCTGACACAACAGAAGGTGAATTAGACACTTGGAAAAACCACTGATATACCATTATATATATATTCACCTTATCAAAAACAGAACAATGTAATGCATTCTGATTTTATTTGTATTGAAGCACAGGGTTGATTCATTTTTTTATTTATATTGTCAGCAAAATATATTGGGATAAATATGTCTGCCCAGAGTGCCTTATTTATTTTCTTTTAGTTGTTCCCTCATATGTGCTGAATCTGCCATAATGTTCCTTTTCAAACAACCAGTTATACTTCATGCTCAGACTCCAGTGCCTTTCTGGTCTCTGATGGCCAAATAATCATTAAAAATAGAAATAAAAGCCTTGATTGCCTCTACCAAGCAATTACAGAAAATTTCTTAAGACAAGGCTATGCCCTTAATTTACTCACTAAGAAAAGCTTTATACATTTTTAATTGTTTGTACAATACATAATTGATCAACATAATGTCCCCATAATACTGTAGACCTTGAGTCACAAAATACTTTTACGTCTTAATTTACATCTTAATATATACCCCACTATGGCACAAGCATGCCTGTACACAAGGGTGCATAGAAAAGCAAAATATTCCAATGTACTGGCCTTAGATCACACTCAGCACCAGTGTTTCACTAATTGGCAGAACAGGGCCTCTTCTTCTTACAGTGTCACCTCTTTTGTCGACAGTCTGCTCAGCTACTGAACATGTGATCCAGTTTTCTGCTGATACCTGGCCAACTGCAAGGGGTTCAGAGAAATAACAAATAATGCAATATTATGATTGTTACTTTTGCAAATTTGTTTCATTGGGGGGCAAGGTGCTGGACTTCTGGATTTACCAAATTTGATGAAAGGCAGTGTATGTAATTTGGTGCCTAATATGAATGCTTTTTCCACAATCCAGACCACATTGACTAGCACTGAATATGGTACATAGGACAATAGAGGGGAATAATGTACCCAATGTTGCAAAATATCAGGATATTCAAAGACACCAAAAAGGTCAACAAACATATAAAAGGTACATGAGAGTCCTGTGTTTCCAACCACTAAGCGCATTACAGTCCCATACAGCCATTTTGTCTTAAAGACTCCTCACACTTTTTGCTTCCAGTCTGTTAAAGCAAGATGTAAATAAGGAACTTCCACTTCTACATATTAAAACTACATTCATTTTTTCAAGGTGTTTTAAGCATTCAGCACATGTCTCTTGGTACAGGGATTTTGTCAAATATGAAAATAATAAAATAGACACTAATTCAACACAACTTTTCTTTTTTATTGCTTTTATTGTTTTAAAGATGCACAAAATTGCTGTTCCCAAATGTGTAAGGCAAATTGGTACCACTCCTTGCTGCTCTTGCTTTTTAGTCCATGCCTGTTATTTTTGCTTTATTATGATAACATTTTAGTTATTTTATTTAAGTCTTTATTATGCTATTGGTTTTTTAACTTGCCCTGCTAAACCTTGTAACCATCATACAGCCCCCAGCTACTATGGATAGTGTCGCAGGATGTTCTGAACCAGCTTTGATGCACTAGAATCAAGATATTTGAATACAGGGTTCTGTAAAGTGCTACATAAATTATTTGTGATAATACACAGATTGAATTTGTTTTGTTGCTATTATATTAATGGAGAAAACCTGATTTGCTGCATTTACCAGTATATGTTTGTACACTGGCAGGCAGGGGACCAGATTGTCATCAAATACATAGCGCGGATTGTGGCAGGGAAATGCTCTCCGTGTTCACGGTCAGGCTGATCCAGTGCAAGGGGCAGAAGGCAGCAGATTGGCTTTACTTTGTCGACATATTTACACCAGCAGAGAAAACAACCTATGCACCATTAGCCTTAGTGGTTCCATCACTCACTATTGTAACCCTTGGCAGTTTATATTGATGATTTTTGTGTGTGTGATTAGCTGTGCCCATTGGTGTTTAGACCTTGACCATGCTGGCCTAGGCAGACAGAGTTTTGCCTTATATATTTGATAGCAGGAAATTCAGCTTTTAAAAACCCTTAACATTCTATTCCTCTGTTTAATTACCCAGTATGATTTCCAAGAGAAAGACCAGGAAGCAAAAGGCTGCTTAAGTTCATGCACATTTTATTGAGTAGTAATATAAAATGCTTTTTCTCCATGTTACAAGTGCATGCTTCGATTGCCAACATTTCAGAAGTCAAAGTACAAAGGCAAGGCTTTAGGCTGTAGTGAATTACTTGGGCACTTAAACAATTTGATAGTAAAAAAAAAAAAAAAAAAAAAAATGGACTGATCTTTCTCAATAAATTCTTGATGTCAGGAGTCGTTAATAATTCATAACTCATGTTATAAAGGGAAAAATGTGAAAAAAATTACACATTTGTGGCACGTGACAAAACGTAATGACCAAACCATTATGACACTAACAGTTACCATGCACTTAAGAGTTTCACATGTAACCACAAAGTTCTTTTAAATTTCACAAGGTTTGCTAAACATGCTAACCATATATATGTGCACGACAAGCGTTATGTTTAAAAAACATTAAGAATATTCTTCTCCCCTCTTTAGGTTTTTTTTTTTTTTTCAAAGCTTTTTCTATATGTTTGATTACAAAATTCCAAAGGCATTAAGCATTTTTAGAGAATATAAAGTATGCCAGTATACATACATTTCCAGTAGGAGTCCAACCACTAAGCGCATTACAGTCCCATACAGGCCTATACAGCCATTTTGTCTTAAAAAACATGCATAGGCAGATTTTTACAGAATATAGATGCTTTTTTTTTTTGTTTTTTGTTTCCACTGCACTTAATATGGTGTCTTGTACACTATACTTAAAAATGCACCACTCATAAATATTAAAAGTCAGCAAGCCACAACCAATACTTTATTTACCAAAAAAACCTTAGATAAAACAGAAAAAAATGCTTATCGTTATTCCAGTTCTTGCTCTTAAAGAAAAAAATATTTACTGTCAAATAAGTAAGCTGTGTGTTATATAATAAGAAGGGCATTCAAGCACACTAAAGTAACCTGAGGTTAGCATGATCTGTACAAAATTAAACTTTACGCTCTTTTTTTTGGCATCTTTAACAAATTATTTAACATTCTTCCTCCTTTTCCCATTCAGTGCCAAATGTGTACACTGAAGTTCCGACACCAGCACCAATGGCATTAAGACTGCCCACATAAAGGTTTTTTTTTAATCCTCCTGGTATCAGAGAGACTTGCAAGAAACTGCTTCAATCTCTTGCATGCATCTTCAGGAGAAAAAAAGACACAGCCAATGTCTGACAAGAGTAACAAAACATTATCAATAAATAGTCCTTATTTTAGTTTGTACATTATGTTTTAAAAATGTTTTAATGTTTATTTTAGTTTAATGCTGTAACTGTAAACATACAATAGTAAGAAATCAAACAAAAACATACTGTATGTTTAGTAACTAAAAGAAGGCCTTTCGATAAAGTAACTAGAAATTCCAAATGTATTTGGAAAATATTTTATCCTCCTATCTTTGTAATATATATGAGCAATAGTTTTTTTTCTTTGTTTTCTACAAGCAATTATAGGCATATTCAGATGAGGCCAGAGCCCCACTAAAATAGATCTGACTATTTGTTTTAAGATGAACTTGTAAACTTAATTTCTCAACACCCGCCCGCAAAAGTAAGTAGCATTTACCCAAACCAAGAAACCCACTTGCTGTGGTGCAGCAATCCCATCATGCCTTGCAGCTACAAAAATATTTCATTAACAGGAAATGGTCACTGAATATTGCTGCTGTTACTGCCATTGCTGTCAGTACCATTGGTCTCTGAAGAAATAGCCTTGTTGATTGAGTTAAGGTTGGCATCTGAAGGCATAGCATCTCGACGGGGTGGCATCCTTTCATTAATGCGATCTAAGCCTTTGGCCTCCTCGAAGCTAGTGATCTTATGTTGTGGTGAAAATCCTTTGATTGCTAAATGGAATATGTCAAGAATGCAAAAAAAAAATTGTTAATAAATAACAAATTATTCCAGGAAGCATTCCCACAGCAAAGCAATAAATAAATGATATGAAATGTGAAGAGAAAAACACATTTGTAAATCAACAAAATCATTTGAAAATGCTCACAAACTAAATGTACACAAAAAAAAAAATAAAAAAAAATAATTATCCATCTGAGTTCAACTCACATGTTCCATTTGTTGGTAATACATAAATCGATGACAAATGGGGTCAGTCTGGGATTTAATGTTACACAACCTAACCTAAGAATATTTATTGGTTTGTAATAATGGCAACTCTTAAGTTCCATTAGATGTATAATCGCAGGCTGTCAGTGTTGTATTGTGTATTGCCGGAATATAAAATGATAGGATTATTCCAAGCTACTACTGAAAGAGCAAATGCATACTAGCAAGGAAAGTTCCTGCAGACAAGCTTAGCTCTTGTAATAAACATATCAAATAGCATCTTGCGATTACTCAGTACTGCATCAACCTTAAACAGAACTCTATTTTTGTACTACTGTTTTGACAACAGTCCAGCAAATTGTCTGATTTATTCGCAAAACTTTTGTCAGTGTTAAGAATGATATGATTCATTTTTAATACTTTGTTTTAGCAGAAACAAACAAACAAAAATATCTAACTCTCTGTCCCTCTTTTAACACTATATACAAATTCCATACAAAGTCTCAAATCCAAACTGGCCTACAGTGTATAAACTGGGAGTTAATTTTCCTTAATATATACGTACAAGCTAAACAAGTTTCAGTATACAAAACTACAAGATTTAATAAGATAATTTGACAGTATACAGCTTCCTTCTACATAATACATCTTTCATAAGTACTATATGAAAAATATCTACAAAGTAAAATGCTGTAAAATACTACATATCAGAACTTGAGAACAAACATTTCATCCAAGTAGGTCTGAGATTACCAAATAAACAAATGAATCTAAAATAATTATACCTGTCCATTTCTTTATTGAGGAACATGATCCAAAGTTACACATTTGTATATGGCAAACATATGTGAACCTATAGTTTTATTATTCCATTAAAAGGGGAGTTATGTCTTGTGGGATAATGATTAGGTGTAAGAGTGGGAGACCGTGACTTATTTAACTAAGAAATATTTGGGTCTTCACTGTCCAAAGATCTCCAAATTATCGATGCTCACCAGGCTGGAAAAGGTTACACAGCTATTTCTAAAGTTCACAGATTGCAAAAGAGGCAATTCAACACAAATTGCTTTGCTGCCTCTTGTTCCATCATTGATGAAACTATAAATTCTGTATTGTACCAGCAAATTCTGCAAGAAAATGTCACTGTATCTGTCTGTGAACAGAAGGCCAAAAGAAAGTGGACATACAGCGAGACAACAACCCTAAATAAACACCACTAATAGAGCCATTCATCAGTGCAAAATATCCTCTAGTGGCCAGTCTTGACCTTTTATCCTACAGAAATGTTGTGGAAGGACATAAAATGCAAATTCATGCAAGGAAGCCCACCAACATCCCTGAGTAGAAGGAGGAATGGGTTATAATTCCCCCAAGCTAACACACAGGACTCATCAACAGTTTCTGGAAAAACTAGTTATTGCTCAATAAATAAACCAATAAGCTTTTTGACTTGTTTGTTTAAGTGCTCATTATCTAGTTTTAGGACCTATAGAATTCATTATAGATTATGTCTGCAAACATTTTAAAGCACCACCGTATAAAAGAAACTTGAAAAAAATTGGCATTTTGAAATCTGGTTTGTTCCTTCACAATTTCATAGATCACAGATTCATCTATTGCAATTGCAAGACTAATTTATAAATGTTAGTGGTACTTTGTGAGATTTATAATAGAAACAAAACAGCTCTTATAAAATAAGATTAAAATATGTGCAAGATTTTTTACAGGTCACACTTAGTTAAAAGCAATGTGTTGAATAATGTGAATAGATGCTATAAAACCACTTTATGTCCCGTTAGGTTTGCACTTCATAACTATGAATAATAAAATTAACACAATGAGAGCTTCTGTTAGAAAGTGAATTCTTTTTGTGAATGGCTAAAAGCAACAATATCATATAGGCCTTGTTTCTTAGTTTTCTATTTTGACCTGCATTTTGAGCATAAGCAACCAGGATTTATGGGAGAAAAAAGTCTGAGAAAAAAAAAAAAAAAAATACAGCATTCTGTCCATCACTAAATGGATATATAACAGTTATTGAGATGAACTCCAGTGGACCATTCTTCAGATGACTCATGATCAATAAAAAGTAACTCATGAATGCATTGTTTTATACATCTCATGTTAAACCGAAAGCACACAGGTAATTAAATTCATTAGGAAGCATGGGCAGAGAAAGGGTGGAAAAAAAAAGCAAAGGCCGTAGCAAAGCTGCTCAAGACTTAGTTAAAAAGTTTTTAAAGAAGAGACAAAAAGCAAATGAAGACCAACATTTCTTTACATAAAAAAAAATATCTGACTCCAATGGTAGCAGAAAATGTAACTCAGCAGACCAAATATTATGCAGAGCCAGACTGTTAAAACGGCCTGCAATTTACCACAGTCACTTTTAATATTAGGAAAGCATGATGACAAATAATGTGGGTTGCTTTATATTCAAAATAAACACCAAATATAATAATTATAATCAGAACAGTTGGTCATACATTTGAAAATCCCACAGATCATGGGATTCCAGAGGTAATTAGACTTAAATGGACCTCCTGGATTCCTACTGCATTTTAGTTAAAATAAATAAAGCCTCACTAAGAGAAAAAGTTTTGTTTAAATTGCAGGTTAAATTATGGGGCCAATTGACTACACGGCGGTACTGGGGGGGAGCTACAATTAAAAAAATGAGTGACAGAGAGAAGGGCAAAGATGTGCAAGCAAGGAAAATAATCACATTTTCTAAATTTAATGAAAAGAAACCGTAATGCTCCTAGAATATGTCATTTATCTTTAAATAGAATTTATAGGAAATGAAGCGTAATTGATGTCATAATGTATATAATATGAATATACATTTTAATCTAAAGATGAAATATATATTTATAACTAGTTATATAGAGTAAAGCATATGTATTGAAAGAATGGGTTTTATATACATAGTATGTAATATAGCTCCTTTAAGCCTGCACAACCTCCTACAGACATAAAACTCTTGCGTTTGCCTTTAAGATATATACGGGGTCATATTAAGTGTAAATAAGGATGGAGTAGAGCTGAGCAAGGAAATGGAATATATGTAAGGAGGGAAGCAAAATGGTAAAAAAACGTTAAAATACTGGAAAGGTATAAACAAACTACGAAGACATAGAGAGTAAACAAGTGAGGGAGAAGAGAGGGTACATAGGTCAGGAAAGAAGAAAAGAAAAGCAAAGCAAAGTGATTGGAGGTGGAGGCAAGAAATTGGAGTGAGAATAGTTTCACATCAACAGTGAACTTGATTCCCAAAAACAATCCATTCCTAACCCACTGTGATATGGTTTTTAAGCTGGAAGCAAGGAGAATATATTCTGTATATACTTAAATCAGTTACATGGCAAACATGAGGCCTTTGGGGATATTTACAAATGTATATGGTAAGGACTTGGGAAGGGATTCATAGACAAGATGGGACATATCTCTAAATGTTTTGTTTTTCACCCAGCTTACTGCCGTTTAGTAAATGGCCCAAAAAGTGTTAGCAGTTTACATCGAAGTTATACTGTACACAACACAGAACCACAGGAAGTACAGAAACAGCCAAACCGGCAACAACAACGCACACTGCAAATTAGATTTTGCTGATAGGAATAGATGATTCCAACATAAATAACAGCCAGAGTTGCTGCTATTTAGAATTCAGTTGTATTTTCTCTTACTTGTTGCTAACATAGCTAAAGAAAGGATCAGATTGAATTCTATGAGCATACCAGTAAGAAGAGACAAATTTGGTGCTACAGTTGATTATTTGCAATACATAAGAACAAAATACAACTGATAACATTGTTTTAAAGGGGAACAATATTTTTAAACTTTTGTGAAGCTGAGTTTCTATAATTTGCAGAGCACAGTATATCAGAATATGAATTAAACCATCAAAAAGTCTGCTTTAGTTTGTAATCTGCCAGTACTTTTTTTTTTTTTTTAAGAATGATCATATAGAAACTTTGAAACAAATACTGCATTGCTGCTGTATACAGATGAGGTAGCAGTCAGGTATTAGCAGAATTTAGACAGACAGGGAAGTGAATTTCCTGAATGTTGCATAATACATATAAATTGTGCTCATTTTATGAAAGGCTGTTGAAAATTTTCGATAATGAGACTGCAGAGAAAACAGTTAAGGCATACATATCAGAGAGGGCTATGTTAACACCTGGCAGCCTTTCTTGCCTTGATGATATATAAATGGGTTCGCTGATAAAAATTCTACTTCTAGACTGAAATTCCCCTTTAAAGCAAGCACATTTGGTTAATACTTAGCCACAATTGTTAGCCCAACACCCACACACTTGATACAAGCTACAGCAAAATGAATACACCCAGCAGGGCCCTTATCTGCTGTAAAAACAACAGAAAGGGGACTTGCCAATTACCTTCATCAGCCTCTATAGCCTCAATAGTAGCTAAAGAGAAGAAAGGGTAGCAAAATGGATGAGAAAATGAGCAGAGGATTGTAACTCTTAAGAACAAGTAAGTGAGTAGCAAAGGAGCAGGAGAACTAATGTTACTGTAAGAGCTGGATTCTTGCACAAAAGACAACAAAAAGGCTACACATAAAAACTCATCTTTTCCATGTGGCAACTGTTAAGATGTATAAAAACAAGAGATTTAAGATTCCAAAGCTGGTGCAATATCATTCAAAATATTGGTTATGGCAAATATTATGATGCAGAACCATTTCTTCTCTGAACTGCTGAAAACAGAGTAATTAGAATACAGAACAAATATATTGTCAAGCATTAGCTTTAAGGTGCAACCACATTTGGATTTTAAATGTATAGTCCTTTAGAAATAACTATTTGAAAAGAACAGTCTATTAAGCAATAGTGTGTACATGATATTTTTAAACAGTTCTCTTGAGGGCATGTTTGTGTAAACAACAGCTGTATTGCCATTCAAACAACTGCTATGGAGCAGGGCTCAATTTTTTAATGTGTATAAGTAAAACTAATAATATAATAACACAGTGGTTGCACCCATACATTGATTTATTAACATGCCATTTTAGATATAGGTTAGAAGTAAATAGAACTGATTGTTCTACTATGCAAACAGAAAATTACAATGGAAAATCTCAACATTTGAAAAGATTTTCCTGTATTGTATCTTATGTCTTATGTGATGCACATTTTTATTTGCATTACCTATCGATATATACACTAAAAATTAGAAAGGGATCACAAGTAATGGTGACCTATAGGTTATATGAAGGTGAAACCATTGACTTTCCCTATTGATTAGCTAGATCTCATAAAACCATTAACTTATTTCAGAAGGTTCATTGTAATACTGTACTATAATAACATATTAACATTTTTCAAATGGAAAAATCATAAGGGCGACACCTACTCGTAGCAGCTATTCTAATTTGAGTTATACCTTGCCCTTGAAAAAACATTATAAAATAATGTTACAATGAATATACCAAAAGCAATAATAAAATGTTATTTGTAAATGATATCACTGCAAATGTGACAAACAAAAAAAGGTAAGTAAAGCAGTCAGTGCCATAAACACCCATCTGAAATTAGTGCAAACAGGAGATTGTACTTGTATTGATAAGGAACAAACATTAATAAACAGTACACTACTAAATAGTTGTTCTGTGAGTGCTGAACGTACGTATATATATAGAATAAAGTAAAACTTTCCATTTCATTATGCATTAAAACATACATAAATTGTAATTTTTTTGCATCAAACAATATACATTTTAAATCATTTACAATTCATTCTTTAATGTGTATAACCTTTTATGGGCACCTCACTTTTTAGTTGTATTCTGTATGCAAACTTATATGGAATAACATATGCACAACTAAGGATAAAGGTATAAAGACAAACATATATTATATATATCGCTCCAGTCTTTATATGTTTTTAAACTATTTTCCAAAAATGTAATATTATCATTGGTCAGTTTAACCAATCCCAGCTGAATTACTTGACCATATCTCTATTTAGTGGTGAATGAGAGGTACATATTTCCTCAGGCCATGTTGTCTGGATACTGGGAATACACAATTCAGTATTGCCTCCAAGTGTTCAACGACATATATAAAGGGGATAAAACAAATTAACTGATGTGAACCTATTCAGAGTGGTCCTCTGAGTACTTTTGCAATTTACATTAAGTTTTTTTATTCTTAGCAGTCTCTGAGATATTAACAGATATAGACAGTTCAGCAGCTCTCTTTGAAGGCCACAATCTATGCACCAATATACTTCCTGTTTTGAGTTAACCCTAGCGGTTCAAACTTTAGATTGAGCCAAAATCCAGCTATCTGCAGTCTAAAAATGCAAATATCCCAGTAGCCACTAAAACAGAATGAAATGAAATTGCAGAAGTGTGCAGAAAAGCATCATATGTAAATTTACATCAATTCTTTTCAGATTTACTTTTTAAGGGGCATCTCAAGCTTGACCCCAAACATGTGATCATTAATATAAAAGAAATGGACTTAAATTTATAATTATTTCATAATAGATATAGAAGATATAGACATAAAAGCTTTCTTTGAGGTAATTTCGTGGTTGAAAAAAAACATATGCTACAAAATTAAAATCATGTGGTGCTTTTTCAATGGAGAACTCACATGGAGAGAATTTTTCCCATGGTAAATCATTCTAAAGGCTGATCCTTAAGAGCTTATCTGTTGCCATGGCGATGTTTGCTATAATATCTATCTATATATCTATTGTATATACATATGTATATATTTATATAATATTGGACATTTTGGAGGATTTGATTGGTCACATGTCTGGTTTTTGAAATGAGACAAGATCTTTAATATAAAAAAAAATTGTTATTTTAGCAGATGTAATCCCTCAAAAAGCAGATGTCACAGTTTTGTCTAGTGATTGTTGTTCATAAGCATCATACTCCACTTAAATTATAATGCTCCAAGCAATTTAGTGAAAAAACAACTTCTCAACCATATTGCTCCATTAATGCCCAGTATTGGACTGCCTAGCATATGGATGGAATACAAAGTGCTGTTTTTATATTTGTCTATTCATAAATGCCATAAATTAAATTAGTAGCAGTTCATCAAATTCCATCTCTTGCTCTTCCCTCTGCTTTAAATAAAAACATCCATAAGGGCCAGTACTGGTTTTATAGGGTATGGTTCATTCTTACGTTGCCCCTTCAAAAGCCTGGCAAGCTAGTACATGTAACTAGGCAATCCTGGGTCTGTCTAAAGGAATTGAAAAAGGCAGGGTGCCTTCAGAAATAGTAAAGGGCGCACTCAATGTAGCTTTGCTTTTCCATCATTTTGTTTTTTTGGTTTTTTTTTTAGAAATGGCACATCTAGAAATGTAAAAACAGCATGTGTCATATGATCAGAACATAAGCTCATATTTGTATTTTGCTTTGTTCCACAAAGGTTAGATATTTATAAAAAGTATTTTTCACATACATAACAAATAGGGTTTCACTATATTTTTTTTTAATATAACAGGGAACCCATTTTTTCGATGCAATAAAAATACAATAGAAAAGGTGACTGTAAAGAAAAGTAAAAAATAAGAGTTAGTATTTTTGTTTTTAAGATATGAAGCTTGAAGAAATGTCTGCAGTATAATTACTATCATGAATAGTAACAGTTGTTAATAAGATTTTTTTTACCAAGGTTTTACATACCACACTATAAGACTATAAGATGAATAATACTGCTGAAGACATTTAAAGCATACCTAAAATATCATTACTCTTTGTTATTAAATCAAGGCCACATTTTTTAAATGTAAGAACTATTTCTTATAAGTTTCAAATATATCTGAAAATGTCTATAATGCTATCATACTGTACATAAGTACATCCCTTTGCACAGTTCAGGAAGTTATAGAGAATCCTATACGTTTGCTTTTTCTAGTGAATCGTTACTTTCAAATGGATACTTTTGACACCATTCACCAAAGAAGGGCTGTTAAGAATATATTGTGTAAGAGTTTGTGCAGTCTCAGAAAATAAGCTGGTTCCATGATGCTCCATGCAGGACTTATGTAGTGCAAAAATAATTTATTTTCAGATTATAACACGGACTGACGTTTCGGCTTTGAGAAAGGATGGAACGCCAGCAGAAACGTCATTCCGTGTTATAATCTGAAAATAAATTCTTTTTGCACTACATAAGCCCTGCGTGGAGCGGCCCGATTTGTTCGAGTTTCTATGTATTTTGATGAGGACTGCACCCAGGCTTCCTATTTGTTCTTTGTCGTGAGTGCCTTTCCTATGAACATTATATATATATATAATAATGCAAAAACAATTTTATCATGGTAATCAAAATAACTACATCAGACTGCAAGTAAAGAAACCTTGTTGATCTTGAGTAGCACTATAATCATGATCGCCCCAGCCTATGCAACATAGAAGAAGAACATAAACAGCAAGAATCAAACTTATGCCTGGCAAAGAGACTGTGTAAAATGTATCAATCAACAGAAAGCCTTTTAAATCATTCTTACCACTTTGGAGTGTTTGCTTGCCTCCAGAGAGAACACCGCTAGGCAACATTCCGGTGGGTGTAAGACCTTTTAGAGTTAACACACTTTCACTCTCTTCTCTGTTACAAAAGAAAAAAAACAAAGTGATAAAATAAAGTTAGTCACATCGTACTTCTCTAGTTATATGATCTTATTTGCATGATAACAAGCATTTTGATATAGTTTGTAATTATTTCTTGCATGTGTGCAAAGTATCTAAAAGCGGCGAGAAACTCACATAAGTCTGTGTTCAATTCCTGCTTCAGGATCAAAAACTGACAATGTTTTGGTCTTCCTTGAGACCTTTATTTCTTTTTCACCATACTTTTAAGTCCTGTGAGTGCCCTGCTATATATGACATTCTATATTTACTCCTTTGCAGTGTGCACCAAGGCATTCTCTCCAATAAGTGAGTGCTATTTTTTGCATATATATATATATTATATATATATATATGTAGAAAAAGGCTGAGGCACACACCTGATCCTTGATGAAGGTCCCGGGTCTGGAGCGAAACGTTGATCCAAATAAAATGAGTATCTTTTAATAACAATTTTTATATTATATATATATATACATATATATATATACACATATATATACATATATATACACATATATATACATATATACACACATATATATACACATATATACATACATACATACACATTATAGTTATATCAATAACATAAAAAATTGAGAAACAGAAGGATTAATTAAATACATGGAATAAATTGTAGCAACATGCTTATTTTCCTCACATGAATATTTTTAATAACTTCCCCAAATGCACTTATGTTAAAAGGTTTTCCATTTTTAACATTTTTTAATACCAGTAGGTGACTATTCTCCACGATGTACAGCTTAGCAAACCCCACACTGAGATAGCAGCTGTGGAAAGATGTGTTTACACCTGTGTTCACTGGACCCCTGCACTTGGCTATGCTCCCAGAATAAATTGGAACATAATGCCAAGTGAGAGCGAGGACAGAAAATAATTAGCTGAAAACACAGCAAGACAAACTTTGAAGAAAGTGACATACAATCTGTCAATGAACTCAAAGTAAAATGCACAGGTTGTTGCCTGCAAGATAGATATTCTCAGGGGATATATATGATACTCAGCATCATGCTTTCTGCAAAAACAAAAATACAAAATACAGTGCAAAGACATCACTTCAGTCTAATGGTCATGTTCGGAACTAAGATAGGACTAGCATTTTTCAGGCTGATTCTTTATAGAATATAAAATATGAGGTTCACTTTTGGTATTCAACTTGAAACAAAGGCAATTCATATTCCTGTTTTTCAACAGTTACATTAAGCTTAAAGCCTTAGGTATGATTTCATCATATTTATTTAGACACATAAGCGTCACAAAATATACTCTCTAGTGAGCCTAATGTGGTTATGTGCTATTCTACTGAGACACTTTCAATTGGCTCACAAAACAGATTAGATATTTGCTTTTGTGTTAGCAGCAAGTTCATCCCAAAAAAAACTGCTTAAAGGGATTATTCCCTGTAAGCACAACTGCTAACCCCTTTCAAAAAACAGTTAGTCAGTAGCTGGCTGCTTAAATTGGGCTTTGTAAAAATGAAAATGCAAGGGCGGAATGTTTATACTGCGTAAGCCCTCTTGCGATTGTTGCAAATTTTCAAAAAATATTTCCCTGTGTTTCAAATTACAGTAAAATTTAGCAGTATGATGGACAAAAGAAGAACATAAAATCTGATGGAGAATAGTTCATTAGAAACTATATTCCAAATGGATACATTTTGTGTATTTTAGCATAGAAAACATGGCTTTTCTAAACTGGTGTGTAGCTATCTACGAATAGCCATATTCTTTTAATTTTTATTGCCTTTGGGTATGCCTGTGTTACGACTATGTTCACAGTTTTTTTTCCTATAGCAAATTAAAAAATTAAAACTAGAGAAAAAAAACAGACTAGGTTGTTTCATGTTGACTTTCTGCTTTTAACTTAATGTTCAAGACTTCCTAAAAGAGGAAGGTATTTCAGGATTCTTCTATACTACACTCACCATTCATTCCCATCTCACTTTATTATTATTATTAACATTTATTTATAAAGCGCCAACATATTCCACAGCGCTGTACAATAAGTACATTGTCAGTTGCATAACAATAGAGGAAGCTGACCCTGCAGTCATAGGGGGGTCTGGACCGTTGGGTCTGCTTCCTCCATTTTACATGTAAATCCCCACTTCACGCCGGATCAGAGTTAGGAGAGCGGGCAGGGAGTTGGGATTTATACGAGTGGGCAGGGGTGACACGTCAGGACAACGGGAGAGCAGGGTTCGCTACTCCATGCTGGGCCCCTTTAAAGGAAAACTATACCCCCAAACAATGTAGGTCTCTATAAAAATATATTTCATATGCCTGCTTCATCTAAATAAACCATTTTAATTAAAATATACTTTTTTAGTAGTATGTTCTATTGGGTAATCCTAAATAGAAAATTACAATTTTAAGAATTAAGGGCCGCACATACGTGCTAGGCCACATCAGCCAATTAATGGGCAGAGTTCTGCCTTTTACTCCCACACTACTTCCTGTTACAGTTAGAGCTGCATTATTTCCTATCAGGTTATCTAAGAGAGCACACAGCCCATCACAAAATGGTGGATCAAGGGAAAGGCCAATATTTACGGATATACAGTATATATTCCAGTTTGGCGAGATTCTTTAAAGGGTCACTTAACATAATATAAACTATCTGTTAGATAAGTATTTATTCTGGGGGTATAGTTTTCCTTTCAAGATTTCTTTTGAAGGGGCCCGGCGCAGAGTAGTTATGCCACTGTCTGGGAAGAAAATACAATCTTTACTGGATAGAACAGGAATTGTCCCTAAACTGTCTGTTTTCTATCCACTGTGTAAAAAAAAAATTATATTACAAAATAAGATTTTTGTTTAAAAAAATACTTTGATTTTCAACAAAAATAGGTTCAACTAAATAGTAATATGACTCAATATCATTCATATCATTAGTGAGGAGAATAGAGTTTGGCGCATAAATAGGAAAATGGGCTGCAAAATACAACTTTATCCTTATAAGTCTTCCTTTTCTTATACATATTGTTTAATATAACTTTCCCTTATTAAATGTATTGTTTCACTGGTATATATTATGGTAAATATCAGTATCCCACATAACCTCTCTCACCTACCCTAATATCTCCTATTGTGCACACCATGGGGCTCATTAACATATCCATTAGCAGTAACCAACAATAACTAGTGATTAATAAGATTTGATTAGTTTACTGTTGATTAGTTGCTCTGGGTTACATCACTGATGCAAATTTGTTGTTAGTATTTGAGCATCAGAGTTTCCAAAATAGTTATAATATAGTTGTCTCAGTATAGACAGGCTACGCTTATACACTATCAGATTCATTATCTAGATTTTAAAAGAACCCCCCAATAGAGGCTTTTTTGTACGGTGATAATACACTCACTTTCAAAGACTAAAAATCAGCAAGAAAGAAAATTCAATCATGATGTATATATTTATGCAGAACTGTTACATAATTATACCCAATGTGTTTCAACCTGCCTCCTTTCCCATTAACTTAACAATATTACAATTAACACCATACAGTAGTACTCTAATTAGTACAGGTATAGGACCCATTATCCAGAATGCTCGGGACCAAGGGTATTCCGGATAAGGGGTCTTTCTGTAATTTGGATCTCAACACCTTAAGTCTACTAAAAAATCAATAAAACATTAAACGCAATAGGATTGTTTTGCATCCAATAAGGATTATTTATATCTTAGTTGGGATCAATTCCAAGGTACCGTTTTATTTCTACATAGAAAAAGGAAATCAGTTTTACAATTCTGAATTATTTGATTATAATGGAGTCTATGGGAGACGGGCTTTCCGTAATTCGGAGCTTTCTGGATAATGGGTTTCCAGATAAGGGGTCCGATACCTGTACTCCTAAACCTCAATAAGGATAAACTGCATAAGTGACACTTTTATTTTAATGTTTTAATTTTTTACCAAGACAATATAAGCCGCAATGGCATTTCATTTCAGAAACACATAAGAGCTTTTATCCCTCTTATGCAATTCTAGGAAAATACTGGATGCGTTGGTAATGTCGGAGAAACATTAATATCATTCTAATGCCAACCTACAGTATGTTAAACTGTGAGGATGCTATAATAAGTGTTTGGAAGTTTCCTGGCAAAAAGTGGTTACTGGTGTTCTCCTTTATGCACTTGTATTAATTTTCCTGATAAGGGCACGTATGTAGCAGGTTGAAGCATACTGGGTTATTACTAGGTTTTTTCTTTAGGTGTGCTGCTCCTACATACTGATATACTTAAATTTTAAGCCTACACACTAGGAAGTGCTCCCATTATGACACTTAAGCTTGTACAGCAGAACATACATTTGCAAAAGCTTTTAAGATGGCAATAATTCTAAAGGGATGTATTAGACCGTCACAATTTTCAGCCTTCAAGCACAGCAGTTTTATAACCTCAATTACCTTACTGCTTTAGTGTGGAGAAAAAAAAAAAAGATGTTTATTTTATGTAAGTATAAAGTGTGGATGCTTTCCCACCTCAAAACAGAGAACACTCTTGCCATTTTCCCAATAGCTCGAATCTTGTTTCTGATAACTTCCTTTCGGGCTGCAGCTGTTGCACCTGAAATGAGAACAATTAAAAAGAAAATGTTAATACCTGTCCTACCCAGTTAGGCAAAAGTGACAAGGAAAGTAAAACAAGATCCTAGACACCTAGGATGCAATGGACCTGCTTCCTGGATCCAGGTACCATCCTGCTTTGACTTTTCTTGGAAGTAAAGGATGGCTGCCTATTCTTATTGAACTAACTTTGCAGAAGTATGCAGATTTGCTACATTAACAGAAGTCATCAAACTGTACATCAGTATAAGAGTAGAAAATGTTTCAAGGAGAAGGAAAGGTAAAAACTAAGTAAGCTTTATCAGAAAGGTCTATGTAAATACAGCCATAAGCACTTATAGTAATGCTACACTGAGTCCTCTATCTAAAGAAACACAGGATTTCTTGTTTTCTTTTTTGTAAACATATTCTTAGGGTATCCAACTTCCTCTCTTAGAAAAATCTTTCATTCCAGGGGCCAGAGTATGCGCAGTTTCTTCCACTCTCCGGTCCCCCCCTCCCTTAGGAATTCATAAAACACAATCCCACCATTCTTAGGAATGTGTGATCTGAGCTATAAGGGCTTGACGGCAAACAGGAAGCTATGAACACCAAGCTAAAATGGCAGCTGCAATCAGAGAAAGCTTCTAGGGCTTTATGATAAAGTTTTCTGCAGAATAAATATAGTGTATAAGTATAGGCGGCACTAATGTGGCAAATCTACTGGCAGTAAAATGCCAAAATGACTTTCCTTCTCCTTTACTGTTGATTAAAAGTTACAATACAAGTATTTATGTATGTGCGTGCCCATGTGAGGAAGCTTGTGTTAGTATGGATATGCATGTGGTAGAAATTCAAAAGCAGTTTGCATCTTGAGCAGGGTAATAACGGATTATGAAAGAGTTAAAATTATTGTATGCTTAAGAAATGGATTATATTCCATCCTCTCTGTGACTGCATAATGCATACTGGCTAGTGTTCAAAACATATTTAAAACAGACATATTTTCTGTAACTTAGCACCAAATCTGTGATTTTATCCAAATGCACAATAAAGGCAAAAACAAGTATTAGAGATCTATGGGATAATACATTACTACAACACAGGAAAAGTTTTTAGTCACTGAAGATACTTGCAAACAGAGAACTTTTATTTGACTAACATTTTTAGATTTAAAAAAGCCAGTTTAACTATATTTTTAGTTTGCCTTATAAAAATAGTAAGAACTGCCATTTTAGTCTTGCCTACGCAGCTATTGATCTCATTGTGTTTATAACATAATTGCAAAAATTAGGAGGAATGGTGTTGTGTCACTTGGAGTAAGGCCAGATAAATGGGGATGTAATCGGCATTCTTGACTGCATATAAATTCCTAGATTGTATACCATGTATTATGCTAGCAATGGTATGCCACTGTACAAATTATGCTGGAGAATGTGAAGGAGAAGTGGCTTTTTAATTAATTAATGATATCCAATGTAAGTGCTATGAAGCAATATGCCTGCAACAAAAAGGTGATATATAGCAAAAAAAAAAACAAAAACAAAAAAAAACATCAAAAACTTTTTGGACTATTGCTGTGGTTTGACTGTTGAACAATCTGTGAATTAACCCTTTGCAGATGGGAAAGACAGCTTGCACATAACATTACAACAATGCAAGTTGACTGCTGTATAGCACTTTCCCTACTTTACCCCTAAATGTCCATAAGACAGTGATGCAAGGGGCCTATAGGAAATATTTTGGTACTAGACATGTTAATTAGCAAACATTTAGGTTTAACGTCAGAATCTACCAAGAGTGTAATTTAAGGCCCATAGATGTTTAATTAGTTTTTAGACAGGTACTGAATGGTGGCAAGACCAGTGAAAGTACATTCTGAGGGGTCCCAATGTTTACTATCTGAGCTACACCTCTACAGCATATATCCCCATTGTACCAATTTAGGCTGGACAGTCTGGGTTTATGGATTTCAAAGGAACTGGGGTTTATAAAGTTGCCATGGTTTCAGATAGATTGTTCTGTGTCTAGATGTACCTATGAATGACCAGGCAGGAGGCTGGACAGCCTAAAATAAAAGTTTTGCATTACTGACACAATTATGCTTCAATATATACATTATCCAATGGAGCTTGGACAACTATGTATGGAATACAGAACAAGTGGCTAAATGCCTCAGTACCCTGTTTCACAGAATAATAGTTACAGGGTAGTCTCAGGGTATTTTATTCTAAGTACCTATGACTTACAGAATGTGCTATATGAACAAATATGTTGTGCATAAGCTTCTCTTGTCATTTACACAGGCATTTCATATTGGTATAAAGCAGAACATATTGAAAATAGTAAATTAAATATGTTTTAAAAAGACACACAGACTGTGCAACCCAGTAATGAAATACCTTTCTTCTGTGCATAAATAAGTTGGTCTTCTTATGATAATCCAGAGGTAAACATATTAAGATAGAATGAAATTTGAAGGATGACAAAGAAAAGGGAAAGTGTGAAAAGACTACTAAAGTGAGAGGTTTAAAATAGAGTCTGTAAAATAAAACAAAGAAATATTAGGTAAAGAAGAACAAAATAAATTGTTCTGGGAATGAAGTGAGAGTGCAGTGGCACACACCACAAATGCAACTAATGAGTGGGATTAGACACTGTGAACTGCAGCCCAGCAAAACAAGGTGCCAGCAAATAATGGTTAGTGGCTGTTAGCAAGAAAGGTCAGTAATTAAAATCACAAATTCCTTTGCACTTTGCTGAAATAAATATTTCAAATAGGTTTTGCAAACTTATGGTACATAGGAGTGATTTATCATGCTGCTCCATAAAGCCCTTCAGGTTAAGGGTATGAACTGCAACCCAAACGTAGGTGTGTTTACATGGGTCCATAAACTGGAAAATACATTGGTCTGCATGATTAGCCACATGGCAGAATCACATCTGTTCAAGTAATTTAAAAGTGCTCTTGTTTTAGTAAATTCTGCTTGCAGACCTTGTAAAACAAAAAGCGCATTATCCATAAAAAGGGAGGAGAATGACCATTACCATTGACCTAAATAATATATTTATTTGCCATTAAATGCTTTATAAATTAAAGCAAACCATCTAGATCAATTTCTTCTTGATCTTTGAGGCCAATGACACATGCATAGCTCCTGAAACTGCTCTCTGCTGACCGCTTATTAGAGTCGAAAGGGGGAGGAACCTGTGCTTCTCAAACAATCACATGAAAATGCAGCACTGCTTGTTTGTCATGCAAATGGGCATTAGATACCATTAAGTGTATAAACTATACATTATTTTAGTATCTAAACACAGGAAGGCCCAATTGGAGTTATTTATTTAAGGAATTAACACTTTCGGTTCTGAAATCAGAACTCATACTCAAGGACAGTCTCACACAGCACTGGGTCTTGATTGCATACTGAGAATATGCATCAACTGACAGATATGGGAAAAATAGGTTACTGTCCTTTAAATTTTTGGGGAATGAAATAAAGATTTTGCTACTAGCCCATACTCCCGGGGGCTACGTTATCTGAGGTATGGTGACTGCATCTCACCGAAGCACAAGACCACTGATGTGAGAACTCACTAAGCAATGCACCCAAGAGGATTGACTATAAACAGATCGAAGTCCACAGTGTACATATGCCCATTAATTAAGACCCATTTTTTTTTTCTAATTTATTCTTTTCACATTGTAGCTAAAATATGTCAGAAGTCATTTCATGTGCAATGTTGTACATAAGAATAACACTGTGAAGCTAGGATGCCTCTGTTCAACATATGAATTAGTTCAGATAATTAAGACACATCGTTTTGCAACATTATGATAACGCTGCTTACATGCAAATGAATGGTGTCATGCTGCATTTTAAAATTAATGGCTTAATTAGTAAATCAGAGGAATTTAGTATTCCAATCAAATACTGTGTGTCTGGCTATAAATGCTAATTAAAATATGATGACATTAGGGTTGTCCCATAGTTACTGTTGCTATATGATTTATAGAACACGTAACTACATTGATGCTGCTCTTTCATTTCAAGGCAAAGTGGAGTTTAATGTTTGATGTTTTCAAGCTAATCAGCTACCCCAGTGACAGAAAACTAAATGATGCAAAACAGAATAAAGTGAGAGCTATTCATCACTACATAGAGGCCTGGGCAGACGTAAAGGCATTTGTCAAATTTCTGTTAATAAATATTCTCTTTGCATTTGTTTACAAGACTAAATGCAGCTGCTTTTTAACCTTTTCCATGTCTACGGCTTGGGGTGGGACAGACATTACCTTTTTTTTTAATGCTAAAATGGTATAAGGGGAATGTAATAAATATTCACAATTTTTGCTAATAGTTGTTACAGGTATGGGATTTCTTATACCAAGACTGGATATCCAGAAAGCTCTAAAATTATGTGGAGGCCATCTCCCATAGAGTCAATTTTAAGCAAATAATGATTTCTTTTTCTTTGAAATAATAAAACAGTTAATGTATTTGATGGTAACTAAGCTGCCTAAATCCGTATAGGTGATAAAACAATCCTACTGCATGTATTTACTGTGTACATTTCTTTTTTAGAATTACAGAAAAAACCTTAATCTGGATGCAGACTGGATAAAAGGTCCCATACATTTGTTTTGCAAACATGTAAGCCAGTACGCTTTTTTTTTTAAATATTAAAGAATAAGATAAATACACTTCTAAAAATTCCAAAGGAATGAATTGAAAGTGGGTGAGTTTTTCTAGGGTGAGCTCTAATCTTACATTTTGGTAAATCTGCCCCTAAATGTTCTTTATATAAAAATAAAAAAGTACCCCACCTTTAAGCAGGTCACAAATCATCAAATTTCATTGTAATAAACTATTGAATATAATTACACTGTAAAACACAGTTTCCCATTCTCAAAGGTTGATTGCATTTATGTCTTTTACATTTGTACATTCTATAGAATCTATTACAACAGCATGTGGCTTCTTTTGTGTTAGCACTGTATATTTTATAATCTATGGCAAGGAAAGATTAAGGAACCTGACACTATTCTTTGTGATATCAGATTTAGTATTCCCCGAGAAACATGAACAGTGTACAACTACATATCTTATCTTATAAGGTGATGATACTGTACTGTACCTTGCAGTTGTCATACCTAATGCCTGAATAGCTACCTCTGACCTATGTTATTTTGACTGGGGTGAAGAATTTGCAGTTCAGTAACAGCTAGCTGGGCAACATATTTTTAAATTCCCTTATTCACTGCATCATCTAAAACAAAAAATAACCATACTGAGAAATCTGGGGGTAGTTTCAAAATTTATAACATTACTTATAGGGATACTTCCTTTTTAAAATAACCCCTTTCCTGTCATTTAGTTTGTTTGCACATGCATTTATCCTTCTTCCCTGTACTGCCCAGAGGTCCCTTTTCACAGTGCACATGTACAGCATACTAACGTTGGAAGTTTTTACTGTACTGAGCATGCTTAAGTATAAGTCTAGTGAAAGACAAACCAGTAAGATTGCCATGCAAAGCTGCTTAAGAAATAAACTTTTAAATAAACATAACTAAATTCACTAGGGGTTCCTAATACATTGGCCACCCCCAGCCAATGCAGATTTTCCTTTTCTGTTCTTTAAGCAATGTAAATTGTGCTCTGGGGCCTGCAGAAATGCACAAAGCTGTATTTTGAGAACCTGTCAAGGCCACTATTATAATTTTCTCAGTCTCTCTCTCTCACACAAATATACATATAAATAAAGAGTTAAAAAAAAAAGGGTTTGAAGAGTCGACCTGGAAATTATAAGCCTCTAAATTTGACATCAGCATTAGGGGCATGATTTGAAGATCATGCATTAACTATGGAGAATGTAATTATAAGTGTTAATGATAATGATGATAAATGATATGATAATGACTTAGGAAGAATAGGCTGTATCAAATTTACTTGGTTTTGATGATGTAATAAGTAGAACAAATTCTGCTAAGGCTTATGATGCAGTGCCACATAAATGTTTGCTTTATAATGTCTGTTGGTCTTGGTGGTGCTGTTTGTATATGAACATTTATTAGAATTTTAAACCTTTATCGACATCAAGGAGGTCACTGAATGTATTTGTGTTTGCTGTTGACACAAAATGATGCAGATTATACAGGAACATTATCTCTGAGGGGAATATGGAAACTGGTGAAATGCTTCATAAGTTTAGGCACTTATTATTGAATATAATTACTAAATTACTATGGTCTTTTTTCTTTTCTTTTGTTTAGCAGCCCAGTGCTACTCTACTATACATTGGCCAGGGGAAAAAAGGAGTATAATGTCAAACTTCACATTTCTGCCACATTTTTCTGGCCTTTCCCAGGTGTCTCTATTGCCAACTTGGATCCAAGCATATGTAGTCCAGTGAAGTCTAAAAATCTTACTTAGCTGTGTGCACAAAGTCTAAGGGGCAGATTTATCAAAATGCAAGATTAGAGCTCACCACAGAAAAATTTACTTATGTTCTATTCATTCCTATGGGAGTTTTATAAGGGTATTTATCAAATGGTGAATTCTAACTCTCAACCATTTATAAATACCCTTCTCTCATAAGAGTAAATAAGAGTGGGGGAATTTTTCTGTGGCGAGCTCTAATTTCACATTTTGATAAATTTGCTCCTAAGTGTCAAGAGATCATGGGAAAAGTTAAGAAACATAGTGGTGTGGCATTGTGCTACTTTTTTTTCCCTAAAAGGAGAAGCAAAAAAACTGAATTGAAATTAAAATCACTAGGGGAGGGGGTACCTAACATCCTGGCAAGTTAATTTCAATTTCCTTGTCCTTGTTCATTATTAAATGAAAATTAGTAGGATGTGTATATATAACATTTGTTGCAATGTTTTACTGGTTATTCTATTCCTCTTATCACTGGCACATTTGCTTTAGTATTTTTCCAACTTTACATCTATTACATTCACGCTTTTGCCCTAAAACCCTTAATTACAATGCCTGGAATGGAAATCCACTCTAGCTCTTCAAGTGGCTGAGAAACATACAGATTTTTTTTTATCCTTTGGACAGGTATAACCTGCAATAATTCTGTAAATATGTAGTTTACTATACAAGAGGGGAATCTGAAAAATTAAAAAAAAAACATAACCACAAAAACAAATAAAATACTTGAATATAGTGCACAGATTTTATACAGTCTATAATTTATATGTCTCCCATGATGTAACAACATTGTTAACATGTATATTTAATTTGCTAATCACTCAATAAATATGCATTTATGTACTTGATCTTGATGAACAATTTACACTTTCCAGTAATTTTAGAGTGACTCTTTCTGTAAAATGTTATACATTTACCTGTGACCATATCCCAAATGTATTAAAGTTTTGTATAAACATTTCGTACACCCTATAATTTCAATATTGCCATGCTTCACAACAAAGTCAGAGGGTTAAGATTTAAGCTTCTTTGCACACAAGTTAAGGACGCATTCAGACAGAAAGCTATCTTTAGCTGCAAATAAGGCTCACAAGAGACCAAAAAGCACAAATATGCTTAAAATCCCCTAATGCTCTTACCATCACATGCATCTTCCTCTGATACTAGTTCATCATCTGAGCAGATACTAAGGACATTTACAAGCATTTCTGTCACTATGGAGAAACAAAGGAAACAAAAATACTTTGCATTACATTTTTAGAACTTTTCACACAAATATTACGTTATGAGCAGAATTATTTTTTCAATTACTAAACAGATACACACATTTGCAGATAACACATGATCACAGATTGTTCGGAGGGAAATACGACTGCTTGTTAAGCCTTGTGGCTTTCAAGCCTAATGATTCTAATGAGCTGGCTAAAGGGCACACTGTAACAGAGGAGCAATGTATTGTAAACCAGATTTCTCAAAACTTTATTTTGTGCTCTGTATTCTGTAAGTACATAAATAATACAGGTATCGGACCCCTTATCCGGAAACCCGTTATCCAGAAAGCTCCGAATTACGGAAAGCCCGTATCCCATAGACTCCATTTTAATCAAATAATTCAGAATTTTAAAACTGATTTCCTTTTTCTCTGTAATAATAAAACAGTACCTTGTAATTGGTCCCAAGTAATATATAAATAATCCTTATTAGATGCTTAACAACCCTGTTGGGTTTAATTAATGTTTTATTGTTTTTTTAGTAGACTTAAGGTATGGAGATCCAAATTACAGAAAGACCCCTTATCCGGAATTCCCTTGGTCCCGAGCATTCTGGATAACAGGTCCTATACCTGTACAATAAATACATTTCAACCTCTGCCTTCAATCACTTTAGTTAACCTAACAAAAACCAAATATGGCATACACCTCTGGAAATATTTTTTCCACTTAGCAAAATCCAAGTATGTATGCATGCTGATAACTCTTTTTCATTGTTTCACAATCTGCCCATCTTGTAATCAAGGGATGCTAGAACTTCAGTCCCAGACTTATGCTGGCAATACATTAAAAGATCTGCTTGTTTGGTAAGCTCACCAAATGAGCGGATCTTTCCCCAACACAGTCACCTAAGGCAGGCAACATCAGATCACAGAGATGGGGATGCAGGCCATTGGGGCAAGGGCCGCATTAGTCGATGGGACCCTTAAATGTAAATCAAACCTGTCTGATCAACATCTGGCAAAATTTTTGAGCAATAAAGCATATAATAATATTAATAATAATTATGGATGCACCGAATCCATTCGATTCAGCCTTTTTCGGCAGGGTTCTGATTAGGCCAAATCCACGGTCCTGGCCGAACTGAATCCCAATCCTAATTAGGATTTGGAAGGGGTAAATTTTTCACCACACACGGCGCCATTTACCCCTTCCAGAAGCTAATTAGCATATGCTAATTAGGATTCAGATTCGGCCGAATCCCTTGGGATGGCTTTGGGGGTTCAGCCGAACCCAAAAAACTGGATTCGTTGCATCCCTAATAATAATGCATGATTCACTACATAATTTAGATATATATTGAACTTAGAAATATGATTATAATACAATTATGGACTTTCACTTCAATTCAATAAGATCAACACAAATTATTTCACGAAAAAAAAGTTAAGAAGCAGATTTAAACATACCTTTTTCCCCAACAAATGGTAAGGACCATGTGAAAACATCCATGAAATTTGGAAGCCAATATGGATGCGGAGAACAGTTAAACTGTCGGATGTTCATGACATTATTCTCATATTTCAATACTGCAGCTAAAAGAGAAAATGTGACGTGAGGGAAAAAAGTATTTGCAAAAGCATTTGTTAAAATTCAGTGGATTTTGTTTTATAATGGTGAGAAAGTTTAATTTTCCCTTAAGCTGAATATATAGTAAATGTATTTTCATTTATTTTTACAAAAATTCTGCAAAGGTAGTACTAGCTGCAATTTTGCCACTGTCTGGCTTCAAGCTGGCAATGAGCTCCTTATTACTGCCCAAAGTGATCCACTTTCTATCTATATTTCAAAGTGATCCACTTTCTATTTATATAAAACAGTAACTTATACTTGCTCCTAACTTAAATATAATTAAAGGAGAACTATACCCCCGGGCGCAAAAAAGCACCCTCAACTATCATTGCCTAGAACTCCCTCACTTCTCCATTATTGCATAGTTTTTAAGTTTACACTCTGTCTCTATCTCTAACCACTAGCTAAAAATACAGAGTAGCGCAGCAGCGTACCTGGCCGACAGTCTTCTTACCGACTGAAGACTCTTCGGGTTTCTCCACCGATACGAACCTGCCTGCACATGCGCAGTTGGTGGTAGCAGGAAATCAGCTTCAACTGCTCATGTGCAAGCAGGGTCCGTGTCGGCAGTGAGACCTGAACAGTCGGCAAGTAGATGTTGGCCAGGTACGCAGCTGCGCTACTCTGCATTTTGAGTGTAAACTTAAAAACTATGCGATAATGGAGAAGTGAGGGAGATCTAGGCAATGATAGTTGAGGGTGCTTTTTGCACCCGGGGGTATAGTTCTCCTTTAATTATATTTAAGTTGGGAGCAAGTATAAGTTACTGTTTTATATAAATAGAAAGTGGATCACTTTGAAATATAGATAGAAAGTGGATCACTTTGGGCAGTAATAAGGAGCTCATTGCCAGCTTGAAGCCAGACAGTGGCAAAATTGCAGCAATGATAGTTAGGCTTTTTGCGCCTAGGGGTATAGTTCTCCTTTAATCCTTTTCTGAGGCAAAACAATTCTATTGGCATTGATTCATTGTTAAATTTTTATCTGAATGATGGTATAGAGATCCAAATTATGGAAAGATCCTTTTTCTGGAAAACCGGATACCTGGGACCTATACCTTACAAGAAGTGAGAATGATAAATAGCCTGATTTCACTGTGGTTGTGAACAAGGCTGTAATGGCATGATTTATACCAGGGAAATCTGCACAGGTTTTCTTATGGCCAGGAGAATAATCTATGCGATCATAGGTTTTTGCTATATAAGAGCATAATGGCCCTTTAAAGCATGTACTTTTATGATATAAGATTTGACAAGAAAAAAAAATAAAATGGATGGATAAGAATGGCTTGACATTCCAAATGTTAAACTCATGATATATTGGCTGTGAAAATGAAAATAATTACGATGCAGTTAAAACTGGAAAAAAAAAAAATGGAAAGTTATGTGCAACACTGATAGCAGTGGGGGAATGCAAGATGCCTCCTGAATACACAACATTCCCAATTAAAAGCAACATTACTTATTTATTTTTCTTTGGGGAATATTTCCATTTTCTTTTTGCTCAATGTCAGTTGAGCATCATTAAGACTTCTAGATCTACTTTGATTTTTCAATTCAAAGGAATAAGATCAATAAACATAGCCTCCTGCTGGGATATGGTTTAAACGGGAGAAAAAAAAACATTGCAGGTTTCATCATGTTATATTAAACAACATCTCATTCTGAACAAAAAAAAAAAAACATTTAAGGGAGAATGCCCCATGTTTGTAGGAGGGTAAATTGAACTTTTAGGTGCTAAAAGGCAGTAAATTTGCTTTAGTTACAACAGGGGTCCCCAACCTTTCTTACTCGTGAGCCACAGTCAAATGTAAAAAGAGTTGGAGAGCAACACAAGCATCATAAAAGTTCATAGAAGTGCCAAATAAGGGCTGTGATTGGCTAATAGGCAGCCTCTATGCACACTATCAGCTTACAGGGGACTTATTTTCTCTCTAACAATAAAACAGTAGCTTGTACTTGATCCCAACTAAGATAGAATTAATCCTTATTACAGCAATACAAGCCTATTGGTCTTATTGAATATTTAAATTATTTTTAGCAGACTTAAGTTATGGAGATCCGAATTTAAAAAAAGGAAAAGATCCCTTATCCAGAAAACCCCAGGTCCCAAGCATTCTGGATAACAGGTCCCATACCTGTACCTGGTTTGGGAGCACTGGGAGCAACATCCACGGGGTTGGTGAGCAACATGCCCCAGAGCCACTGGTTGGGGATCACTGAGTTACAGGATGGAAATAATGCTAGAAGTAACTGACCTATACCACAGTATTTCCATTATAGGAGTCTGCATGAAGTAAAAGACACAGCGTTTGCCCAGGAGCAGTAACCCATAGCAACCAATAAGATGTTTGCTTTTAAACAGGTGACCAATAAATTCTACCTGCTGATTGGAAGTTGTGGGTTACAGCACCTGGCCAAACTTAGTGCCTTTTATTACATAATACCCTTACATTGAAAACAATACACAATATACAATTTACATTTGCCAGGGGACCAGAAAAAAATGGTGTAAATCCAGTTAAATGCAAAATCAGGAAAATTACATTATGCATTAACTATTGGTGGGGTCACAAAAAAATATTTTAAAATGAGGGAAAACAAAATCAGGGTCTGTAAATTTGAGGTTTAACTGTATTTTAATATTAAAATAACTTTGTGGATTGTAAAGGTATTTAAAACTTTAGATTGTTTTTTATTTGCTTTGAACTGTATACAAAAGAATAACTTAATATACAGAGTATTTCTTTCACTTCCTTTATTCAAAGTTGTTTGAAATGACATTGTAATCTATCCATCAGATATTATATATAATGCCATTATATACTCATTGTTCTGCTTAAAACTTTTAATGTATATTCCACAAGCAGTTCACAGTCATTACTGTATTAAAACAAAGTGTATATATATATATATATATATATATAATATATATATATATATATATATATATATATATATATATATACTCTTATCTTAACTAGAATTATAGCAGCACTATATACAGTTCCTATTAACTCTCATTATCATTTCACGAGCCATACCAATGCATAGTGGTCATAAAACAGATAACGAGAGTTTGGGATTTAAAAATTTATCATGGAAAATAATTGTAACTGCATGTGATTTGCACTGGCTATTAATGATTTGGATTAGTACTCAGCACTGCTGCCGAGCCTGTACTGAGCAATAATAACAGGCCGTTTATGTGTTCAGCTGCTCAAAGCAGTTGAAGACATTCTGACAAATTGACACCTATATCAGCTTTGACAAATGTGTCAACTCGTTAAAAATTTAAAATGTATTTCTTGGCACAATCAATTACTTTCTGAACATTTAAACTCTTGTTGTAATCTGACTTCTTTGTTTGTTCTTTTATACTTTGTCTCCCCAATATTGCAGCAGCTGCCTTTGCCATGTTAAAGCGCTCTTTTGGGGTTCTTTAAAGTTCCAGCAATTTCAAACACACAGGTAATGAAGTTAAACTTAAAATGTTTCTTTGCAATATGATAATTGTAATTAAAATTGTACATATACACTAAATGGCTAATGTTCTGACACGTGTATGGGTGGGATGGCTATTATCCTGTATAAAACTCTAAAATGTTTATGAATAGAGATATTCATTAAAAGGTGATTGATAATTAATTCTAGAATGAATCTTGCATATCAAATCTTTATTATCTTAAATCATTCACATCAGCCACGCCCCAGTGGATGTTACAATCAAAGGTCCCTATCTTATTCGCCCACATAGGAAAGTCAATTTCATCAGGAGCCAATTAGCCTGTAAGTTTTATGTGGGAGGAAACTGGATTACCTGGGGGAAACCCACACAATCATGGGGAGAACATACAAGCTATTATACAGATGGTGGGATTGAACCCAGCACGCTGCAAGACAGCAATGCTAACCACTGTGCCACGGTGCTGCCCACTTCTAGACCTGTACTGACAGTTTTATTGTTTGTTCTTTGTCTCCTTAATTCTTTTCACTTATTTCTCTTAATTCTTTCATTCTCTCTTTCCCTTCTTTTCTCCCTTACTGTTAATGTAATTTATTACTAAGCTTAAGTGAATGCCATATTTACACACTAGAGGTCAGAGTTCCCTTGCTCCTTAATGTGTCAGCCCACTATACATAGTCAGTTTTTTTAGTCAAATTTTTATTATAATTTAGTCACCTGGTAGCTTTCAAAAAATTCAACTAAATACTGTATATAAATTAATCGAAATGGCATATTAATTTTGCAGTTTTGTTCACTTTGCACAAACACAGAAAGAAGAATACATCCATTTATTTCCACTACAGGGTGGGCACAATTCAGCGCATCTGCTGTTCCAAGTTACTATTTCCGAAAACCACTCATTTACCACCCAGAAGAGTCATGCAAAAGGCAACTGACTGTTTATTTCATTCCTTTTATAGCTGCTAGGTGACATTCTGTTTCCATGCAACAAAGACTATGTGGCAGGAACCATTTGCCAAGCACAACTTATATATTATATACAAAAAACCACAAATGTTTTATGTATACATATAAATACAGTAGGAGGTCTGCATATTCAAAACACATAAACTTTATTTAGCACCCTAGTGGTTAGGGTCCACTGAAGATGATTGCAGTTAACAGTTTTTATCTTGCCTCATGGCAAACATGTTTCTGCACATATCATTTCTGTAATTTACAGCTTTGGAGTGGCAATCTGGAAACTCAGCAAAGGCCAGAAAGGCTGCTGTAAAGTACTATCATGTAATCGGTGTTTGCTTATGCTTTCTGTAGGTCTAGACACAGTCATAAACTTGTGTTTGGAATAAGTGAAGAAACAGTTGCTTTAAAATAGACATTTATGTACAAAATAGTTACTATATTTTATCTCAGCTGTATCAATGCTGTTCACTCTGAATTTATTTAATGTAAACACAATACATACATTCTGAAATACTTAGCTACTCCATTAAGCTGGGAACAAACCAAACACTTTCACTTTTCAGGAAAATTGTACTGCAAGGTCCCTATATAGCTGCAGCAAAACATAGTTACATAGTTACATAGGGTTGAAAAAAGACCATTGTCCATCAAGTTCAACCCATCCGAGTAAACCCAGCACACAACCTATACTAACCAATCTATACACTCACATACATAAACTATATATATACAACCAGTAATACTAACTGTAGATATTAGTATCACAATAGCCTTGGATATTCTGCTTGTTCAAAAACTCATCCAGGCCCCTCTTAAAGGCATTAACAGAGTCTGCCATTACCACATCACAAGGAAGGGCATTCCACAGCCTCACTGCCCTCACCGTGAAAAACCACCTACGCTGCTTCAAATGGAAGCTCTGTTCCTCTAATCTATAGGGGTGACCTCTGGTGCGCTGATTGTTTTTATGGGAAAAAAAGAACATCCCCCAACTGCCTTTAATCCCCTCTAATGTACTTGTACAGAGTAATCATGTCCCCTCGCAAGCGCCTCTTTTCCAGAGAAAACAACCCCAACCTCGACAGTCTAACCTCATAGCTTAAATCTTCCATCCCCTTTACCAGTTTAGTTGCACGTCTCTGCACTCTCTCCAGCTCATTAATATCCTTCTTAAGGACTGGAGCCCAAAACTGCACCGCATACTCAAGGTGAGGCCTTACCAGGGACCTATAAAGAGGCAAAAATATGTTCTCATCCCTTGAGTCAATGCCCTTTTTTATACAAGACAGCACTTTATTTGCTGTAGTAGCCACAGAATGACACTGCCTGGAATTGGACAACTTGTGATCTACAAAAACCCCTAGATCCTTCTCCATTAAGGATGCCCCCAACACACTACCATTCAGTAGATAGTTTGCGTTTATATTATTTCTACCAAAGTGCATAACTTTGCACTTGTCAACATTGAACCTCATTTTCCAGTTTGCTGCCCAGTTTTCCAATTTTGTCAAATCGCTCTGCAAAGCGGCAGCATCCTGCATGGAACTTATAGTTTTGCACAATTTAGTGTCATCAGCAAAAATAGAAATAGTACTCTCTATGCCCACCTCCAGGTCATAAATAAACAAGTTAAAAAGCAAAGGACCAAGGACTGACCCCTGCGGTACTCCACTAACCACACTGGCCCAATTAGAAAATGTTCCATTTACCACCACTCTTTGTACTCTATCCTTCAGCCAGTTCTCTATCCAATTACAAATATTATGTTCTAGGCCAATATTCCTCAATTTGATCATTAACCTTCTGTGAGGTACTGTATCAAACGCTTTAGCAAAATCTAAGTAGATGACATCAACTGCCATTCCAGCATCAAAGTTCCTGCTCACCTCCTCATAAAAGGCAATACATTATAGTATTGTGAACTGCAATGTATTCAACTATCCTATCCCTTATTACCCCTTCCAGAAGCTTTCCTACTACTGATGTCAGACTAACAGGCCTATAGTTTTCAGGCTGAGAACGAGATCCCTTTTTAAATAATGGCACCACATTAGCAATCCGCCAGTCTCTCGGCACCATGCCAAACCTCAACGAATCCTGAAAAATTATGTGAAGAGGCTTGGCAATCACAGCGCTCAGCTCATTTAATACCCTGGGATGAATCCCATCCGGTCCTGGACCTTTGTTTACCTTTACCTGTTCAAGTCTCTTTTGAATTTCCTCCTGAGTAACCCACGCGTCAGTAGCTAAATTATTAGCACTGGGTATATTACACAATGGAATGTTGGCTTAAATATTAGATGGGGTATGAAACAGGAAGTGCTTCTAAGCAACGCTCACTTGTTGTCACTCAAATCTCCATTAGTAGTCAAAGAACAGCCAGCAAGAGTGGTTGGACTGAGCATGTCAGAGAAGATAGTTATGGAGTCAAAGAAAGCCCAACCCCAGCCACTGTGCAGCCCTAGCAAATTTGCTGCCTGGGTGGCTCCAGCTTTAAGTCAAATGATAAAAAATTCTTGCAGTAATACCCCAAAGTTCAGTTGGAGAAACACATCACAACAGCATATATGCATCAGGTAATATTGTGTTAATTTAACTTTACAATGTTTACTAAAAACTGCACATTTTATGAATTCTTAATATAGTACTTGTTTCCTAAATTAAAAAGTAATTTACTAAAACCATGTTTGGCTCTCCACATTCTAGTGTAGATGAATAGCTCTTAATTAGAGACATTAAGACAACTGCTGTTTGATGAGCAATTCCTGTAATTTGCTTGAGTAAATTCATAAACACCAAAGTATAAGATGAAATAAGAACTTAAAAGAATCCATTTTTGTGTAAGGTTTTTATCATACAATTTTTCACACTTACTAAATGGGATGAAACTTACCTTTATTATTGTATACATCTAAGTAATTTGGTGCTGAAAATATTGTAATTAGGGAAGGGAAGCCTGTTGTTTGGCTTTTTCTATACATACGATACCTGAAAAAGAGATTTTGTAGGTTACATATTGAAGCTTCTGAGCTAGTTTTTGTCAAGAATATAACTGATGCAAAGAACAAAGCAAATCTAACTGGCACAGACCTTGGGCAGCTAAGCAACGTTTATAAAGGAGTGGAGCCCATAGCAAAGCACAAACAAAAAAGTAAAAAGGATAAAACTCAATTTGGATTATTTTTGGCACAAATCATTGCTGTTGGCAGTTGTCTGGTTAACTTCTGACTTGTTCTAAAGCTCTGATTCACTACGGAACTGTTTGTGCCAATGTTCTGGCCTGCTACAAGTTTAATTAATTATTGTTCTGCCAACTCCAATATTAGTTATGTTTAGATAAGTAAGCAATTATACCACAGAGTGAAATGAAGGCAAAAATGGTAGTAACCCACAAATAAATAATTTCCTTCTAGAACTGCAACTACACTTTCCTTTACTTATAGCATTGTAACTACACTAGATTACTAAAGCAAACATTGGATTGATTGCTAGTATAAAAGTTTTGTAATGACAGCTGGAAAAAAAGACTTGTACTAAAATTCAAACAAATAGTTTTGGAGGGCACACCACAATTGCTAAAGCAAAAATAGCTGGCTTTAAAACAAAGACAGCAAAAAGAAGAAAAAGGGTGCAAATGAGAATCTGTTTCCCAAGCCATACATACACACATAGGGGCAAACAGAATATTAATACAAATCAATCAATTACTCAATGCACACCTACCAACCACAAAAGGCAGCAAATGGTATGTTTAACATATAATGCTCTTTATATGGAAAAAATTCACAGAACGGTAAATACAATTACAATGCATAATATAAATACCACCAGTTGGACAAAATGCAATATACAGAAAAAGCAGACACATGTGGTTTTCTCAATCCGCACGTGTCTGCTTTTTCTGTGAATTTTTTCCATATAAAGAGCATTATATGTTAAACATACCATTTGCTGCCTTTTGTGGTTAGTAGGTGTGCATTGAGTAATTGATAGAAAAAAGACTAGTACTGCCAGAAACACACAACAGCTTGATAAGCACAACATTCAGATGTAGTTTTCTGGTTGTCTTTGGTGTCTGAACATCACAATTTTCCCATCAATGCAAGTACAACACTTATGTAAAGGGCTGCATGATTCTAATACAGTAAATAACAAGTTAGTTTGCAGGCCCTCTCTTGGAATGCAACTCAGTTTCTCCAATGTTTGATTTTCTTGGTTTTGCATAATTAAAGAAGTTCATATGCAACTTTCAAACATACATTTAACTTTTTAAGTGGATTTAAGGTTGAATTTTACTGTATTTTACATGACAAACAAAATCAACAAATAGGCAAAAATAAAGTCATTGTTTTACGCACAAATGAGAGAGATGCTTAGGTAACAAAAGTTCAGGACACCAGAGGTTTGACAAAGTGAATTAATAGTACAGGTATCGAATCTGTTATACGCAAACCTGTTATTCATAAACCTCTGAATTATGGTAAGGCCATTTCTCATGGAGTCCATTTTAATAAAATAATTCACATTTTTATAATGGCTTTCCTTTTTCTCTGTAATAACAATTTACTTTGTACTTGATCCTAACTAAAAAATAATTACACCTTATTGATAGCAGAACAATCCTATTTGGTTTAGTTAACGTTTAAATAATTTTTTGGTAGACATAAAGCATGGTGATCCAGATTACGGAAAGACCCATTATCCGGAAACATCCAGGTCCCAAGCAATCTGGATAACAGATCTCATACCTGTACTAAGTGTAGGTAGATTGCATAGGTAGTAGCTGATGTTATATGAACTGGAGGTCTTTATGGTCAGTTTCATAGTAAAGGTACAAGGTGTTTCTATGCAGAAACATTTTGCAACTGATTAAAAAGAACATAGTCACTTACCCAGCATCCTGGGCTTCATGAGCTCGAAGTATAGATAATAAATTATTGTGCTGAAGAAATTCACAGACAGCTGGATAGCTGTAAAAACAGAACAGTACTTATTACAGAGCTGTAAAGAGGAGTTCTTAATTATTAATAAAGTTTAATACATTTGTTGGAAGTAATTCAAATAGATACAAATCTTAAAGCAAAACAATAAAATTAAATGTAACATGAAAGAGCCAAATGAAAATAAAATTTCTGCCTTCTTCCGTAAAGTATGCTGTGCTGTAAAGTCTGAGCATTCTGTTCAGCATGCATTAACGCAGAATGTAGAAAATCCCACTGATGTCATTTATCAAGTTAATGATGTCATCATTGGGCAACCTTTATACATGTACTTTAAAGTGAGACAGAACAAAGAAAGAAAATGACCATGGGGGGGGGGGGGGGGGGGGGGGGGTGCATGCATAATGCCACAGTATCTTGTCCTTGACTTGAGGAACAGAAGTTTCACTTGAAGCAATGCAAATGTTTCTTTACGGTGACAGAAGTGAGTCTGCACTATCAGGTGATTTTATGATCACATTTTCCATGAAAAGATTTAAAGTAGAACGAATTGTTGCTTAATTGCTCTACCCACTTGAGAAACCTCCTACCCCTCTAGAACTGTACTAATGTGTTCTCCCAAATTTTCCAGTTTTCCGTGCATAATTCTAAAAAAAGCAGAGCGGTGTTGACGGGCACCATCTCATGCCATATCACCTGCATGAGAAGCATGCACAGCTAAATCCAGTTCTAGTTTTAACTGCACATGTGCAGAGGTTGGGGATCACTGAGAAGAGGACACAAAGCAGCACCAGATTGCAGGGTGTCAGTCTCAATAATTTACTTGCGGAAGTACATGAAACCTGACTAAGCTGTTGTACAGTTGTACACCCATATTAGCTATGTAACTAAGAGACGCAGACACTGTTTATTTTCATTTTTTAATGGCAACAGAAAGTTACAAATTATAATACATTTTTCAATTCTACGATGCAAATTTATAAAATCTTGAAGTTTGGGTCTGTAGAAATTAGTTAAAAAAAGCAGGAGTTACTGAATTGCCAAAAAAAAAAAAAAAAGCAAGCTCTTCCTCAAAGCGGGTTTTTTGCCAGCAACAAGTTTTTTATTTTTGGTAAAGAATTTCTCTAAACCTGAACCTCAAGTACTCATAAATCTGCCCCCGACTTAAAATGAGTAACTGGACTGTTTCAAAACTTGTTGCATTTAATGTTTATTCTCTGCAGGTATTCTTAGCTTTCAGTATATACCCAGCCCATTTACTTTGTCTTCACTGCAATGCAGCACAATTGTTTAATATCATGTAAGTTTTATAATCAGAATGATTTCTGGTTTTAATAAACTGTGTAACACATAAATGTAATTTTATATTCCACAGCAAAATGTTAAAGTCCTTAATCTTATTAAAAGAAAAGTCCTGTGGGTTTTTTCCTTTCAAACAAGTTTTATTTAGAGAAGGTAACTAATGATTGTAAAACCACAGGAAATTCATGTAAATTATAAAATAGGAACAATGACCCAGGCATAAGCTCTTAAAACTTTCTGCCCAACTGCTGCTTAATCTTGTGCCTGCCAGCTTGTAATGCCTCAAGATTCTACCTGTCCTGGGCAGAATTTTAAAATTCGAATCACACCCAGTTTTATTACATACCTAAGCCTTTTTGTTAGCTCACAAAAGCACTTGGCGACCGCTATGACCTGTGCAAACAGTGTGCCTTTTATTATACTAGTGCGGGTAATAGCTGGTGTGCTACCTCCAGCAAGAAACTGGCTCTCATGTGGGCTACAAAGAACAGAATAATAACTTTATGCTGAAAAGAACTGAAATCCCCTTCAAGATTAAACTGACAAGTATACTATGATTGCAATTATTATATGGTGGATAGGTGCATCATTAAAAAGACAGAAATGGATTTCTATGACCCATACTAGGGATTCCTGAACTCTTTTTAACACCCATATGGTTAAAACATCTACATTTGTGAGTTTAAATGCCTAAAATAAATGGTTTTCATATCTTTTGCATCACAAATGTCATAAGCAACAACATTACATCGGAGGCAGATAGGGAGGGCTCACAGAAGGGAAAATAAGCTGCCGACGCAATGCGTAGGGGCCAAACTGTAGCTTCTTTTTATCCTTGTATGGCTATACAAGGGCAATTTTATCCTACAGATTCAGCTCCTACTGTCTACTTGATACATATCTGTTAAAAATCCAGTATTTTTATGAATTATGAATTTAAATACAACCCAGGATATAAAATCCCTTCCAGAAGCACTACTATAGTTTATATAACGAGTAACGTACCTCCTATTGTATAAGGATAATAAAATTACAGGGGAGTTACATGACCATATAGCATGGGGAGGGTTTTTATATTGGTCATGGAACTTAGAGATGACTTCTAATATCCTCATATCCATTTATAAGGATATAATTCAAGGGATATTCGTGGCTTTTGTGTATTATAAATATACAAATATGCTGCTGTGTAGTCATGGTGGCAGCCATCCAAGCTGAAGAGGACAATATGACACAGCTTTGCATAGCAGATAACAAATAAAATGTGGACAATACAATGGGTTTAGTTCTTAACAAAAAAAATTAATAGGGGTCAAACGTCACTCATGGATGCCACAGAAACACGACTGAATAATAATGTCATATGGAAGAGGCCATTTGCTGTCCAGAAATCCTTTTTTATAGGTGCTGGATGAACACACATTAATTGTAAGAAGACACTTTATGGTGTTTCTGGTTCTTGAAAAGGCAGAGTATCCAATTTTCAGACCTTAGGAAAAAATTACCTGTTCCACAATTAACCCTCCAAAACAATTTAAAAAAAAAAAAAGACATTTTTAAAAATGCAAAATGGCTTGAGTACAGTCGTTATGCTCCTGCATGAAACAATCCAGCAATCCTCCCACATACAGTTATAAAGCTTAGATTACAGTGGCAGTTTTCTCCCAACAGCGATAAGGTTTGTAAACAAAGTATGCTAAATATCCTGTATTCTGAACACAAGTAGGCATATCTTCCAGCTCTCCTTTCATGATTTCCATAATAAAAACGGATAAGGCTTCTCAGAAAAATGGACACATTAAAGGTGTTGAAAAACCCAAAATAAAGTTCTTTCTCAGCTATATACAATGTAATTCTGATTAAAAGTGGCCATACAAGGGCAGAGTCAACTGATGACTCAGGTCCTTTAGACCGATTGGTGGGCCTACCTAGCCGATATCTGACATAAAATCGGCCATATCTCGATCTAGCAGGCTTGATTTTCCAGTCGGATTGGGGTCCTCAGTCCTACGGCCCATATACCCACCATTTTAATTTGATCGTTTTGCCTAGTGCCAATCAATTGAATTAGACTGATACTGCTTACCTTAAGGTATACATATTGAGAGAAGACCTGCCTGCTATCTACTGGATTCTGCTACATGGTCAGAAAGCAGTGCAGTAAGTCAGAACCAGCAGTGCAGAACTTAGCAAGAAATAGGGAGACACTGATTCCAATAACAAATATGTAAGCACATGTTTCAAAACCACTGAAAATGTATAATTGCTTATTGGACAGTTGCTTGGAGTAACTTTTCATTTCAAAATTTCATTTTTGGTTCCTAGTTTTACTACTATAAATGGAGGGATTTTATTTTTTTTTTTTGTTTGGAAGGGCTTAAAGGAATATTGTCATGGGAAAACATGTTTTTTCAAAATGCATCAGTTAATAGAGCTTCTTCAGCAAAATCCTGCATTAAAATTAATTATTTAAAAGCGCAAACAGATGTTTTAATAAATTATTTAAAAATATCATATGGGGCTAATCATTCTTTATTTCCCAGGGTGCTGCAGCCATGCGATGTGTGCTCTGATAAACTTCAGTCACTCTTTACTGCTGCGCTGCAAGTTGGAGTGGATCACCCCTCCTTCTTCCCCCTCCCCGCAGCAGAACAATGGGAAGGTAGCAGCTCCCTGACCTGACACCTGTATTGCTAAAAGTGGTAGATATCAGAATAGCACTAAATAGTAAAAATTCCAAGCCCTGTTTACGACTCCTCCAGTTACAGAAGAAGAAGAAACAATAAGTCATCTAAAAGCAGTTCTATTGTATAGTGCTGGCTCCTATTGAAAGCTCAGAATCAGTCACAATGCACTGAGACAGCTTCCTATGTGCCAATATTACAACTAAAAACAAAAATACATCTGTTGGTTCAAGAATAACATTTTAAATGGTATAGCAAATAATTTGCGATGTAAACAATTTAATTTAAAAATAAAAAATACACAAAAAACACATAAAAATCATGACAGAATCCCTTTAAATAAATTTTAAGAAATACTTCCATGTACACTATTCACTGATAAAAAAAAAGAAACTTGTGAGATTTTGCAATGAATGCTATTTACTTAAAATAATACATTTAAAATTGCATATTCTGCATATCTATTAATATAATGCTGACATATTCTGCACTGCTTTATAGAAGTGATATTATTTATATCAATGCCTGCTCCAGTGCAGCCTGCAATGTAATGTTGCTAGTACATTCACATGCAAGGGCCAAGTTTATCAGGAACCAATTACCCTGCCTTTATATTTTTTGAGTGTGGGAGGAGCCCCTGGAGAAAACCAAAGCAAGCATTGGGGTGAACACACAAACCGCTTGCAGATAATGGCCTAGCTGGAACTGAACCTGAGACCTGAAAAGTTCTCTTTTTGCTCCCTAAATTCCTGTCTTTTTAGAAGGAGGTTATGTAAAGTTTCAACAGATTTCTGGAGGTTTTGGGGTCTTGTTTTATGCGTTATTATAGTTTTGCTAATGAAGGTTCATTAGCAGATAAAGATGCAAGTCTCAGTTCCCCCCCTAGAGACATGTTTATCTTATTAGCTACAATTGTATTTAACTGCAGTCATTGACTGTTGAGTATTCTGGGCGCTCTACCAAAAGCTACTTATCTAATTAATTTGAGAAACCTTGTATCTTTTTTGGCCTTCAGTACAGGAGATCAAAATAAATGAGAAACTTCTCAATAAGAATCTGGGAATTCTGGCTGAGCTGCAAAAATTGGGACAGTTGGGAGGTATGGGCATCATTTTTACCAGTCAGGCGAGTAAAAGAATGGCCAGGTGGCAACCCTACATGAAGTCCTTAACAGTACTAGTAATTTTACCTATATGT
Source organism: Xenopus tropicalis (assembly GCF_000004195.4). Lineage (NCBI taxonomy): Eukaryota > Metazoa > Chordata > Amphibia > Anura > Pipidae > Xenopus > Xenopus tropicalis. The sequence goes on along the minus strand of NC_030677.2, from coordinate 74,125,686 downwards.
AGGTAAGCACTAGCAACCCCTTTATACATTGCAGGCCTGCTCGTGATAGCAAACATTAGTGTCTTAGGGGATGCTATGACATCTCTTGGACCAGCTGCAGAAAAGTACAATAGCCAAATGCAGGAATATTTTTGTAGCACCATTTCTTAGTGGGGGGCAGTTTAGGGGAATGGAGTGATGATATTTACATGCAGGGTAGATGAAGGGTGGGGTACTGGTTTGACAGGGACTGGCTTGTTTCGGGGCTCTTATTGGCAATGTTCTGTCAGGGTGTCAGAGTCAAAACCACAAAGTCCAGCCCAGTGGCATATTTTTCTAACCCAAACATTGGATTCATGGCTAACACCACAACTACACAGAAAAAGTGGTACACGCCATATACAACATCTTTAACTTTTATGATAACATTATCAATAAATAGTATTCAAAAATTCTAAAAATGAGGTAAATAGCACTCATAGAACAGATTACATGCACTTGATACCCACAATCAAAAAAAAAAAAAAAAACAGAAAACAAAACGAAAAAGAAAAAATGCTCACTTAAAGGAAAAGGAAAGGCTAATAAAGAGTTCCAGCTGCAGGCATACATTCAGTTCTCTCAATAGTGCCCTTAAGTCTCCCCATATTTCTCCTGTTCAGATGATCAGAAGCCTCATAGGAAAAAAAAAACGCTGAGCTCTGTAAAGAAAGTTCCCATAACACTCCTGCACCAAGACCAAGACCGGTGTACATGCTCAGTGTGTAAGACTATGAGGAAGCTTCCTTCTGATTGGCTCAGATCACACATTCCTAAGGGTGGGGGAGGGAGTTCTTACCATTCTTGAGGGAGGGGGGAGCAGGGGAGAGCTGTGTGTCTCTGACACAGGAAAAGAAAGAGACAACAAATCCTGTTTCTTTTGACAGAGAACTCAGTGCAGCATTTCTGTGAGTGCTTATGGCTGTATTTACATAGACCTTTCTGATAAAGCTTACTTAGTTTTTACCTTTCCTTCTCCTTTAAACGCTTCCTTGCTTAAAATCTACAAACAATAACAAGAGAACAATCCCAGACAACACAGGCCTAATTATATATTTTATGTGCAAAATGGTTCCACTTGCATCTAGGTTAATAGAACATATGATATTGCCATGGTAACGGAAACCACTGCCACATAACTAACACTATCTGTTCCAATGCCAGCTTATAAACCAAATGAGACGTTAAAAAAAAAATCTTAGCTATATTTGATTTGTGTCTGCTTTTTCATTTATTTGCCATGGAGTTAGTATATTTAAGTCATTTGGCCTTACACCCTATCTTAAGTTCACATCAGGATTCAGGTTCTAAGAAAGAAAAAATACATCTACTTTAGTAGATTGGTGAATGCCCCTCACACTATAAACCCCCTACTGCAAATTGGGGCATTCACAGATGTTGCATTTGCCAAGTCAGTAAAGAGGGACACCTATTTTTCAGTTCTCAATCTCACTACAATCATTAGGTGGCCGACTAGGTTAGGTTTTTTTTTCCTATAAAGGCCCATTTACTGTGCAACACAGCAACCAGATATAAAAACATATGGTACTACTGACTTTAAATTAAAACGCAATGACAAGTAAACAGTTTTAGGGTACAAACCACCTTTACAGAAAACTAAATGTGCTGCAGCTTCCATTTACTCACTGCTCTGCATATTACAGTATACAGCATGTAACCTTTTGTTGTAGTGAATTTATCTACACTAGAAGCTGTTGTATACTATTCTCTGATTTTCAACACCCCATGGATTTGAATATTATATACATATGCACCATTTGAACAATCCATACCAAATAAATGGTCAAGTCTTGTAAAAGAAAACATGAAAATGGCCATTATAGTAAAGTTGGACATACATCTGATTATCCGCTTGTTTGGTAAGGTTGCCATAATAGCAGATCTGCTCTAATTTGATGGCCTATGCGCTAGGTCAAATCTTTGGAGGGGTCTGGTGTGTACTGAAAGCCCACAAGCCATTACCCACTCCCACCATCCTACACTCCCTGCCCGCTCTCAGATAGAAACGTGGCCGGGGAGGGGGGATTTCTATACAGTTATTGAAGCAGACATCACGGCCCAGGTCCCCCCCATGGCTGCAGGGCCTGCTTCCTCTATAATTACATCACTGAGTAGGATTGTACTATGTACAGTCAGGAGAGGACTGCTTTAAAGATCCAATGCAATGCGGTCCCTTACGTGACAGGATTTGCAATCCTGCTGGATAACATATCTAGCTGATTTTAGGGCAGATATTGCTTGGGCAGATTGTCATAAGCTGCAGCCTCGGTTTGGAGGGGAAGCTTTTATTGACCCTTACATGGCCACCTTTATCCTGCCTTGTACTAAAAAAAAAAAGCCCTAATAAGAATTTAGCAGTGTACAGAAAATGTATAAATGAGCATTTGCGTTACTTTGCGTGCGGATGAAAAATACTAAACAACCCTGTGCTAAAGGATTTGTCTTTTTTCCTAAATAAAAAACATTTGATAGTCATGAAAAATGTCTTCAGGATTAAGCATAAAACATTGGCAGAATAGTTACCTGTAAAAATATGAGCAACCTCTAACTGTGTTGTGAGTGAAATGTTCTTGACTTTTTTCATTTCCATAGTCTTCCAGTGGATCTGACCACAAAATGTCACACATAGGTCCATACGCAGGGGGCTCTTTAAACCGATCTAACTAAGAAAAACAACACAATACAGGAATGAATAGCCTCACCTTAAAACAAACAAAAAACAAAGTAAAAGACTATAGCAATTGTTAACATCTTTATAACCTCTATAATAAAATAAATGTACATGGCCATGGGACTCCTCTGTGGCATATAATATCCATATTGTTTGGAGGTGCTAAGGGTAAGAGATTACAAGCCTACCCTTCAAAATACTTACACATTTTTTTCCCTCATAATTAATAAAAAGCAAAAAGTTTGCCATGGTTAAGTAACCCATAGCAAGAGGTGACCAGTACATGCTACCTGCTTATTGGCTGCTATAGGTGACTAGACCTTTAGAAAACTTTGCAACTTTTATAACATACTCCATTTAAAAGGAATAGTGATATAAAAAAATGAAAGTTTTAAAGCAATGAAAATATAATGTAGTGTTGCCCTACACTAGTAACACTGGTGTGTTTGCTACAGAAATGCTACTATAGTTTATATAAATAAGCTGCTGTGTAACCACGGGGGCAGCGATTCAAGCTGGAAAAAGGAGAAAAGGCACAGGTTACATAGCAGCTTTGCTTATATAAACTATAGGACTGTGGCAAACGCACCAGTTTTACTGTTCCTTTAAGTTATTTTTAAAAATCGCTTTAAGCTTTCACAAAAGTCACCATCCAACATCCTCCTTTCTCGTAACTACCTTCACTCCTGCAACTGGGCAATTCTCCCACAACCTGTGCGCCTTTTATCATGTGCAACACAAATTTTTTACCTTATAGCAACACCACAGGTCTTACTTCAATCTCACCACACCATCTCACCATAAAACTTGCCATTAAAACTGTATTTTCTACAATTTGGCCTGTTAGGATTTTCTTTTTACACTGTTCTTAGCTCGTTTCACTGCACAGACAGGACCAACATACCTAAATTCTGTTCCTTGATCTGCCCATTTTTTTAATTCCTTTAGCTCAATACCATGTCAAAAATTAGAAAGATATTGAATATTTCTTTTGAATAGAATATCACAGTGAATTACTCACTTCTCATTATGACAAAAAACGGAGCCCAACAAATACAGTTGGCATTTGAAATTCATAATAGCAGACAGAATATTCAGAACATTGTAGTCTGCTACACAGCGAAGCTACAAAATGCTTGCCACCTTGAATTTACACCTATCAAAATTCCCCACATCTGCATAAAACTATAACACAAGATAAATAATTTAGCAACAAACAGTGAAATGTTTGCTGCAGGCTTATTATTTGAGGGGAATAAAGTGATATTTCCTAGGCCTGCTTTGACGTTCATTTAAAAAGAAGAAAACTTTCATTAAAAAGAATATGCATTTACAGAGTCATCTTCAAATGTATATCATAAAATATGCAATACTAAGTTATTTTAGGCTTTTAAATTATTCATAGAATGGTAACTGAAATACACTGGCAAGAAGTATTGTTTGTTGATGAATATGCAGCCTATATTCAAAATTGTGGGGAACAGTTTCATTTGAGTAACAAGCGTTCATAAACAACAAAAGTTTATCACTCTCACATCATATTTGTATTTATCATCAGTTTAAGAACACTAAAACTATATTTTACTGCAGCAAAATGTTATGATAGTAATATGTCTAAAGGAATAGTTTTCAATTTGTGTAATTAAATTGAGTACCTGTTATCTACAATGTTTGGGACCTGGGGTTATCCAGATAACGGATCTTTCTGTAACTTGTATCTTCATACCTTAAGTCTACTAAAAATCATTTAAACATTAATTAAACCCAATATAATTGTTTTGCCACCGATAAAGATTAAATATATTTTAGATGGGATCAAGTACAAGGTAGTGTTTTCTGTCTGGGAGATGGCTTTCACATAATTCAAAGCTTGGTTTTTGGATAATAAATCCCATATCTGTACTTTTAACTTGCAGTTGCTGTGCACCCCTTCAATCAAAAAGAAATTTTTAGCTTTCCTCTACAATCATGCCTGGTGGTGTTATGATGCAAGCTTTCAAGAAAATCCAGTTATAAGATCCCTTATCCGGTAACACAAGGTCCAGAAAGCTCAAAATGAAGGGAAGGTCAGCTCCCAGATAGTCTAGTTTAAACAAATAATCCTATTTTTTTTTTTCTTTTAAGAAAGATTCCCTTTATTTTCTGCAATAAAACAGTAGGTTGTACATGATGGTAACTAAGCCATTGGGGCAAATCAAAAGAACCCAGGTGCCACATATTCTGGAAAACAGATTCTATACCTGTAACTGGACCCCCTTGGGGTCACCTGGCTAATCCTTATGCTATTATGTCACTAAAATAGATGGTATAAGGTAAACTGAAATCTTTAAAGGGGAGTTCAACTTTAAGCAAAAATGCACCCTTAAAAATAGACAGCACTGTTTGTTTTAGTGAGTTTTTTTTTCATTTTTCCACAGATACCATTGGTAGTTTGGTCAAGTATCTCCCCTTGATAGGTTGTTTTGACAATTCGTCTTACAATCCTAACATATTTCAGATATTTTGTCCAGACAGACAAAATCTGCTGATGCACCTTATCAACAAATGTGTAGGGCATCAGCAGATAGTGAAGAGAGAGGAGCCACAGCTTCTGTTCACTTTCATTTAAAATAAAGCAAAACAAAACAAAAAAAACATAAATCACACTGAAAATTTAAGTTAAGTTTTTGCTTTTTTTTTTGGAGAGAGAAGCCTCCATGGCTATATCCCACAGCATTTACAACATAAACCTGATTCTGTTATGCAAGTTAGAATCCAAAGTTCTGCGTTTCATACGATTTCAATTTTTGGGATGCATTATTCTGTTTCAAACGTAGGAGAACTAGGGCTTCAAAAACAGATAACAACTTTCCAACAGCGTGACCTAGATTTAGAATAGGATGAGCATAGTTAATTATGAAGACTACTATACTTCATTACCTTATTTCTAAAAATTTCATGTACAAATATTACAGTACATAATGAGCTTGAGAGTTTATCATTCCTTATCAGCATAAAAAGTTGATCATTTCACATAAAATCACCTCCTGATCATGAACATACTATATTACAAATAATGATTAATATTTTACACAGATACATTATATTTACTATATATTTCTATATTAGTCAAGCAAGTCTGACAAAGCAACACAATCTTAATCACAAAGTTACAAAGGCTCTTAGGGCTCTGGTACACGGGGAGATTAGTCGCCCGCGAGCAGGGAGTTTTGCCGCGGGCGACTAATCTCCCCGTGTACCAGAGCCCTTAAGGTTTAAAGACTGAACAGTTTTGCTGAAAAGTTTCGCTTTTTATCATGACTTACTTTTCTAATGTCATCTAAAGTGTTGATTTCTGGAGATAAGCCACCATGCACACAAAGGAATTGTTGATTCATCAGTGCAGCCAAGGGAAGGCAGTCAAAGGCATCCATGCAGGCATCATATACTCTTTCTGAATACTTTATTTTACCTTTAAAAAGAAAAAGCAGCTGAATTATAGGCATAGTGTAGGTAATTGTTTTTAATTGTAAATACTTTTGTTTAAAATATAACAAACAGCATAAGATGCATTAAACAAGGGTCATTTGTTTATTCAAAGAATAATCTACTAGTTAAATTAGATATTGTTCCTGTTTTGTCTTCCTCTGGATCAGTGCTGTCCAACTGGCGGCCCGCGACCCCCCTCTGTGTGCCCCCCCCCCCACCTGTCTGGCTGCTTTGATGGCTTAACTTTGTGTAAGCTTTAAATGGTATCAGTACTGAGTTTAACTGGCCCCCTGCATGGTTCACACCTCAGATTCAGGCTGTTATTCCACTGTATTGTTTAAACATGTAATCCCCTGTACTGTTCACACCTTTTAATCTCTGTATTGTTCACCCACTGCATTGTTCACACCTCAGGCTCAGGCTGTAATCACCCACATTGTTCTCCTGTTCACACCTCAGACATTGTTTGTACTGCCTGGCCTATGCTGCCTGTGTGTAGCATAGGGCAGGGAGGGTATGGCACACACAGGCAGCATAGGGCAGGGAGGGTATGGCACACACTGGCAGCATAGGCCAGGGAGGATATGGCACACACAGGCAGGGTAGGGCAGGCAGAGTATGGCACACACAGGCAGCATAGGGCTGGCAGAGCATGGCACACACAGCCAGGGTAAGGCTGAGTATGGCACATACAGGCAGCATAGGGCAAAGTATGGCACACACAGGCATCATAGGGCAGGCAGAGTATGGCACACACCAACAGCATAGGGCAGCCAGAGTGCTGCCTGTGTGTGCCATACTCTGCCTAGCGGCCCTCCATCATGTATGCAAGAGAAATTCCGGCCCTTGGCACAGCAGAAGTTGGACAGCACTGCTCTGGATCAACGGTGCCATGTGGTCTTAAAACTTTTCGCACCCCTTTAACTCTAATATAAATGCAGATTTATTTGGCTGTTAGTGTCCCTGTGGATCTGTAGCATTCTAAGTTAACAGACAAACCCACAACTCACTGATTAAAGATGATTTTAGAAAAACACAAAATCACAGTTCAGATCAAAAGGGGCTTGGTACTCCCCAAACATTATCTTTTATAGGAGAGAGACTGCCAAGGCCACAGCGTTGTTTCCATAGGCTTAATCCTTCCCCACTTGTGGCTTTCAAAGGAGAGAGACTGCCCAGACCAACACCAATTTTTGGCATAAGACTAAAAGGGATGGATGTGGGGGTGCTACAACCACATAGAAGCTTTCCATTCTTTCTGCCAAATAACTCTGCTAAGTATTTGCATACTTAAGCAGAGTTATTCTGCAGAAGGAATGACCATAAATATGTATATATTTATAAATAATATCAGGGGCCATCAATAATATTTGTAAGAAAATATAAGGTATTTGCTAAGATGCTGGTATCCCGAAGATCCAAATCACAGACCATACACATTAGGCCCTGAACTTTTAAAAACAAGCTGGATCAACATTAAATATATTGAATGCATTTATCCGTGAAGCCCATGGAAAAGAAACTACAGTAAGAAAACATTTTGAAAGAACAATCATTCCTGATATCTTCACCACTGCAAATATAACAATTTAGAACAAAGGTGAAACAATGTCTATAAAAAAATTAAAAATGTGCAGAAAGCATGGTTTAACTTTTATTTCCCTATTTGATCAAGTAACAATCTTTAGCGCTAATTTAGACAGAAATGTGAAGAACTGAAAGAATGTGGTCTTCTTACATTCTTGTTTGAAGGTAAAATACTCTGTAAGATGTCTACATTCATGATTCCCACGTAGTAAAAAGAGAGTTTTGGGATACAGAATTTTCAAGGCCCACAAGTACAGAACACACTGAAAAAAAAAAACATGTGGAATTAGTACATCACTAATAAATGTAAACGTTGATTTAACATTAAATATACCATTATCACAACATCAAAAACAAATCAGACTTCAGACTTATTTTGATATTTTTTGCACCACATTAAACCATTTAATTTGATCTATCAATATATCAAAACAGATATTTGCTGTGTTTATGCCATCTAAATCAGTAGAACTATGTGTTAAGCTTTCCTCCGGCAGTGTATGTGACCTGACCTACAAGGTACTAATACCTTCATGAAAACTTTCACAGTACCTTCACCTGATGTTCCTGCAGTCCGCGCTATTACTTCACCCCCCCTTCACAGCTCCTTCCCTGATTTGTTTGAGGTTCACCCACTGCACATCACTCACTGATCTCTGTGCTCATTCTAGCAGTTTCCTTATTGAGTCTTTATCCACCCTCCTTCACCTTTCACAGTTGTGGCTGCATCACTCAAACTTTCTTAAAAAATGGCATACCTAGTCATTGGTTAACAGAAAAATATCATGTGGGTTAGTGATATAAAGATTGGGTGCTGACTGGGTCTCGGTCTGGCAGATGATCTGAATGGACCAAAGCTGGCCATACTCGCACCGATATTATCGTACAGATATTCAGTGCGTGTTTTGAAGGGGCACCGTTGAAAAATTACGCTTTTAGGGTTTAATCGTAAGATAGGGGTACACTTCCAATTGTTTCTACGTCCATATCGGACGATTCAGCCCTGAACGTTAGTGGAGTGTATGACCAATGGTTGCGGAAAAGATCGCAATTGTAACATGTATGTCTACTTTAAGGACATTACAAGGCAAGTCGGAGGGTATGGGCCAGGGATGCAACAATAGGAATGGATACATGGACTGGAAATAAAGTTGAAATTTAGTTTCAATGTAATTGCCAGTAAAAGGCACAAGCTGAGCGGCAACCCTACAGATGGCTGCAATACAACGAAGATAGAAAAGGGAAGAATAACACATAAGAGAAAGGGAAGAGAAGAGAGCAAGATGATAGTAATAAAGAAAGAAAATCCAGACTAGTCCATACTGGGGAAAGTAGGCAAGGACCCAGAAAGAAAGTGTGAAAAGGTCTAGCCCCATGTCAAATTTTAACATTAAATATAAAAAAAAAAAAAATCTGTTTGCTCTAAGGCTACACTATTAACTGATGCGTTTTAAAAAGAAAATGTCTTCCTGTGGCAGAATCTCTTTATTATAGGTATCCCAATCAATTTTCCTTCTTTTTTTAAATTTGCAGGAAAAAAAAGGGGGTAGATTACATAACTTTAAAAACAGTGATTGTATGTATGCAACCTTTATGGAAAAAACAAGCTTCCCGAGCCTTATTTTATTTCTACAGACAAGTAAAGCACTTTATATGGAAACCGTGGCTCAATAAAACACCAATTTAAACTTACTTCAATACTGAAGTATCCTCTGTCAACGTAGTCTCCTAAAAAGAGGTAACGTGTGTTGGCAGGTGATCCTCCCACTTCAAATAACTTCATCAAGTCAAAGAACTGCCCATGAATATCCCCACACACTGCAAAAAACACAATAGAAATATTTTGTATAAACCTGGTCACTGGGTAACAAATGGTTAGAATAATAGTTTGCATGCAGCATAATCATGATCATGGGTGCATGGTTATACGAGAACAAGAACCACCTACAGAGTCTATAAAAAGTATTCACCATCCTGGAAGTTTCATGTTTTATTGTAACAGGTAATCTCTTAACTAGTTATGTGACTTTGGAAAATAATTGTACCAGTGATGATTTCATTATGCCATAATAAAGGGGGTGTATAGTTATGGTAGATACAGCGTTTTACAATTCCAACCACATACACACAGCACCGCACACACTGCACCTGTAAATGATGTAACTAGAATTCCCAGATTTAATACATCATATAAATGCTAGAATTTCATTCTAGTGCACAGAAGGCCAAAGTGACTTTAAAATAACCTATGTGGCAAATTTCTTTCTTGAGTCTGAATCTATAATAATAATAATACCAATAAATAAAATCAAGAGATTTTTATTCGTTGTCTTCCATCAGAGAACTACAGCTAGACTGGACAACAAGCAGTTAACTGTCATTATTTCTGCACAACAGACAAGTGGTTTTCCCATGTAATAGGTTAAATACCCTATTTTCCAACCAGCAACCCTCATCTCCTAACACACATACATATAATATGAAAAATGCCATATAAAACATCTTTCTGTAGTTTTAGCACTGCAACGCTCATACAATTGGCCTTCAAAATTGGTATTCAGAAATATTCCAAAGATCAAATAAAATCTGTACCACCTCTTAAACTACCCTTCATGTGTGGCACCCCCATATACTGGCTGTCAGTCCCAGTCTGAAAACCTCTGAAACCTTTTTAGAGTAAAAGCACAGTTTTTACTGCTATAACATTTGTTTGTTGGAGGGTTTTTACATTTTTTTTATGTCATTTTTTTATATAAATAGATTAGACATCTAAATTATAAACAACATATTCAGTCGAAAAAAAATGTTTAATGAGATTTAAAGAATAGAGAGTACTTGCTCAAATTAAAATCAGCCAATTCCTGTCCTGATAAATATTGTAGGAACTTGTGCCTAGATCAGCTTGGTTATTTATGTATCTTTTCACATACAGTAGAACACCAATGTTACATCCCTGGAACTGATTGTGGTCCCATACAGGCAAGTTTTGTATTTTCTTTCCTGGATTTTAAGTTTTTCATGAATTTATGCTGTTTTGACACAGTCCGCTTTACTGCACTATGGTTTATTTCCCTGTCTAGTGATGCTATATAGTAGTGTGCTATGCACAAACTAACAATTTCAGTACAAGGTAACATTCAAAGTGCATTGAATTTTACCATGCACCGATTTATTTCTTTGCTACTATTAGTTTACCGACTATTGCTGCTCAAAATAGTCTACTTATTTACAGAGTTTTAAGAGTATGTTTAACCATTTTCTCTTTCTCAGCACAATAAAATTAAATATAAAAGTTGGTGAGTTTAAAAAAACAGATTAAGATGATACCAACAAAGGCTATAATTAGTAATGCTCAAAAATGAGCAGCTCTCAGTAAATACAGAAAATGTAACAGCTGCAGCTAGTAAACAGTGTAGCCTTGTACACATGCCATAGTTAGCATCTAAATTAACACAGAACCCACTTCTAAAATAATCAGGTAAGCCAGATATGAGCATTAACATATTCTTTACACTAAATATATAATAGAACACAGAAGAAGCTGCTACAAATTAAATTTCTTAAAATTCTATAAAAATGTAGGCACTGACTGAGCAAATTTAAATTTTATAAATATGGGTATGTGGAAAAAACCTGTTAACCAGAAATCTCTGAATTACAGGTACTCCATTCCCATAGATTTCATTTGAGACAAGTAATTCTAATTTTTGTTAAAGGAGAAGGAAAGGCTAAGTCACTTGTGGGTGCCAAAATGTTAGGCATCCCCAAGTGACTTAGATCGCTTACCTTGTACCCTGGGCTGGTGCCGACTTTCTTGTTTAAGTTCGGCTTTTCACTCTACTGCGCATGCGTGCGCAAGCGAATAGGAAGTAGGAAGCGCTCGCTGCTACCCCGGGCTGGTGCTGTTCTCTCCGTACAGGGGCACCAGCCTAACATTTCAGCACCCCCAAGTGACTTAGCCTTTCCTTCTCCTTTAAACTATTTTGTTTTTATCAGCAATAATAAGACAGATTGGTCTTGATTGATATTGATTCATATTTGTGCCAAAACAATCCTGCTGGGTTTATCCAAATTACGGAAAGACCCCTTGTCCGGAAAACCTCAGGTCCTAGGAATTCCAGATTATACATTCCATACTTGTATATTTAAGTACACTGTATATATATCTGAAAAATACACTGTGCTCTAAAAGACAAATCTTGTTGGGCATAAACTGCATCAGCGCACAAGCCTGCATAAACCCTGTTACCAATAAAGTTATTTTATCAGCTCTAATTTCCACTCAATGGACCTCACCACATAAGTGGATTTTCCAGTGCTGATGTTCAATCACTGGCCTTTCAGGTCTTTTATATGAAAATTAAAGTAGCAAACATCACACAAATGATTAGTTGAACATATGTGACTAAAAATGTAACGTTAATAAGGTTGTGTGATCACTGGTGAAACTGGCTAAAAAAAAGCATACAAATATATACATATATATATATACACACACATTTTCTTTTCAAAAGAAAAAAAATGCGCAGCAGTTAAAATAAATTGTACTTCACCCATCCTCCTCTTTTGGTACGCATTACCATAACTAAGTTACTTTGTTTAAAGTTGGCCATATACTTAAAGGAGAAGGAAAGCTAAAAACTAAGTAAGCTTTATTAGAAAGTTCTATGTAAATACAGCCATAAGCACTCACAGAAATGCTGCACTGAGTTCCCTGTCAAAAGATTAGTTGTGTCTGTTTTCATTTGCCAGAGACAAGCAGCTCTTTGCTTTCTGCTCTTTCCTGCTCCCCCCTCCCTCAAGAATGCTAAGAACTCACCCCCCCTTAGGAATGTGGATCTGAGCCAATCAGCAGGAAGCTGACTCATAGGGGCCAATTCATTAAACCACAAGTTTGAATCCCTAATGGGAAAAATTCGTATTGGATACGATAATTTCTTAAGATCGCAATAACACGAAAAAACTTACAAAAAAATCGTATTTGTCACGATAAAATCATATTGGCCATCCGAAAGTCACAAAATTTTTGTACCAAACGATTGCAAACAGTGGCAGAACCTTTCCAAATTTTACATGCAAGCGTACGAAAAAGTTGTGCAAGCGTACGAAAAAGTCGCGCAAGTCGAGTTTGTCTTAATAAATCTCCCGCATAGTCTAACTGAGCATGTTCACTTGGTCTGGGTGTCTGTGCAGGAGCGAGGTGTGACGGGTTTATCTTAAACAATGGCGGAATTGATTTAATTTCTCTCTGATGAGATTAGGGACTGATACCCAAAGGCTCCAACACGTCTGCCCTGGCCTGATTGGAAACAATAGGCAGATAATCCAGTTACCCTGGCACCTATATGTCACCCCACCCTTGCATAGAAACAATAGGGGCTTGCTGGGAGGATGGGCCCACAGGGACATAAAAAGAGCCCCAAAGAGAGCTTGGAAGTCAGTCTTCAGAGAGAGAGAGGAAAGGATTCCTGCACTTCGGATCAACCGCTTCAGTTACTCTTCGGCCATTATTTTCTTCAGACTGTGGATTTACTTCTGTGGGACTTTGGAACTGCCTTTTTGCTATTTTACTTCTTAGAAGGATTTATCGATGTGTGATGTCATTGGACTTTACAAAAATAAAGTGCTGGAATGCTACACGGTTTCTCTCCAGTGTTTGAGCCTACACTTATTAGGTCATTTTCATGACACGAGGCATTATGGGAACTTTTTTTTACACAGCTCAGCGTGTAAAAAATTGAGACAAACTATTGAGACAACTGAAAGCATGCCTGCAGCTTGAGATTAACTCTTTATTAGCCTTTCCTTCTCCTTTAAACATCCTTTAAACATATTTGCTAGGCAAGATCACTAAACAAGCATATCTTGGCCACCTATGCCCTAGGCAAAGCTCAAGTGATTTGATTGTAGGCCCAGGGTCAAGTGATCGGATCTTACTGCAGCCCTGCAGGAACCCACTGGGGAGGACAACATTAATGCATGTCCTCACTCAAAGGCAATGTTGTAATTATCAAGAGACCCTCCCACACATGAGCCAATAAGCTACAGGACACGAGTCAGCAGCATTTATCAGCCTGTGTATGGCCATTTTAAAAGGGAGCACATAGAGACTATTGGAGTAGCAAGAACACTGGCTGACTATCTTTAGTCACACTGCAATCAGATTGAACCTTATGTCACAAAAACTGCCTGAAGTGTTCTTTAGGCAAAAATGAATTCATTATATGCTGAAAGCACAATCTAAATGCAATGATATTTTATTTAGTATATTTCAACAAATCTATCCTTTCACAAAAATGATAGGAATTATTGTTACTTGTCAAGAGAACTTTAATACCTTGGCTTGCTCACAGTAAAAATGACGAAGTAGCATGGTAAGCGCTTATGTTCTTTTTTAGTTTCAGTTTTTATCAGCTTGAAAGGTTTATCTATCTTGTAAGACAAGGTACTCTCTCCCATGCAACCTATATTATGTGGCAGTTTAGGGTCACTAATTCTAGAAAATGCATGCAGAAAACTTACAGCCATGTAAGGAAATCTGGATCCTTAGCTACATGTATAAATAGGCAGTAGGGGGTGCTCAACTTGCAGTAGATTCACTTTCCATTGAAGCTGCAGGAAACCACACAGGGTTGCCACCATTCCCTTAAAAGCCTACTAGAGAGTGACATCAGGGGTGGGGCAGACTGAGGTCAGTGTGCAGGGCAATGATGTAGTTGTATCAGACAAACAGAGTAAGACATTTTTTTTTTTTACAATTAAAGTTGTAATTTATGATTTAACAGTGTAAGCCCTACCTCTCACATGCAGCACAGCTCAATGAGACCAAACCATTGACTGGATATGCCCTAAAGATTCATATGGAAATATGTAACTAAAGACATAAACAGAAAAAAAATTGCAAATAAAGAATAAAAATTAGCAAATAACGAATAAAAGTGTGCATTTTGGAATGTGATATTGCTCCCTGCAAAGATGCTTTATTACATTCCCAGCATACCAGCATAAACAGCAAAACTCAGTCTTTTTCAGTTGGCAGTTAAGTAGCAGATTTTTCACAACGTTCATCTTACCTGTGGCAAGAGAAAAATTCTTTCCATTGTGCATTTTTTTTCTACTATCTACTAATTCTAGAATGAGGGAGCCTCCCTTGTCCTCCTTTAAAGGGGTAGTTCACCTTTAAATTAACTTTTACTATGATATATACATGAATATTCTGAGACAATTTGCAACTAGTTTTCATTTTTTTATTTTCTATATTTTTAGTTATTTAGCTTTTGGTTCAGCAGCTCTCCTCTTTGGTATAACAGCAGCTATCTGATTGCTATGGTCTTATTTACCATAGCAACCAGGCAGTGGTTTGAACCAGAGATGGGAATATGAATAGGAGAGGGCCTGCATAGAAAGGTAAGCAATAAAAAGTAACAGTAACAATAAAATTGTAGCCTCACAGTGCAATAGTTTTTGGTCAGTAATCATTTAAATTGGAAATAGGCAGAAAAGGACAACAAATACATTTAAAAAAACTATAGAAAATAAATAACGAAAACCAGTTGCAAAGCTGCTACGAAAAGGGTATTCTATAGCACACTAGAAGAACTTAAAATTGAACCACCCCTTTAACAAATGTGTCTCTTACCCCTTTACTTTAGTATTCCTTGCCCTAGGTTCATGGGACTCCTGCTAGTGGAAACTGCCTGATATGTTACATACACATGCATAAAAGATAAGTTGTTTAAAGGGGAACTTTTTTTGCTGTTCTTATTTTCTTTAACATTTTTGCATTAGTAAGTTTATATTTAAATATCAAGCCAGACAGCTACACAACAAATAAATCAATTCCAAATTCAAGATATATTTATTTAACATTCATACATTTAGCCCTCATTTGGTCAGACAGATTTGAGCTAAGATCTGCTCATTTAGTGTCTGTGCCAAATGAGAGCTTCTTCCTGTGTATAGAACACAGTGCACCAAGTGTGAGGTTGGGTGAACAAATGTTATTACCCAGTACTAAATTCTGTAAAAACTATAGGATCCTCATGTCACAATTAAAATGGAAATATTAATTTAATTTTAAAGTGGGCCTGTCATCCAGACATAAAAAGCTGTATAATAAAAGCCCTCTTCAAATTAAACAAGAAACCCAAATTAATTTTTATATTAACACTTCCAAGCCCATTATAAAGGCATTTAAAAATCCCAGCTGTCAATCATATACAGGTATGGGATCCTTTATCCGGAGACCCTTTATCCAGAAAGCTCCAAAATACGGAAAGCCTGTCTCCCATAGACTCCATTTTAATCAAATAATTCAGAATTTTAAAATGGATTTCCTTTTTTTCTGTAATAATAAAACAGTAGCTTGTACTTGATTCCAACTAAGATAGAATTAATCCTTATTGAAGGCAAAACAAGTCTGTTGGGTTTAATTAATGTTTTATTGATTTTTTAGACTTAAGGTATGGAGATCCAAATTACGTAAAGACCCCTTACCCGGAATACCCTTGGATCCAGAGAAATTCTGGATAACGGGTCCTATACCTGTATTGCCTGCCTAGAGGCGAGGCAGACAAGTACTTTTCAGTTCAGCTCTCACTTTCCCCATCCCTCCTCACCATCTAATTGTGTAGGCAGTGCATGGGCCTGGGCATCTGGTCCCCCATTCTGGCACATACACAAGCTTGCCTTAATAACTGTGCGCACAAAATGGCACCTGCTTATTTGATGTGATTGTTCAATTCCAGGACTGAAGGAAACAAGATTTATATTACTTATATAGTGTAAGTGAAGTTTATTTTGCTTAACAAACACAATAAAAAAGAATTTTGAATTATATCTTAGGGCAGGGGTGTGCAAACTTTTTAGCTCAGGGGCCACATTAACTAACATACGGGCCGGACCGGGACAGCGTTACGCCCGGGGCTGCCATCAAAAATGATGGGGCCTCTCAGCTCCTCCCCAGCGACCCGCTGCTTCCTCCGTCCCGTCCTTCTGTTCCCAGGCTCCCCAGTGCATTCTTTTATATGGTTGCGCCCCGTGCGTGCTGACGCTGTGCGCACGCACGGGGCGCAACCAATCAGAGCCCGTCATTCTTTTAAGGGGGCCTGAGACGGCAGACCGGATTAAAAGGGCTGACGGGCCGGATGTGGCCCGCGGGCCGTAGTTTGCCCACCCCTGTCTTAGGGTGACAGGTCCCCTTTAATTCATGTTGCTTTATTTCAACAAAGGTTTCAACTTCAGAAAACCAAAGCATTATGTAGGCCTTTCCACCAGCAATTCATATTGTTGCAGATGGAAAGGCATTTTGGAGAGATTCGTCACTTGCAGAAGCAGAGATCTATCGTGGGTGACTAAATCTTTCCATGGGACATCAGCCTAACAAAATTGTTAGGCTTAAACCGACCTGTATACATATGTACTTAGCTGTATACATAGCATTACTTTCTTAAATTGATTTATTATTATTACTTTATTTTAATATAAGGCCCCTGGTGTATGCCACTACTCTCTAAAGGACATGGATTGTTAAGGAGTGTGTTGTCCATCACCATCCTATATGTATATACATTATTGCTACTGCAGATTTGCTGTTAAAACAAATAAATATTTACCAGCAAAGATACTGTGTTAAAGGGTTAAATAAATGATGGCGTTTTGTTTAAACTTGTTTGTCAGTTATGTTCTACTAATAAGCAAATAACTGTATTCACACTGTACGGGAACTAAGGCCAATGAACTTACTGACATTCATTCTAAAAGCAATGGGAAATAATTGCTCATATTTAAATAGATTTCTTGGTAACACTTACACTTGTTACATGACTAATGTCTTGCAGCTGGCTTAAGTCAGCATACAGCTGTGCTTTTTGCTGGGACTATATTTATGTTAGACAAAAGTGATTCCATTGAAAACTCAAACATTCGGTAATTGTATTACAATGTAAAATAAAGAGGCCACTGATGATCAGTGATGGTCTATTAAGTGCCAAAGACAAAAGATTCTAATGGAAAATACATATTCCGTCTTAATGGAAAAGAAGCCTTATGTTTGAATGCCATCATCATTAGAAGCAGATAATGCAATTTTAAAATGCTTTTAAAACAAATGTAATAGCTAACAACCACTGATAATTTGCAAGCTCATCATAAATAAGCTTTTACAAACTTGTAGCGTCTGTCTGAGGCCAAATTCACTGCTGTAAAGAAATACTTTCTATTATTATTACAATTAACAAGTGCCAACATATTACAGAGCACTGTAAAATAGGATTATAATCACTAAGCGATATAGGTTAGCGATATACCAAAAGCACAAATCAGAATCAGGATCAGAACATATATATATATATATATATATATATATACAGTGGTGTGAAAAACTATTTGCCCCCTTCCTGATTTCTTATTCTTTTGCATGTTTGTCACACTTAAATGTTTCTGCTCATCAAAAACCGTTAACTATTAGTCAAAGATAACATAATTGAACACAAAATGCAGTTTTTAAATGAAGGTTTACGTTATTAAGGGAGAAAAAAAACTCCAAATCTACATGGCCCTGTGTGAAAAAGTGATTGCCCCCTTGTTAAAAAATAACTTAACTGTGGTTTATCAATTTCAATTTTCAATTTCAATATCAATTTCTGTAGTCACCCCCAGGCCTGATTACTGCCACACCTGTTTCAATCAAGAAATCACTTAAATAGGAGCTACCTGACACAGAGAAGTAGACCAAAAGCACCTCAAAAGCTAGACATCATGCCAAGATCCAAAGAAATTCAGGAACAAATGAGAACAAAAGTAATTGAGATCTATCAGTCTGGTAAAGGTTATAAAGCCATTTCTAAAGCTTTGGGACTCCAGCGAACCACAGTGAGAGCCATTATCCACAAATGGCAAAAACATGGAACAGTGGGGAACCTTCCCAGGAGTGGCCGGCTGACCAAAATTACCCCAAGAGCGCAGAGACAACTCATCCGAGAGGCCACAAAAGACCCCAGGACAACATCTAAAGAACTGCAGGCCTCACTTGCCTCAATTAAGGTCAGTGTTCATGACTCCACCATAAGAAAGAGACTGGGCAAAAACGGCCTGCATGGCAGATTTCCAAGGCGCAAACCACTTTTAAGCAAAAAGAACATTATGGCTCGTCTCAATTTTGCTAAAAAACATCTCAATGATTGCCAAGACTTTTGGGAAAATACCTTGTGGACCGACGAGACAAAAGTTGAACTTTTTGGAAGGTGCGTGTCCCGTTACATCTGGCGTAAAAGTAACACAGCATTTCAGAAAAAGAACATCATACCAACAGTAAAATATGGTGGTGGTAGTGTGATGGTTTGGGGTTGTTTTGCTGCTTCAGGACCTGGAAGGCTTGCTGTGATAGATGGAACCATGAATTCTACTGTCTACCAAAAAATCCTGAAGGAGAATGTCCGGCCATCTGTTCGTCAACTCAAGCTGAAGCGATCTTGGGTGCTGCAGCAGGACAATGACCCAAAACACACCAGCAAATCCACCTCTGAATGGCTGAAGAAAAACAAAATGAAGACTTTGGAGTGGCCTAGTCAAAGTCCTGACCTGAATCCTATTGAGATGTTGTGGCATGACCTTAAAAAGACGGTTCATGCTAGAAAACCCTCAAATAAAGCTGAATTACAACAATTCTGCAAAGATGAGTGGGCCAAAATTCCTCCAGAGCGCTGTAAAAGACTCGTTGCAAGTTATCGCAAACGCTTGATTGCAGTTATTGCTGCTAAGGGTGGCCCAACCAGTTATTAGGTTCAGGGAGCAATCACTTTTTCACACAGGGCCATGTAGGTTTGGATTTTTTTTCTCCCTAAATAATAAAAACCCTCATTTAAAAACTGCATTTTGTGTTTACTTGTGTTATCTTTGACTAATAGTTAAATGTGTTTGATGATCAGAAACATTTTGTGTGACAAACATGCACAAGAATAAGAAATCAGAAAGGGGGCAAATAGTTTTTCACACCACTGTATATATATATAAAATGTATCATATATGGATTAGCAGCACTAACATCCACCAAGGATTCAAGAAACTTGTTAAAACTTAAGACATTAAAGAAGTTTCTCAGGTTCAAAACACTTTTCTTTCAGTTTTGTTGTTTTTTGATAGTACACAAGAAAGAGACCTTTTTCAATTGCTTTTTATTTTTGACTGTTTCACTGATTAATATTTAGACTTTAGACTGTATATTATAGACTAATATTAAACTGTTCTAATTTAAATTCCCTCTTTGACCCTGCAAGGCTGCCGTTATGAATGTAATATCCCACAGATGCTGCTGAGAAATGTATCAACTAATAGAGCTAATTGCAACAGAGTTCAGAGTCTGAACTTGGATTGCCGAGTTGCCAGACTGAAACATTTAAGTTTAAATTTCAATTTTAGAAAAATGGTTAAAAATAAGAAATAGAAAGCAAATGACAAATGTGTTTATTTCTAGTGTTATGTAGGAAAAGAACTGAACTGAATAAAGTGTTTGAGAGGTGAACAATCCCTTTAAATTGAGAATCACTGTTTAAAGAAAATGTTCTGATGACAACTAATGTACTCAAAAGAAATGCTTATTTTCCATTAAATTAACCAAAAGCATTCAGATGAAATAGCTATGAAAGATCAATGTATTAAGTTGATGCTGCAGTCCACGTTCGTTGCAGAGCCACAGGCTGCCAAGTTTTTCTGTATATCCTGCAGGTAGCAGCCTGCCACTTTTGAGTGATCCTGGGAAGGTAAAAGATTACTTTACATTTATCAGTACTGACAGATAAGGAATCTGTGCTTGTGAGAGCATAAAAGCTTTAAAAAGGACTTGTGCAGCAACACAATATATTTGTACAAAGTCAGCTATTATTTTATCAAGTGACGGGAAACACATTTTAAATCACATTTAAGATTATCTAGGTGTCATATAAGCTTTTTATAAGCATCCGGTTTTTGCTTAGTAGGCTCCAGTTACATTAGTATTCAAAAACACACCCTTTGGCTAACTTAAAGAGAGATATAAAATGTTTATATATTAAGAAATGTAAAGAAGAATTAAAGTTAAAGTCAAAAGGCTATGTACGACCCAGTGATTATAATCACTTACCTGATATTCTGTGCCGGTGCTTCTATTCACCCAGAGTATGTCTGTAGAAGATCCTTTTTTCCATCTTCTTCTGGCTTCTTTTAGTTCTAATTTAGGCAGGCATATGCGTAGCAGAATAAAGGCAGAACTTAGACACAAAAAGTTGGCTTTTTCACTCTACTGTGCCTGTCCTTGCCTGCCCTCACAGAAAAGAAGACAGAAGGAGGAGGATCATGCCAACAAGCTTCTACAGAAATACCCTGGGGTGGTGCAGTTTTCTGCTGACATAAGCACTGTCCAGGATATCAGGTAAGTGACTGCAATCACTGAAGTGTGCCTAATATTTGGCACCCCCCTGGAATTCAGTTTGAGAAGTTCAAATTGTCCGCATGCACAAGCAGCGTTAACTTGGTTTGGTAGCAGTGCTTGATTGGTGTAGATTTGTTGTAGAAAAAGCCTTGCATGGTATTGTTCTGGCAAATCCCACCTTACACATGAACATGAAAGGAAGAATCTCATCCAGGAATTGTCACCTGGAAAATTAACCATTGCTAATTGTGACTAAAACAAACCCCACGTGATTCTACCTAAATTCTCTTCAGAATCTCTGCTGAACTTATTCACCTAAATAATATGTAAAATAATTGAACTCTTGTACTCACTATTTCAAATTTTTTTGCATTGTTTGCCTGTAGCAATTTTCTTTAAAACAGTAGTACATGTTTTATAAACCAGTGTGCTGTCATTTTTCTCCTTAACATTTACTGCAATTTACTGCACTAGAAGTGTAGTAAAGGGTTTTGCTTTCCCCCACCACATAGTGCTGTCAAGGAGAAGGAAAATCCTGATAGAAATTAAGTAACTATTTTCTGCAATTTCTAGCAATATTTAGGAGAAAACTTGAATGAAAAAAAAGTTGATCATACATGAAAATCATAAGGTTCTATTCATTTTTATTGAAACTGTAAAATCTCAACTCTTGTTTATTAAAGTCAAACATCAACTTGCTTGACTGCTTCAGATACACTTCCAATTGACTTATAAAATTTCTAAAAATCACAGCTATTATTTGACAAATTGTTCATTCGAATTTTTGAGATTTTCTCATAGTAGCAAAATCATGAATATTGAAAAATCTGCTCCTCTGTGTTCCCGTCTTCCCAATATTTATGTTAAATATTGAGAAGTTTTCATCCTCTTTTTAACACAAGTACAATGAACATTCTTATTCTTCATATTGTTTTAATCATAAAAATATGTGCTACTCCTTTTTTAGTCCTTGCAACGTAGATAATTAGATTACCAATGCAACACTAATCCCTCTGCATATTGAACTCCTGTTAAGAAAGCAGTAACAACAAAGTGGTAAGGGAGAAGATTGTATACTTATAACCTGGCAAGGACTAGTCGTGAAGTATATTCATTTTCCCTGTTTTCGCAAGAATGCTTGTTGAACAAAGGGGGTAAACTGTCCCTTCAAATATTTTTTTGGAGTTCATTAAAAGAAACATTCTGGAATGTGTAAGCAGAAACACCATTTTCGTATTTACATTAAAAAAAAAATTATCTATTAGACTTAGTATTTATCAATCTAAAGGCGTATCCCCCGATTCCCTATCACTTAAGTTTAACAGGTCTTTGAATACAGTAAATACTTTGTCATTTGTCAAAGAGATATCTTTAATACGCAATCCCTTTACTATGGTGGATAACCTGAATAACTAACAAACTCCACAATATAAACTAATGGTGTGACAGTCACTTGAAGATTTAATTCTGGTTTCAAAAGTGGTTTTCATTTCACTCATTTGGAATTCGAGAAGTAATGAAGACTCCTGATGCTGGAGGCTGCAGTCCATGGATGAATTTAATAAAAAATGATCTCTTTCATGGATATAATTCATAGATTAACCACCACATATTGGTCAGGCCCTAGAATGGGCAATATGCATTGGGTGTGATATACTGGTGTCCCTGCCTGTTTCAATCTTGTACTTTACATTATCTCCATGTTAGCATGAGTATACCCCCCTCTGATACATATTTTTATTTGCTTTCTCCAGAATTTTGATATAAATATTGTTACTGAAAATATTAGTGCGACCTAGGCTGTCTGAACAGACAGTTCAAAGAACTGTATGGTCAGCTTTATTTGCAGCATGCTATACACAATCGTTGCAATAAAAATGTGAATGTTATCCAAGGGCCTTATAGGAGCATGGCATTACTTCATGATTGTAGTTAGTGATTTCATTTAGGTCGCAGTCTACTATCAGAAATAGAAGCAGTATCATAGCCAAGGGAGTGCCTGTTTTTTTATCACATTGTGCCTATATCTTTCTTTATTAAGGGGCATATTTGTCAAAGTACGCATAATTCAGAATAAAAAAAAAAAAATCGTATTTTTTCTAATTTATAGAACTGTACATATTTTCTGTGTTGTTTTCGTTAATTTGTGCAACTTTTTCGTACTTAGAAACATATTTTATGCAACAAAATTGTATTTGTCACAATGAGTGCAAAAGTTTTGGATTCATTAAAGCTTCGGTATTGTGACTTTCCTTTGGCCAGGTTGGAGCTGCAGAGTGCCATTGAGTCCTATGGGAGGCTTCCAAAAACATGCACGGAAGGATCAAAGTCAGGTTTTCCCGCCGTTTACGATACAAAAATTTAGTGACTTTCGGATCTCCAATACAATATTAATGTGACTATTAAGATTTTTTTGTAAGCATTTTCGTGACATTTCCGATCATCAGAAATTGTTGTATCTAATCCGAATTTTACCCATTTCGGGATTCGAACTCGTACTTTGATGAATCTGCCCCTATATGTATAGAGAACTGAAGCCTGTCTTTGCTTGTGTGACTGCAGGGCTGTGATCGGTGGCTATCTCCCCTCACACTTTGCTTCTGGCAGGGACCATTAGGACACACCCACCCCTCATTTGAAAAATGGAGAGGAACCTAAAAGAATTTATAGGGAAGGTCAATAAAGGGGCCATTTTTACAGATAGTATACACTTTTAAACCAAAGTGAAACCAGCACTATATATTATTCATAACTGCCTACAAGATTAGAATTTTTTTTTGTTTATCCTATATGTCTCCTTTAAGCTTAAACACAGCTACAACATTTTAAAGGTCTTTATTTCAAACTTTCTGGTAGATTAGTCAGCATTTAAGGAACCACTGTGCTAAAGCTTGACTAAATAATTAGCAAAATAAAATGCTGGGTGGGTAAAACAGTGAGTTGTGCTTCCTACTAGTTCAGACGCTGGCTATAGAAGACACAGGCTAACTCAGGTTAGCTCAGGCAGTGAGCAGTAATCCTCCCCAGACAATATCAGGGCCTGCCATAGTCTTCATTCAAACAAATAGGGTAAGCTGTCTACTCCTAAGATTTCCAGCTAAATATCCCAGAGATTTCTTAGAGTACAAAACACAATAAGTCTAGGCAGAGCAAGAATCATCAGAATTTCCATAAATAGGTTTCTGAGTGTGCTCATGCATAATGGACACTGCTTTATCTGGCAAACAAATAATGCAGCAATGCGAAGTCATTACGACAGAGGAAACTGGAAATAAGTGACTTATTTGCATACAAAGGCAAATGGGAGATGTAATATTTTGCAGCAGCATTTTTTTTTTCAGGAAAAATGTAGCAAATACAAAAAAGTGTCAAACTGCTTCTCATAGAAAATGGGAATAAGACTTACGGGTTTTCTGAGCTATATCAGCATACTACCCAACAACTAGTTTTAAAAAAAAAAAAGAAAGATGAGCCAAATCTGCCTTATTCACACCTAATTACTCCCCCAAAGGTGATCTAACACACTAACACTTTACCATTCACTTCATTCGCAGTCGCCTGGACCCACACAGTGCATATGCTCATAAGGCATTTGTCATGCAAAAACAATAACCATCTAATTTATAAGCAACAATTATCTGTTCAACAAGTGTGCTGGTGGATACAGGTAATTCCAGGCATTATGTTTTTTGCAAGTACTACAACAAAATCAGTAGAGATTTTACATTCTCATTTCCTGATGGGCCCTGGGCAAATGTGCTTTTAAGATTATTTATTATAGCAGTCAATTGTGCCCATTTGACCACGGTATCAAAACCATGATTTCAGAATATAAACTGTTCAAAACTTGCCAAAATCATTCACCAGGGCGGCTCAGTGGTTAGTGCTACTACGTCGCAGCACTGAGGTCCTAATCCCCCCATGCTTAAATCAGTGCTCTTCTGCGTCAGCCCGGTAGCAGGCACATGGAGATTTTGGCTCCAAATTGCATACTAATGCGAATCCACCAGCTATGGCATAAGCCTATAAATAAATGTAGGTTAACTTGCTCCTGACAACACTGACCTTAGGGCCAGATTTATTAAAATGTGAGAGTAGAGTTCATCAAAGAAATATTTGCTCACTTTCTATTTATTCATATAGGATTTTTAGAAGTGTATTTATCAAATGGTGAACTCTAACTTTCACTCACTGATAAATACACTTCTAAAAATCCCATAGGAATGACCAGAAAGTGGGCAATTTTTTCTGTGGTGATCTAATCTCACATTTTGATAAAATGTGTGTGTATGAATGTTATAGAAGCTAAGCTTTAAACCACTGAAGCAAAGACTGATGTGAATGATAATCTTTTATTACAGTGCTGTTCTAGCACTAAATAAACAAAGGATTTTAAATAATGCAATCATATTATTAGTCCATTTAGTTTAGCTGTTGGACTTCAACATGTCAGACAATCCCCTCCAAAAATGGACTAAGAAGCAGAGTGTGTTGTGTAAGGCTTCATGCCAGCTACAGAGGCATTCTAACCACATGTTATTTTTAGTCTCCATTGGATTTTTTGGAACAATTCTTTATTTGCCCATAAGTATAATTATTAAGAACCAATTATTAGTGTGCAGCAAGATGAGAAAGTCTTGTGCAAGGTTCCCCACTAATCAGAGAACTCTCGAAAAATTTAGTGTTTTGCCCAGGCTTGCTAGCTTCTGTTGTTTTAATGTGACAATGATGGCATAAATGAGGCTACAGACAGGTTGTTAAAATAACAAACTTGAGAAAAATGTTTGAATTAAAATGCAATTAGTTTTGAACTCCTTTTTCTGAAGACTTCACAAAAGAAAAAAAATTATTTTGATGAACTTTTTTAAAGCAATGTCTCATCTGTCAAAAAAATAAACAGTGACAAACACTATGGTTAGAACCTAATTTAATCTATATAACATACTGCTGATACTACATTATGACTGCAAAACAGTAAGCAAAGCTGAGTAACATTGTTTTAAAGAAAGTCTTTGTCAGGCTACTGTGGTTATACAAGAAAGCTTATTTTTTTATTTACATCTAGAAATCTCTAACCTGCTTGCAGATCATTTCTGGTTGTCAACTACCTTGTGCTAGTCAAGACACAACAGATGTGGAGCATATTACTAGCACCATAAGGTTTTTAGACCTTTGGGATTTAAGCATCCCTTTAAACTCTCACATTTGGCCAGGAACTCATTAATTCATAGAGTTTCATTGTTGCAAATGCCTCCTTGTTAAACCAACCATCCTTTCTCTATCATACAAACCTTTTATGTTGGGCTAGCTCATAACTACAGTTGCAATATCTACAAACACCTATTTCACTTTTGAAAAATTAACCTAGCAAGTTATTCACATTATATTCACTCCACAATGCTAATGATAAATTTAAAAAACAAACAAACACAACTTACCTGTAACTGGAGCATCAATGTCCAATAAATTTTTTTCCTGGCGAAGAATTGAAGCTCCTTCTGTAATTATCCTAAGGGCAACACTTTCTTCAAGTCTTCCCTCTTTCATAAGGTGGGCTTTCAAGATGTCTACTCGAGGTTTGCCATCATTGTCAAAAACCTCTTTTGCTGTAAGCCTGTGGCTCGGTGGAAATGGAACAGCTATAAGAAAAATAGAGAACCAAAATGAACCTATAATTCACAAGTAACTGCCTAAAAGAAAGTTGTCTACAGTTGCACTTGGCCAGTATGATATATATTTAGCGAAGGGACTTTATTAAACTAAAAGTACCACATATACAATAAAGGCCCATGCAA